>NC_134432.1:11247272-11559090 GCF_030867145.1 Opisthocomus hoazin
GCCTTGAAAACACCAGATATCCACTGATGGAACGATTCAAGCCCTACCTTTAAAAGCAGCCTCCGCAAACCCTGCTGTATGGGAAGACTGGTATCTCCTGCAGTGGTTTCACTGTACCAATATGAAATGTTTTCCCAGCCCAAAGTCTGCGTATCTGCTTAACCTGGTAAGCAAGAATCACAACAATGCCTTTGGCTTAATCCAGTTTTTAACTTTTCTCCAAGTACGTTGCCATGTACTTTTCCTAGCAGATTTTTTTTTTAAAAGACTCACATTGTGGTTGAATTATTTGATAGCTCTGGTATTTTCTTCAAAGATGGCACAGACTAAAGGCAAACAGTCTGGGCATCAAAGCCTGGCAAAGAGAGAACTCCCAGGCTTTCATCCAAGCTTTGCCAGACATGCAAATCAGCCTTGGGAAAAGTCCCTCCCATATAAACCTCAACTTCTCTGCAACAGAGGTTCTTAGGCACATCCCCGGCTTGAGAAAATAGGCAAATCATGTTGGTGATTGCAGACTCCTTCAGGACAAGGAGAGACATTTTGTTCTGCTTGCCCTGAAACGATGGAATCCTGCCTAACCAGAGATGCCAGCAACAGGACACGGCAGCAGCGCCTAACAACGGGGAGCCATTTTGATGAAGAGATGGCTTTAACCGGTTGCCACATCTCACGCATGCAGGGTGAGGAACCAGCTCCCAGCCCCACGTCGCGCTGCCTGCGGGGCTGTGCGGTGCCAAGGCCTCCAGCCCAGGGGCTGCCCGTCAGGCCGGCCCGAGGAGTGGCGTGCCCGCAGCCATGCCACAGCCCCGTCGCGAGGGATGACGCCGGCAGCTGCTTGGGCAGGGCAGGCCCTATGACAAGGACAGGACGAGGGGTCCTGGCTGTCGAGGGGCAGCGCTGAGGACGGCACGGAGACCACGTCTTTCAGAGCTGCCTCTCCCATTCCCTCAGCCCAGGCTAGCACCCCTCCACTGCAAGCTCCGAGGGCCGAGGCCCGCCATCCCCTCAGCCGGCCCGCTTCAGTGCCAGCTTGGGGCTGCTCGGCCTGCGGAGGGGCTACGGGACGTCCTGGGGGGCGGGAAGGCCCGAGGGACCCCCCTGCGCGGTGGCCACACGACTGGCCGAGCAGCCACGCTGGGCCGCGCTCCCACCGCCACCCCCGCTGAGGCGACGGCGGAGCCGCTGCAGTACCCCCGCTTCCCTCCCACCCCCTCAGCCAGGAGGCGGGTCTTGCTCAAACCGACAGCCCCCGCCTCCAATCCCCGCGCTCTCTTCCGCGCCCCGTGCCGGAGCAACCAATCAAAGGCTCGTCATGCTCGAGCCGCCTTATTGCTGCTTGCCCAATCGGGCGGCGCCGCCCTCGTCCCGGGGAGGAGGGGTACGTAGTGTCGGATTGGTATTCCCGAAGCCCGGCGGTGGCGTTGCTCTGGCTAGTGGCTGCCTGCGCCGTTGGCGTAGCGGCCGCAGTTGGCGTAGCGCTAGCAGAGGCGGCTGTGACGGGGAGCAGCGGTGGCTGAGGCGGCCGTGCGGGGAGAGGGCAGGAGGAGCGAGCGGGACCGGGCCGGGACCGGGCCGCAGGTCGGTGGAAGGGGCCGGGAAGCGGGCTGAGACCTCCTGTAGGTCGGCTTGTGACTGGGGGGCCGGGAGAGGGGGCTGAGACCTGGCCGCAGCTCGGTGCACGGTTCACGGGCCAGAGCGGGTGGCGTGGCCCCTGGGGCCGGGAGGGGGGCTGAGACCTGGCCACGGCTTAGTGTATGGCCTAGGGTGCCAGGGGCCGAGCTGCCACCTTACCGCAGCCTGGTGCGTGGCCCTCGGGGCCCGGAGATGGGCTGAGAGCTGGCATCAACTCAGTGCACAGTCCGGGGGCTGAATGAAAGGCAGGTCAGCTCTGTGCCACGGTCCAGGGGGCTGAAAGGCAGGCTGAGACCTGGCGTCAGCTCGGTGCAGGGGCAGGCGTAGCTGGTGGAGGGGGCTGGCGGTGCCTCCGTGGAGGTGCCCGGGCCCCGGTGCAGCGGGCAGAGATGGCTGCATTCGCCCGCTGCCGCCCGAGCAGGAGAGGGGCTTTAACCATGCACCCGCGCGGGTAGCAGGAGCGTCGCCTGCGTTGTTTTGCAGTCGTTAATTCTTGGTATCGGTGAGGATTGTTTACTGCCCGGTGTTCATAACGTCGTCCCTTTTAGATGCTAATCAGCTCTTGGCCTCCCTGGCTTAGGTGTTGCATAAATGTGTAATGAAATTACCGTCTCCAGCCCCAGAACTGAGCTGTGCGGGCACGGCTTGGCGTGGACCTGGTGCCGGGGGAGGGCAGCGTGCTTGGTGGGCCTGCCTATTGGACAGCCAGATGACCTGATTCGGTTGTTACGCTGTGTAATCTGGAGCAGACTTGATTTTTTTTTTTCCTCTGTGCTGCATTCTCAATTTATAAGATACAGGTGCTAACACTTAGGGCTGGTCGGAAAAACAAAAGAAACTGATTTTTGCATTTCTTGAGACAGCTTTGCTTATTCGTGTTAGACTACATGTTAGACCAATCTTGCTCTGTAAACTCCTCCTAAAAACGATGGGTAAAAATACAGCAGATTTTTATTAGCTGCTTTGCAAAACAAATTACGAAGGAGATGACAACAGTGAAGCTTGCTCTAGGCAAAAAGGGGAAAGAGGATGTTGGGGCCAGGCTAATTGGGGCCATACCTCTTAAGACTGGTATGAGTCTGGACTGAATATTACGCATCCAAACAGGTTTTAGAGGAGGAGCTCCAGACTGGCTGGGACTAATTTACTCATTTCCCTCCCAAAGGCTGACCCGAAGACCTGTATCAAGGAGTTGCACAGGAGGAGGAGATAGAAACTGGATGCTCTCTGAATGTGCTGCCCACAGACTTAAGGCTTCTTTGGAGACACGCGATGACTTCCCACAAGAGATCCTTTCTGGAGGGGTTGTGCTGAAGACTGAGCACTGCAGCCTCCAAGTGGGACAGCTCCTGCTGGTCTGGAGCTGAGACTGACTTCTCTCCCTTCCTTTTCGCTTGGAGATGTTGCAGAGGTTTAATCTGACCTCTTCCTCCTCACCTGAAGCCTGCCGTGGCGATGATCCCACAGCCAGATCCGACCACCAAAGAGAAGAGAATTGTGTGTTTGAAGCTGGGCCGTCGTTGTAACTGAACTGGAATTTACTCCCTGCTTGTGCTTCTGGAACGAGTGCCGTTCCTCTCCTTGTCTGTGTGTGTTTTGAGCCGCTCCTCCCCGATCTTGTTTGCAGTTCCTGGCCTTTCCACGCTGAATTTGCCCATGGCTTTCCTGATGAAGAAGAAGAAATTCAAGTTTCAGACAAGTTTCACTCTAGAAGAGCTGACTGCTGTCCCCTTTGTGAATGGGGTTCTGTTCTGCAAAATCAGGCTGCTGGATGGAGGAGACTTTGCTAGCTTATCTACCAGGTAAGAAGCTGCTTGCAGACTTGCTTCCTGGCTGTGCTTCTTTCCCTGGTTATTTTCACTTGAGCGGTTTAGTGTATGGCTGCCACTTGCCTACCCCTTGATGGGATTTTCGTAGTTCTGTTGTAGGGCCCCATGTGCCACATCATTCTCCGGAGCTGGGGAAGAACATAGCTGGAGAGCTCTGAAACTGAGTGGTGTTGGCTGATCAGAGCTGGATTGAATTTTTCAGAGATGTGGAGAGGGAGCAGGAGGTTGCTCCCCTGAAAGGGACTGGGGTTTGTGGATGAAATCCGCTCTTACTTCCCCCCCCCTCCCCTTGCCCAAGTTATGACATGCTATTTCAGACCCTGTGCTACATTGCTTTCTTGCCTGTCTTGAAACTCAGCTCTGTAGAAAACTGTATCTAAGCAAATCAACTCTTCCCAACTTTGCTCTCCCCCTTTCCTTCAGGATTACTGTTCTTGCTAAGCGTAGAAGTAGCTTGCTTTGCATTGCAAATTGCTGTGCAAGGGAAAACTGCTGCCTGGAGTCAAAGTTGTCAGTGTTAAAGACACTGTTTATCTCCTTGAACTGATGCCATTGCATCTCGAAGTTTGTAGCTGCAGTATTTTCTTTTTTTATGTGATCCGTCATACTGGGATCATTCTGCTGCGCATCTTACAAGGCTGTTCTGCTATCACGTATTGGCGTTTCCCTGACTCCTTCAGGCAGGTCTGTCCCCTCTCCGGCTACTAATTGCTAATAAAAACTGGCTTTGTTTCCAACTATGCACATAGATTATCACCAGCAGTATGCAAACGCAAATTCCGTAACAGCCCAGACTTGCTTGCTTTCTGCCTCAAGATGTGAAGGAATCCTTCGGTGGCTTTCAAAACTTGTTTTTTTGCTTTTCTGAGTGACTGCTCAGTTTTAAAGGTACAGGATTAGTTTATGCTAGCTGTTAACTACTTTATCCCAGAGCTAAAGCCTGGTTTGATCTGGTTTTCCTCTTTGTGGTGTTGCACACAGAGCTTTCTCATTTCAGGGGAGAAGGTTTTATTGGACAAGCATAAAACATTTCTGCCTTGCGAACAGAAGTGGTAGGGCATTGCTCAAAGCTTGGTTTTTCTTCCAGAGGCGTGGTGCAACCTCATCTGAAGTCTGTAGAAACCGTGGGCGTGGAACACCTCAAAAAATTGACTTGGAATTAATTTCTTTTTTGAAGAAAATCTATCAAAAGAGCTTTTCCTTAGAGTGTTCTCCCCTGAGGCTGGATGCTTGGGTTTGGTGGAAGCAGCTTATCTAAGGAATTCAAACAGTATGTGAACTAGGAAAGAAATTAACCCCTCTGCTCCTGGAGTCATAATAAAATTACTTGAACTGGAGGGTGTCTCAGGAAAAGCTTGTGCTGAGAAATGTCGATCTCCCTCCTCTTGTTGTCCCGGAAAGCAGCTTCTAGGAGCTGTCGCTGGGGTTTGCAGATGCTGCCAGCCGTTGGGGTTGCATTGGGTTGTTTTCTGAGCTGGCTGGGCTTCAGCAGTTTGCTCAGCGCGGTGTGTTGCAGATGTGTTCCAGCAGCAAGATCATCTGTAATTTAAACCAAACACATGCATTACTCTCAACCGGCTTGATTACTTATAAACGAGCAAAGGGGAAGTAGACTGTTGGGTTTGCCGCCTTTCCCCTAACCTGTCTGTACTCTAACTGAAAGCACATGGAAACCTGTTCCTGCTTGAAAAGTTACAGGTCTCGGTGGTATTGAGTCATTTGACCTTTTCCAAATATTTTCCTCCGTTGCAGTTAGGGAAACATCAGGAGGGGTGAATTTCCATGAACGGTGAGGAGGAGAGTGACCGTGTGGAGAGGCGCCCGGATCCTGCCTTGGCTCTGCGCTGTGCTCCTCCAGTCATTTCCATGACCTTTCTGATACTCTTTGGATCTGGGGAAAGATTAAAGGGAAGGAGATGCTGTGTCCGTGTTTAGTTAGAAGTCTGTGTGTTATTTAGGATCTGTGACTGTTTCTCTGAAGTCAACCACTTCCAAAAACGATTGTGTTTGAGGCTGTAGTGTCTGTCAGGTCTTATTATGTGAGCTGCTTATGTGAAAAAGTCCGGTGTTTGCTCTGCAATCGATTTGGGCTGCTTCTGCGGCCTGTGGCAATAGGAGGTATGCAGCTGTGACCGAGCAGACTGGTAGCTCTTTCTGCCTGTGAGTTGTCAGAGAACCTGAACAAGGTGTCCCATGTTGTTTGGAGTCTGTAAATGGGGCGGAGAAGTAGGTATAGGAACCCTTCATAGGACGCACTAAATCAATTTACTTTTTTCTCAATTAAGTGACCTATGATGGGAAAAGAAGAGCTGTTTGAGAATATAAGAATCTCCAGAGACAGTTTTTTCAGGTTATTTACAACAAACTTACTTGGCAGCTTGTGCATGTCCGTGGTGAGAGGTGGGGATATGATATATCCAATGAGTTGCTGGGTGGCACCGGGTTAATCTGACCTGTGAGTGGAGCAGAAGTGGGTGGCTGTACTGCCAGCTCCCATCAGCCCATCCCGGTCCCAAGTCCACTTCAGCCTGCGTTGCTGTGTCCGGTGGGATGCACCCCGGGCTGTGAGCTGCGCACACCTCTGCCTGGGCTGCGACAAAGCAGCCAGGCTGGAGGGGAACCTCTCTGAAATGCAGTAAGACTTAACGCTCTTAGGAATTCAAGGCACTCTGGAACAGATCCAGGTCCTGTCAGCACATTTGGCTTTGGGAATCTGCCTCTCTTGGGTCTTCTGGTTTGTTGTTTGTTTTTTTTCTTGCAGGCGGGTACCCTTTTTCCACTCTTGCCTTGCATTAAACCATGGGTATTTCAGTGACTAAAGTTGCAGCTGTAAATATCCTTTTGCTTGTCCTTTCACCTCCCTGTGGAAAGTCTCCTTACGCTCTGGTGGGGCTTCTGAGGATAAGACTCGCCCCTTTCAGTTTAGTGCTCTGCGTGAAAAGTGTCCATTGTCTGTGGGTTTATCGCCCTGCCGTTGGATTACAGAAGTTAGTCTGCCGAAAATGCATCTGAGCCAGGTGTGGGCCAGGCAAGTGCTGTATTTCCCCACAGAGAAGTACTGGTATATTCCTTGAATAGTATTAATCTAGATACTTAAATAGGACAACCGCCAGTGAATTCAGTTGCCTCCCAAGTATCTTTAAAAATAGCAGGCACAGAGCAGTAGGGATGTATTCATGGCAACCATTTTTGTGAAGCAGATGGGCTGCTGCGTTTTGTACCAGTTTGAAGCTTTTTGGGGGTGTGTGTGTGTCTTTGTTCCTAGAGAGATGATACGATAAGCTCATCGGGAGGTTTTGGATCAGTGGATTGGCACAGGCAGGAGCCTGGAGGTCCAAATCGGTGCCTAAAGCTACAGGCTGATGTAGCATGTACATGTACATCTTTGGGTATCATAGAAGAGGAAGACTTGATTAAATTTCCCCCCCTCTCTGCTTACAGTGTCAGTTAGTGCTGAGTGACAGCCAGATGCTCTTTACCTTGGTGTCGATTGATTTCTGGCTGCGTGTTGGCAGCGACGCTGCCGGTGCATGATGTGAAGGAAGTGGAAAGCCAGGTGTTATCCACAGACTCCTGACACTTCATCCTACGTTGTTCTGTTAGCGTGCCAGCAGTTTCACTCTGGTATTTCTGGATTTGAAAGAAAGGATTGTGCTTTGAAAGCCCCTGGCTCACTCTAGAGGAAAGACTGTTTTTCATGAGTTGAGCAACTTTGAGGGCATTTCCCACCTTCCTCATTGTCTGCTGGAGGCACCTCAGACTGTGTTTCCTTTGGGACCAAGCTTTTCCAAGCACATGCAGCATTTTCAGCTTAGTTTTCTGATCCTGGTGCTCCTGCACCAGTTTGAATCAGAGAACTTAGCTGGTCATCTGCAGTCCAGCATCTGTTTGCGTGCAGGCTCGATCTGGGAAGAGCTGACCTTGTTAGGGTGGTCCAACCTCAAAGTATTTTGGTGCTGTAAGCCTGAACCGAGAATGTTCTTAGCCTTGCAATTTTTAATGGAGTAAGAGTGAAAGGCCACTTCCTGCGCTGCATGATTTTTTTGTGTGTGTGTACAGCTGCATCCAGAAAGCCGAGGGAAACGCTGGTATCTGGGGAGGCACCTCGTCCCGGTAGCTCCCTGTGGAACTGAGGTCAGCTTTTGTGTAAGTGTGGCTTTGTCATCCCTATGTGGGTACAGACCTAAAGGTTTCCTCGGCTGGTGGGACGCAAAGCATCATTATGCTTTAGTGGTATAGACAACTTTTTCATTTCTGTAGGACACAAATAAAGGGGGAGAAGCATTGCCCTGCTAACGCACGGCTGGTGTTTCAGAAACCTCTGTGAAGGGAGGTGCAAGTCATACCACCTCCAAAATGCAGCTGCGGTGAGAGTTGGAAATCGGCTAATTCACTGTCTCCACGTGGATGGTCACTGTGCCTGAGGTTACAGGATCCTTCAGGTGACTGGGTTCACTATTATGGCTCCTTCGTGAGAAAAGACACTTCATTTCTTTGGTTAATCAGAGACTAAAGGACTGATTCAGCCAAGTTGAGATCTAAATCTTTACCACTGTCTGCCTTATAACAAAGGTTTTAAAACTAAAAAACCTAAATGGTTTCTTTTACAGTCCGTGTCCCCAAGAGGGGAAGAAAACTAGCTGTAGTGAAAGGAGAGGACCACAGGCTGAGTTCTGCCTCTTGATTTGAGCAGGGTTGCCAGGCTGTAGTAGAGGAAGGAACTTGGCTGTGGCTTGAAACTGTTCTCCCAGTTCCATATTTTAGGACAAAGTACGCTTGGCTCTGTCCTTTGCTAGACCATGTGGTCTGATAAGGTATTTCAAAAGTGCTTTTGTTGCAAACATGTCTGAAGACGTAGACCTTCCCTGTGTGTAAATATGTTGCTATATGCAGATCAAGAGAGTGAGTTTTAATGCTCCAGAGCAGCTTCACATGCTAACATGCTTCTTTCCTGGCTGCAGCCTCAGGAGTGGGCTGTGAGGGTGTTAATGGAGGAGGCATTTGAGTACAGTCTCTAGAAATTATTTGCAAGAAAACATAACCTAGTTCAAGATAATATTGAGGCGTAGTACCTGCACTGCTTGCATTCTGAAACGAATACAGAGAAACTACACAACACAGATGAGAAAAAAGGGATTCCATTCCAGCAGTGTAGCTCGAGGTAGGTGAAAGTCATGAGAGCAGAAGCAGTGGATGAGGTTGAACCTCTGACAAGTTGATGGTGTTGGACAAAGTGCAGAAGTGATACAGCACCACATGGTGCCCAGCACAAACGATCTTAAGCTGCACTTTGAATTTGCAGAGCATTTCTTTCACCTTTTCTGGGCTCTGGCTGCTACACCTGCAGGGTCCGACTGCAGAGGCTTTGGGTGGTTGATTTTCTCCGTGCCGGACTTGCCTCTTCCTGTTACATGGTCACCGCGTTGGAGCCTGTCACAAGACAGGCAGAATTACGTCAAAACTTTCCTGCCACGGGGGCTGTATCCTGTTGAGTAAAGATCAGTCTCTGCTAACGCTCTGACTCCTGTTCCGCCTGCCGTTGCTCAGGCTGGGGCTGCTTTGTTGACCAGAAGCTGTAATCTAAAGCCCTGTAACCGATACGCTGTGTGTACAGCATCAGTAAATATGCTCGGCTACAGCCAGCTTTCAGACTTCCCTACCCCGCCGATTCTGAACTGGCATTGCTTTGACAGCTAACTCCCAGTAACGGCCTGATTTGTGTGACTTAAGCAGCCCTTGGCTCAAAAAATTACTTATGGGAAACTAATGTTTGAGACTGGGGCCCTGGGGCCCTCTTGATTTGCAGGGTGGCAGTACTATCAGCTCTGGCCGAGGACGAGGGGAGGTAGGAGAGGGTGCCCCCCCTGCACTTTAACACATATTTATTTCTGAAATACAGGGGAAAACCTAAATGGCTTCCAGTCTGTTTACTCTTTGTGCTCTTGAGCTGTGTTGACTCTAGCTTTGTAGCTGTATTTCAGAGGAATTCATGCGTGCCTTCCGGAGCCTGTGGTCTCACTGCACAGTTGCTGGTATTTTAATAGGCCAGAAGTTGCCAATGGCAAGTTCTTCTGGTACCAGTTTCTAGATAAATGAGGTAGGTACGGATTTATTTCTTACTATTATTTTATTGCAGGAAGTTACATCTGGTAGTGTTTCGGGAAAGAGCCCAGCGTCTCCTGCAGATCAGACCCCTCTCTCACTCCAGGGCAAGTCTGCACGCTCGCAAGGCTGACGGGGTGGGGTGGTGAGCTCTTGCAGCATCCACCTGAGCTTGGCTTCGTAAGGTCTCATCCGTGCGAGGACAGACGGATGTGGCTCTGTGTGCGGCCTCCCTTTTGCAAACAGGATACGTTCTGCATCCTCTGTGGGCTGCCGGCTCTGCGCTGGGCTTGCAGCCTGCTCTGACATGCGTTGGGTATTACTTTGTAGCTGTGGCTCCTTGTATAATAAACCAGAAGCCTTTAGGATTGCCCTGGACCAACATTTGGATCTGCTTGCTTCTTCTGTAGTGGCCTGTGACCTCATATCAGTAATCCGTGCTGTAAAGGTGATTATTTTGGGCATTATTTCAGGTGGGTGGATGTGTTACCGTGCTCCAGTACTAGCTGGTTACCCTGCAGGATGAGACGCTTTTTTTTTTCTTGCATTTTATTCATATTATGCATTCATGCACGTGCTGGGAGACATGATACATATCGCTATCGTAACTTCAGACTTGGCATCATGATCTCTCTGGTACCATACAGTGGGACTCGGCATCTCATTTTAGTGCCTGGGTTTGAAAGGCGCTTTCCCCTAGACAAACAGTTGTGCCTGTGTTCACTGGATGAACAGCCTTCTTGTTGGTGTATTTCTAATCTGCTGAGCAAGAAAGGGAATTGTTCTGCAGGATTCAAAGTTGCTGATCTTCATGGGAGTCATTTTCATGTGCTTCTCGTGAGTCTCCCGTGTAGCTCAACCAATAAGGCTGAGATGAGGAAAAAATCAAGGAAATGGGATGGGATTATGGGGATGAGGAAGCACATGGAGACTACAGGATTGGAAGGAGGCAAGCGTCGAAGGGACAGGATGTTCTAGATAAGCAATAGCATATACAGTCTGTATAACGGATGCTTTCCCTGCGGATAGAAAGTAGCTGAGCTGGCAGAGTTATTGCCTTTACTTTGGCTGAATTTATCACACTGCATTGGTGAGAGGAGGCCTTGAAGGAGGTTCCATGTTGTAGTAGGATATGAGACTAAAGATAAAAATACTTTTACGGCTGTGTGCTGTGTTCTAAATAAGAAATGAACATAGTCTGTTGAGCCTGAAAGCACTGAGGTTGCTTCCATGGGAGGAGGGAAGAGAGTGGAAGAAGGATTTACTGTCCTGGAAGGGCCAGAAAGCTGCAGCGCTGATTAGCAGTGCAGCTTTAAAGGCCCACAGAGACCATCACCCCTGCATGAGGTTGGTAACTGGCCTGAAATGTGCTCTCTGAAATAAACAGCTACAGCTAGAAAACTCTCTTGGGATTGCAGCTTCCTAGAGCTGCGTGTTTGTCTGAAGGATGCAAGTTCCTGCTTGCCATTCAGTGTAGCAAATGTAGAAAATGAAATTTGAGGTCTTGTTTAGTGCCTTGGAGAAATGACCAAGCATTACGCTCCGGTCTGGCTTTGCAATGGAAAAGCAAAGCAAGGAACCTGTAACAGCAAACCCCGTGAAAGGGATGTAGCCTCAGGGTTTCAGTTTGGGGCAGTCACATACCTCCATTTTTGCTTCCAGAATAAAACTGTGTATGAAATGACTGCGGCAAGATGTTTCACTCATGGATATTAGGTTAATGATCAACAGAGGCTCCCTCAGCCAGCTGCCACATGAAAGGCTGGTCAGCACATGCCTGCCTGTGCTCCCACTGGAGTTTCCATTCCTCCCGAAAGGCAAGTTGTGAGCGTGAGGCATACGAAGCGGGGAGGCCAGAGCGAACCCTGCCGAAGCTTTCCAACTGCCTTGTTCCATAGAACAGTCACTTTTATTTCCAGTCCTTGAGGGATAATATTGCTCATCAAAACAAAAATGCAAATAGCCAGGAGAGGGGGAGGGAAAGGCTAGTCTGGAATAACTCAGGCTTACAGAATCATTTTTTTCCCCAGCCTTGTATCAGACTCTTTCAGGCTTTATCCATGCTTGAAACAGCAAAGGTGAGGTTGGGTGTGGTGTCAGGGTTTTCAGTGGATTTTTTGTTCGTGTATGTGTTTGCATAGGTTGGGGAGAAGGTTGCCAGTTTGGTGATGTTTTCATCACACTTCTTCTGTTTCTCTTGCTACTTCCTGTTCTTCCCATCATCGCCCAGGCTGTGCCTGTGTGTCACAGAACATGAGGGAGGACTCCAGGACATTTAGAATTCAGCAGTCTTTCTGGATCTCTTAATGCTCCGTTGCCCTGGAACAGAGCAATAGTTTCAACATTCACGCTTTGACATAGACTTGCTGTACCAGGTCAGCCCCAGCTGGTGCCGTGTCCTGCCTCCAGACTCGGCAATAAGGGCTGTGCAGAGCTAGTCTGCCTGCCTCTGTTACAGATTAATTATGCAGTAACCCCTCTGTAGGAAAGCTTTCTTCCCGGCTGCTCTCAGCAGCCTGCTATGTTTTATCTCATACTTTGGTAACACCAGGCAATTGCATCTGCATAAATGTTGAACTCCATTCAAGTACAGCGCTGCTCATCTCATGCCTTCAGTAGCCTGCAGTGCTCCTTGCCACAGGGGAAATTCTGTGTTGTGGAGGAGTGTGTCTCCTGTAACTGTTTCTTACATTTGCTGCCTTTCTGCTTTGTTGAATAGCCTTTTTCTGCTGTACTGGGGGTATCTGATCATACTCTGTTTGGCCACTGTTCTCTTTAAGGTCCATTTCTGATTTGAGTTTATAGCAGTGGCTTTTCCCACTTTCCGTGCAGGTACGTCTGTTCTCTCAGTACAAATCTGCATGTTGTCTTCCCTCCAGAAGTGATGCATACACATCTCCAATGTCATTTGCTCTTGGTAGGGGAGAATCAAGGGAATGTGTCTGAATACAGCTGACAGTGACAGCCAGAGGAGGTAAAAAACTCTGATCCTCGGAAACCTGCTCCTGGCAGCTGAGCGGTGGGAGCCTATGCTGACATCTCCCAGGGGCTTAACCAGCACCGACTGTTGTTGCAAAATGCAAAGCTCTCCCATATTCCGCTTTTAACCAAGATGTAATTTATGAAATTACTTTTCTCTGATCAGGACAAGTTACATCATGAGATACTGGTCTTTCTTGAGAATTGCGTTTGTCTGGAGCTGTGGCTCCAGAGGATCAAAAGCGGCTCTAACTGCTGTGTCTCAGACCCCTTGCTCTCCCCTCATCTTGCCAGCTTTGGCACTCCAGCAGAACACTGGGTCTGACATGCTCTGGAGTTGGGACAGGCAGTGTCTAGAAATCCCAGGCCGTCACCACCGGTGTGGTCCCGAGTCAGAGGGCAGCAGGCTTTACTCAGCAGCCTATTCTGATTTGCAAACCTCTTCTGCCAAGTAGCCTTTTTGCTGATAAACCCTAACAGTGATAGTTATTGATGGAGGGGATGGAGGTTCAGGGAGAGTGTGTTTGTAGCTTGTCCTGAAAACCCGTGACCTGGTTTGTACTGTGGAAGGGTGCCCTTAGAAAGGAACCATCATAAGCCACCTGCATTCATCGTGGAATGAAAAAGCTGCTGTTAACATGCAAAGGGCTTTCTCCTGGGCTGTTGTATTGGTTTTGACTAAATGCATGCAGTGTAGAAGTGACTCATAGGGGAACGTGTCTGAGCACGGTAGGGAGTTACCTTTTGGGTAAATAAACCTACTTTTAGCACCAGGGTTGACTTCAGGCAGCTTATTTACTGAGGGCTCTTCAGCATACTTGAGCCAAACTGCAATGATGTTACATCACACGGTATTAATGAAATTATTCCAGAAATTAACTTGGCCTCATGGGCAGGTTAATTTGCACTATAAAGACTTCTCTGGTACAGCTATATTGGCAAACTCTCGTGGTTGAAACAGGGTTGATATTGGCAAAAAGTGTCATGTAACTATTCTGGCATCAGTATGTCTTCATGTGCCACAAATCCACCGTGCGGTGGAAAGATTTGTGTCGGTGTACATCGCTTGAGTCGAGGATGTTATTCCTAGTCTTGTGTTTCAGGATTTTCATTTTCCAGATCTACTATCCCAGCAAAGCCCTGGAATATGGAGTTGTCTCATGTCTTGATTTTTCTCATCTGGGATTTTTTTTGTTTTGTTTTGAAAAGTAGCTTTCTTTTTTCTTTATAAAAACATCTTGTTTACAAACACACCTTTCTCAAATCATGAAGTTGCAGCCGTCACTTGTACCCTGCACGGTAGGGATGTTATCAGACTTCTCCTTGCTGGAGTTTACATTGCTGTCCTTCTTCACTAGGAATTTAAATTTAGTCAGCAAAAGGCAAATCTGGAATCTCTCAGAATGACAGCTAACACTTAGGGGATGAAGTAAGTTTATAAATATATCAGCAGCAGATAATCAGTGAATCTTCTTTTTACATCTACAGTCTGCCACAAATGAAAAGGCTTTCCAAGCTACAGTGTGTTACAGCAATGCGTATTGACTCTGAAATACAGTGGGTTAACCTCCCTTAGTCTGGTAAGCAGCTGTACAGAACAAACTTCAGAGTTTTTCTGAAGTGTTTGTGACCTTCTGAAGCTTTAATTCCTCTGTTAGAATCACAGGAGAAATTTGAGTTGTGATTTGTCCAAAGGGTAAATGGGCCCTGGGAAAGTCAGGGGGGTTTGTTTTTCCTCTTTCAATTTTTGCGTTTTCACTGTGTAATCGATTTGGTAAGGAGCCTGAACACCCCTTCCCTCAGTGCCCTCCATCCCCTGGTCACATGGAGCTCTCAGCTTGGGTTTGCTCATCCCCTGTAACTCCAGCTGGCTTGGCCAGAGGCATGGGTAAGAGCTGAGGAGCGCTTCTTAAGTTACATTGTTCCCACGCCTGTTTTACACATAGAGCACATTTGATTGTTCAGTGGTCATAGATGTGGAAAATAGATCTGAAAGGTATTTATGCCCAAAGTTAAGACAAGTTCTTCAGAGTGTGCTGGGTGTGATCTGCAAGGTAGCCCAGTCTAGTGCAGCACAGGGCAACCATGGGAGCAAGAGGAGCAACGCACCTGAGACAGGCTGGAGAATGCCCCACCAACGTACAGCAGCCCAAGTGCAGGAGCTCGTGGCTGACCTGGGCAGACCCAAGGGACAGCTGCCGTGCAGACCTGTTCTTGCCTTTCCTATAACTGAAATCCTTGAGATTCTCACAGATGCTTGTGAGAGGAAAGCACTGGTGGTGGGCTTGGCAGCCTGGCACGTGGTTCATTCTTGGCTAATCCAGCTCCAACGTAGTCTATCAGAACAATAGAAGTAGGAGTTGGCGCGGTGACTCAGTGCATGATCAGAGTTCAAAAAAAGCAAATGCGTCTTTCAGTATTCAATACGCACGTTATTACAGACTTGTGTTTCAATAACTGAGTCATCTATCCAGTTATTCCTTGCTTTACACTTAAGAGTTTGGTTGTTCTTTGCTTGTGATGTTTTTGCTCCTGGCACACGTCCCTGGCCTCTGACCAAAAAGCGCTTGTGCTCTGTAGATGTGGCAAGAAGTCCTTGGATCTGTGCGACTTCGGGTTGGGCTGTCTTCAGCACAGTGTGTAACAGTAGGTGCACTGCACAGCACTCACTGTTACAGTCCCTTTTTGTCCTTGTTTTCCTGATGTCTGGCTTTTCTCCTCTGCTTCGAGGTGACAGAATGTAAATTATGAATACCCCAAAGCAGGCTGGCTCTGTCCTGTCTGTAAAGTGCCATGTACGTGTCCCTTGCTGCTCTGTGGATGAGTCTGTTAGAATGATTTCTCCCTGCCTTCTCCCTGCTCCACCCTTACTTACCCTTCCAAAACTCATCTGACTTGTTCTGTAGCTCAAGTTTTAAACGGTCATAATTCTGTGACTTTCTTTCTCCATTTGGCACAATTTTTATTTCGTTATGCAACTTGTGCTGTAGCACTCGATCACCAGCTGCATGCTGTTTTTAAATAACCTCCATTATTTCTCATGGTATTTTTAACATAGCTGATGTTAGGAGGAGCTTGAAGGTTTTAGGATGTAGATACGAGGAATGGTTGGAAGTATTGTTAATTTTTTCTCTAAAATAACCCCCAGGGCTAGGTTTTAAAAGCCCTGGATGTACTGAAGAGTGTGGCTGCCCAGGGCAGTGATCTGGAGTGCCTGAGATGGAATGCGCTGGCACGCTCTTGCCTGTGGGACATCCTGCATAAGGTGCAGGATTTCATGTCTGTCACCTATAAAAGACACATGCCTGGCTGCGTGTCACCAGAGTCCAGACATAACTGAATTACTGCCTTTTGAAGAAGCTGTTAATGCACAACTAGGAATGCTGATGCTGGAGGGTTTTCTACTGGTGATTGACTGCCACTCCCATTCTCCAGTCGGTATTGTCACTCCCTGGCTTGTACTGGTGGACCTTTATCAAGATTGATCACGGCCTTGGCGGGAACTGTAATATGCAGGTCAAAAGCTGTGCTTCGATGGAAATAGGCTTCTTCTGGAAATGAGGTTAAAGCCATAAAAGGTCAATCACTTGCCTGCTAGATACCAGCTTATTCCTAAGGAGGATTTCTAAATCATTCTTTGTATCCTGTTTTTATTTCATGTTCGCCGTGTTGGTTTTGCTCTGGTTCTTTCCTCGCCTGCCTCTCACATACTTGGTGCTGTCGTCATCGTGCCCTGTCCCCCAGTGAAACGGTCTTGACTGTTCCTTACCCTGGTTTCTCAGCTGTGGCTGAAGCTTCTTCCGTTGGCTTTTTTCTTTCCTGTGCACTTGCTGTTAATCCTTTTTCCTGTATTTGTCTCTCGGATTATGCAGGCCGTGCTGTTAACTGTGTAAGTGGAATCTGGTTTCCCGAGCTGACTTTCCCCTACTGCTCCCTGCCCGTTCGCTCTTCCCACACGTCCCCGAGTGCCCGTGAACAGCAGGAGTGGATGTTTGCCCATCTCCTGCTGCAAGGCAGAACTGAGCAAGCGCGGTGAAGCCCTTCAGAGTGTTGGAGCTTCCCTTATTCCCCCCCAAAAAATACTGGGTTGTGCGAATGCTTCATTCTGAAAGCACTGGTGTTCAAATTTGGCATTTAGAAAGCCCATATGTATCTCCCCTCAGGTGTGAATGAAGAACTAAATTGATCGGTATAAGCTGGCACCCGGGAGGAGATGTGGGTAGCTGTCCTTCACCACCACGGGTCGTTGGAATGGATTTGCTGGGAACTGAGAAGTCAGTTTTGCGAGTAGGTGGTGGATGCGATGACCTTACTGCTGAACCCTTCTTTGAAACACTTGCAGTGAAACATCCAAATAAGACTTGTTTCAGATGACAAAGGCTTGCTTAGTTCTCTTAGTAACACAGGCTGCATCATCTGTCTCTGAGCCACTTTTCCATCATAACTGCTAATGTCTACTACACAACAGCCAGCGCTTGTCAGCTGGAGAATACAGGGCTGTTCGTGGTGGGGGAGACGACCAGCTCTTTGGGTTGGCAGTTGTTCTGGTCCGTGATGTAAGCCCAGGCAAAACAGAGTGACTTTATTGTTGGGAGCTACTTGCAGCCCTTGCTGTTCTTCTGCTCAGGGAAGGCAAAACCCTTCCGTGCACGTAACTTGCCGTAAAGCACTTGTACACCTCCAGGTTAAACTGTCTTGGATTTCCATGCATTGTGTATCCAGCTGGTTTTTATGGTCCTGTGTGGTGTTCCCCAAGGAATATGGTGTGTCACCTTGCATTCTTGGGATATATATCCACTCAGCTTCCCAGCACCGATTGCTGCATCGTGTTTGCTTCTGCTTTCTACCTGTGTTTGGCCCACATGAGCTTGATTACAGGATAAAAAAGACAGCAGCCCCAAACCTGTACTGATATGATACATTCCCACACCGCTGTTCAATGTGCTGTCTGACGGTAGCGTGTCTGTTTGCTGTTGATTTCTCTCCTTTTCCTTGCCAGGCATCTGGATGGCGAAGCCTTAGAGCTGCAGTTTGCTTTAACAATATGTGTGCTGCAGTGAAGTGCCCTGTCCTGAGCCCATCATTTGGGGATACCAGCAGGTTCTGGATCATACATCTAAACTACCTAATGGCTAAATGAAGGCTCGCTTTCTATTATTTATACATGTTCACCCACTTTTGTATTTTCTGTGCTTTATAGGCAGTGGTTAGGCCCTCTGCTTGTGGCAGGACCTGCTGCGTCTGTAGGATGGTGTCAATTCTGGCATGCTGTGAGCAGAGAGGTGTGAGTACTGGTTACTGACCTGGGCAGCTTAGATTGCCAGTTTTAAAATGGGTTTTCAGGGACTCTTCCTTGCCCTTATCAAAGGTCTCTCCTACAGCTTTGCCCTAGATAGCCTGGTTAAAGTAGTAACTGTCTTCTCTGGAGCATAACACAGGATTGTTCCAGCCTTTGCCAAGCTAAGGGAGTGTCAGTGATCCTGCTCTAACGCAGCCTTCGGAAGTGCTGGGGAATAGGTGAGACTGTCTTAATGGTGAGTCTCTGCAGCTCAAAGCAGAGCTGTGTAAAGAAATGCTGTAGAAGACACCCTTCAGATGCAGTCTGCTGAAATAACGTTTTTTTGGGTTTTTTTCCTTTTCCTCCCTCTGTGATTGAGGGGATTGTACCTGCGTTGCTGAGGTTGTGTGTTACCTTCCTCCCCAAAAGACCCACTGCTGGAGTGTGTCAGGGCCTCTTCGAGGGCTGCTTTTCAATCCGTCGCACTTAAATGAACCTGAGCTGACACTTGGCTCCTTGGCCTGTTTAAAACAGTGTTATCTTTCCTGTGCCTTATCAGATCGAGATGCTGCTTCAGTGATGTTGTGCTCAGTGGTGAGCCAGCGAGGAGGATGCTTGGTACCGTCTGCTGCCAGCAGGCAGGAGGATTCGTTCCGCTTGAAGAGTCTGACACAGATCCACATCTGCAAGAGGGGGGACAGTGAGCACGTGGACCGGGCATCAGAAACGGGAAAGCTCACGCTCCTGCTTTGTGTAGATGAGGAGGAAGAAATCTGAATAAGAAGCTTTTTGTGTGCACTTATCTATATACAGTCTCATTTAGCTTGAGGTTTTCCCACATCTGCTCCCGTGCATGAAACATCAGACTGAGATAGATTGCTCTACTGAAATGTTTGGCATTAGAAAGCTATTTTTTGTTGTCGTTGCCCTCCTGCTAAGCCTGTGGCCTTTTCCTGGTGTTTTGTGCTTTTAACTCTCATGTGTGACTACAGCCATACAGTAAGAGTGAAGCATCTGCTTTTCTAAATGTTCCAGAAAGGCAGAACTGTTTCAACGGGTTGTGTGTTTGAAGCATGGTACCCAGTTGGGCGCAACGCGGCTTTGAGTCTGTAAATAGAAGTTTTAATCTCTGTTGTGGTGTTTTGTTAGCTAGGTTTTCATGTGGACAGAGGCCCACAGTAGCCCAAGATAGCACGGGTCGTATACGTGGCCTTTTTCTAGAAGCGTTTGCTTTAGCTAACTTGCATTCATAGTGAGCTTCGTGGCTTTCTGTAACAGTGCTACTCTGTCCGTGGCACTGAAATCTCAGTTGGTAAACATCTCTTCTCTAAAATCTGTTAATCGTGTGTTCCTCGACCTGTCTCCAGAGCTGCAGTAAGGCTGTGCGTGAGATCTGAACCGAGAGAGGCCTTGGTGGCTTCACTGAGCACGCTGCTACTTCTGTAAAAGTAGATGAACCAGTGGGTCGCTGCTGTGCATCGTTCCTGTTACTTGGATTCATACCATGTTGTGGTGAAACCACTTCTAACTGATCTTTTTTTCTAGTAAATCTTCACTCAAGGGGTAGGATGCTGGCAAGGGACGCTGTAAACTGTCGCTTCTGGCTGGTGAAGGAGCTGGAGGTAGGCAAGGAACTCTGGGCTTGGAAGACCCCGAGAAGCTCTTTCTGGAACTCTGCTTTTCACAAAAGCTGCCGCAGGGTTGCATCGGTTTATTCTGAGGAGGTATATTTAGGTCTGGAAGAGTAATTACACAGCTTTGAATAAGTCTTGAGTCAGAAGAGGGCAAAGCTTAGCTTGGCAGGGATTCAACCTTCTGGGAGCCTTTCTGCAAAATGGTACAGACGGCTTTTTTTAAATTTAAACTTCTGAAGACACGTTGAATTGGCACCTAGTACCAGGCATTGGCCTGATCTATTTCTGGTGCTCCAAATACAGAGTAAAACTTAAAATTAGACACTTCTGGTTTTAAGCTGTTAGTTTCTGCTTTGCTTTTAGGTGCCTTGTGATTAGGATGGAAGGAAACGCCTCTTTTGGTGCAGCCCTCGCCACACTGCTTGTGTGTTTTTGGTTTCTGTGTGATGGTTTCTAATTGTACATCAGAGGATATTCTAGGGCTAAATACAAAACTGCTCCTCATCTGAGTCCACATTTTTCCCCTGTTTTAGTGCTCTCAATTACCAGCCTAATGATAACTTGGTGGGAGGTGAATAGACAAAGTCCATCACTTCCCCACATGCCGTCTTCTGCAAATGTGGAACTGATTTTTTAGAGTTTGGCTTGAAACAATAGTGCTGTCGCTTGCTTGTGTAACGATACAGACGCAGCCCCCACCCTTAAAAGCCACTCTTCAAAGTGAAAAAGAAAGTTGAAAGTCATTGTTGAATGGTTGTGAAACTTGTGACTGGAGAGCAGCTCTGAATTTTATCTTATAAATTCCTTTCCACCCTGTGCAGACTATTCTGAAGACATAAAAAGCCCCAAGCTACGCATGCACCTGCAGCTCGGATTTGTGTTTGCGGTGCTGTGGGTAACATAACCCCCCCAAATCCTTTCTCTAATCCCTTGCACCGTGTGGTATCTACAGCAGTTTTGGAAAGCCAACATACACCCTTAATAAGAAGCAGAATGTCTGTTAGCAGAGCTTATGCTAACAGCAAATTAGCTATGAAGGAGCTCTATTACTAATCAGTACTTTTTGCAACCGTTTGAAGCAATTAGCCTTCATTGGACTTAGCAGCATCCAGCAGATGCTTAATCATAGCTGCATTGTAACACGAGCAAGATCTCCCGAGTAAGGAGACTCGCGTGCTAGGGCAGCTCTTGCTGATCCTACTGACGAAGCGGCTGCGGGGAGCCAGGCACATGCGATAGGCGTGCGGGAGCTTAGTCACTGAAATATGGGCTTGTGACAGGAGTTAGAGCTTTGAGCCACGTTTGTGAACAAGGTTTGCAGCAGTGGCTGTTGTACCTGCCTGATCTGAAGATCGTTCCCTTGTAGCTGCCTTCCAGGATTCAGCTTGAAGCTCTGATGTCGTTAGCAAAACTAGCATTAGCCTTGCTCTCTAGAAATTAGTGGTTCATTTTTAAAGACAGCTCATGCTGCTAAATTATTTGCTGTTTTCCCTATGTACCTTCCTTGCATTTCTGAAGCACGTGTGTTTGCAAGCGTTTTTCTATTCTGTTGAATTCCGTTTTGCATCTGTATGAGTTTTCCTTCCTTTGGATCATTCAAGATACCTACTGTTAAGTCAGGTTTAAGGCACCTCTCATCTGAAATTTAACTTGCCTAATTTGACTGGCTCGGTGAATATTTTATGATAGGCAAAGCCTTTTTAATCCCTCTGGAAGTGTTTCTTCTGCCTGAAGGAGCTGCAGTGAGTTGAGGGGAGCAATAAGAAACAGATTTCATCTTGAATTAATCCCAGATTCAAAGGTATTGTCGGCACTTAGATGTCTCATTTTTCAGTGACTTCAATAGCTAGCCGTACTTCTGTGTGGAAGGAGCTGAAGTTCACTGCCTTGAAGGAATTGCTGCCTTCTGTTTTCCCACGTTTTAAACAGGGATGATCAGCCCTTATCTGCATTACAGAGGATTACAGGTTTCAGTGATTTGTCAGCTACCCCTTTTCTGCTCTCTGTGTTTGCCCTGGCCAGCCCATTCGGGTCCCGCAGAAGAGCTCAGAGGAGCAGCGGGGACCTCCTGGGCCGGGATCCAGTCCCTGGTGTCTGTCCCGTTGGGCTTGCCTCGCGGTTACAGAAGGCTTGCTGGGCTTTGCAGGAGAGTTGAGGCAATGCCAAGACCGATCGTTCTCCCCTTTGCCACCGAGCTCTCTGGCTCGCACCGTGCCCGGGTCAGGCGGTGAGAAGCCTCCCTTTGCCTGCTAACGCAAACAGTTTATCAGGTGCCCTTGCCCCTTTGTCCTGTGCTAAGAGGAGAGATAAGATCGAGATGCAAACTTGCTAGCTCATAGCTGTCAAAAGTGCCTTCCCTTCCTTCACCCTCCCCCCCAGGCCTCATTACTTTGAGAACTTAATTGGCTGAGGGCCACGCTCTGAGCCATAAACGGATCAGGTCCTGCAGAGGCTCAGAGGGAACCAGAGCCCTGTGGAAGGACCCACACACCTCGTTTCCAGGCTCCTTTGGACCAGCCTCCTTTGGAGGGTGAAATCCAGCTTCCTCCAAGGGCTCTGCAGAAGCCAGAGCTATACCTGAAGCGATTTCCAAACTCGGGAAGGCTTCTTCTCTTCCTCCTGTGGGCTCGAGCTACGGCAGAGCCGTGTGCTTCTCTGCTCGCCCTGGAGATGAGGGCAGGCTGCTCAGAAGCTGTGCAAGCAAAACCACCTCCTCCCTGCCCGAGACTGCCTTGCAGTTTGAAACCCCCCCCCATGATTTGAAGCACAGTGTTTGCTTGCCGTGGTCCTGTCCGTCTGCACCCAGGAGCATTTCCATGTGATTTTTGTCCTCCCTTGAGCTGGCCGTCCTCACTGGCTTAGTCCCAGCAGAAGAAGCAGGATGGCTGCCTGGGAAGGACGAGCTGTCCAGGACACGTAGTGCGTTTGCTGTACAGAAGCTGTCCAAAACAGGCACACTGTAGGAAGCTGAGCTTGCGAACCTTCAGCCCAGTTCGGTTACGAAGGTTGGATCTGTCCCGGCCGGATGGTGAATGAGCTAAACCGGCTAAGCAGGAAATGTTGGAGAGCTTGTGAGGGTTTTAAAGGCAAACTCTGTTGATGGAATGATTGGTCTTCCCTGTAACCTGGGTGGGTTTTGCCTGTATTGACTAGTGAGAAGCTTGATGCTAACATAACACCTTGGTATGGTGCAGTTTCAGGTGCTGTGGACCAAACTGTGTTGCAAAGGATCTTTGCAGGCCAGGCAGCCAGGCATTAAAAAAGATACTTAATAGTCGGGATTTATATGGCTTTATACCTTGATTTGAAGACTGTAATTTTTTTTGCATTCTCATAGAGAGGAAGTTCAGGAAAACTGTGTCCGCTGGAAAAAGAAATTCACCTTTGTGTGTAAAATGAGTGCCAACCCAGCCACAGGACTCCTGGACCCCTGCATCTGCCGAGTATCTGTCCGTAAGGTGAGCATCTTAGCTTCTGCTTCTGGCAGATAGAATCACCAGCGTACTGGTGTTGGTTATTAGCTGCTTTTTTGGCAGCAAGAAGAATTACATGGACAGCGGTGGGAAGGAAAGGTTGTTCGGGCCAGGAAGCGAGTTGAACATCGTCTGTCTCTCCAGCGAGGGTGCTTGGCAGAGGGTGGGAGCGACCAGGGTGGTGGTAAGCCTGGAGAGACAGAGATTTGTGAAATCCTGAGAGCAAATTCCAGGATTGAGTAATGACTTTCCCCTTATTTCCCCAGCACATGTAATATCTGCTTTTCCTGTTTGTTTTGTCTCCCATTATAGGAGCTGAAGGGCGGAAAAACCTACTCAAAGGTAAGAGCACATAAAGGGCAAATGTGGCAGAGTGATGACAGTCTTGTCTTCTGTTAGTGCTTGACACCCAGTAGAAACCAGTGGCTGCTGCATGAAGCAATCTGGACAGACAATCATTAGTTCTTAGCTTAAGCCTGAGTTAAGTGATTTCCTGAAAAAATGGACTTGCTGGGACAGGATCCAGATTGCACTGGCTGTGGATTTGAGAAGGGGGTTGGGAAGATGATCTGCGTGTCCTCAGACTTTGGGGAAGTTCTGAGTCAGATGTGAACTCTCTGGCTTCTGGCAATGTCTTGCTAATAAAGAAACACAGACTCCTGTTCTGTTCTCCGGAACACAGCAGCTAACTGTGGCTGGGGCAGGCACCTCGCTGCCTCGCGAGTGCGGGCAGAAGCCCACAGCAGAAATCACCGCCTTCCTAAGCACAAGAGACATTGAGGCAAAACACAAACTGGTCAGCAGGGATGTTTTGGGTTGTTCCCCGCCACTTTCTTGCCTGTGCTGTGGCAGAGACAATGGGCCACCCCCTTCTCCTTTTTGTGCTAGATCAAGAGACAATGTTGGCTTAGAAGCTGAGCTCGTGCAGAGCCCAAAACCATGTTTGTTTGAAAATGAGTCACTGCTGCTAGTTTCTAATAAACAGATGTTTGGGTCACGCACTATCTTGTAAGAATTTCTGCTAATCGATATCCTTTCTGAGACCACGGAGGCAACAGGCTTTGAAGGGTGAACTGTCTCTGTGCTGTAGGATAGAGGGCAATGTTGCTGCCGACACCGTTCCTTTTTTGGTGCTAATTAGGACACAGTCTCTAAGGGCATCAGTTTATCTTTCACTAAATTTGCACTGGGAGGGGGGGGTTATTCCTCCATTCTGCAGAGCTGCCTGTCCAGGGAGAGCAGCATAGCTGGGGGAAGAGACATGCCTCTGAGACAAACTAAATGCATCAGCCTGTTCTTCCCAGTGTCCATCCTCAGGCTTCCCACCGTATTTGGAAATGCAGAATTAAAGGAAGCCTGAAGGCATGTCTCCATGGTGGAGTTAACCTGGGCTCTTTTCAGGCCATGTTCTAACCTACTTCCCTCTTAGTCTCCACTTGCGTTTAGTGACACTTTGAAAGAGACCTAGTTGCTCCAGCCCGCAACTGGAGACCAAATCTCAAGTACTTGTGATCTCTTGGGCTGATATCTTGTTTGGTCTTCTGTGAAGAAGACGGACGTGTTCTTCTAGAATTCAACAGAAGATGACCCAAGCAGTTTGGCAGCACAGAGACGAGGGATGTCACACCAGACAGGGTGATGAAGCCTTGCAGTCTTGCCCTCTGGACCAGGCTTGTTCCAGGCTTGTCTTTGTGGCAGAACTGACTGACTTGGGATTCGTAACGTTTCTAGCAGAAGTCTGTAGTGTGTGTTCATGCAGCTGTTTTCCCATGCTAAACAATGAGTCCTCACCTTTTTAAACTATACTCGTTCAGCTGAAAACTCCTCCAATTGTGGCAGCAGATGTAGAAGAAAATGCAACTTGTGAATGCCCTCTTTACCTGGTCCCCCTTCAGCGGGGAATGAGAGCGATGGAGCTGTTTGTGCTCAAGACCAGAGTTTCCATTGACTCGCACACCTTTTGGTTTGACGTTAATGTCACTTCAGTGTTAGGGGTTATAGAGCAGAAGCCAACAGGAAGGACCGATAAAGCGGAAACCCTTTCCCCAAGCTGGAAGAAACACCATCAGCTGGCTGGAAAACTGAGGAAACTATTCTGAAAGGTTACATCTGAAAACATCCTTTTGTTAAGGGATCCTTCCTCTATATACTGGGAGTCTGCTTCCTGAGAAGAGCTTCTGACCGTATGGGTTGCTGAAGGGTTCTCCCACACTGTCCTCCAAAGTCGATCTGCTCAGAGAAGGTAGTGCTGTGGTGGAGGAAGAAGGATCTGGGTCTGGGCCACTCCTGTGCCATGTCATTCTGTGGTGTGGTCATGCCACTTCTCCTCTGTCCTCCAGTTTTGTCACAGTGATGGATTGCGGCTCCCTCTGTGGCTTTCTCTTGTCCTGCTTATCTCTGAGAGATAAAAATTCACTGTGTTTTTCCTTATCGGTGAATATTCAGCAAGCAGCACAGTCCTTGGCTAGAAGAGACAGAGGAACATCTACAGCAAGGGCTGGAGAAACACTGGAGTTAAGGGAATTCTTAAGAAGGGAGAAAAAAAGGAAAAAAGGTTCTTTCTTTCCTTCCTTTTTTTTTTTTTCTGAAGAAAGGTTCCTGCTCTATCCCACACTTTTTTTCTCCTTTGCCATCGGCTCTTCTTCCCCTTTGAGAAAGGGATGGAGGAAGCAGCTATGCTAATCTTGCTGCTGTCTTCCCCTGAATCATACATCGTGTGCAGGCTGTGGTTTAGACTTCTGATTTGGAACAGTGGGAGCTAGGGTTGGTATGGCAGTGCCTGTGGTTTGTGCTGTAACTCCCTGTTGGCTTCCACAGTTGACAGAGCACCACATTTCCTTAAGATGGTGCTTCTGTGTGAGGTTCCTGGTTCAGCCATATCATCTGACTGTCAACACCAGGGCAGGAGAAGCGTACTGCAGTGCACAGAACAACAGCTAGGTCTGAGCTGCTGCTTCTCCACCTTTTCTCCATGTTCTCCTGGAAGCTGATCTGTGTGTTGAAGTGACACAAACTTTCCATGCTCGCATGGTTTGGCCAAATATGGGGTACAGCATATCTTCCTGATCAGATTAGATGAGACACAACTGACTTATATTGCTAAAGCTCTGTGTAAAAGAAGCTGTAACTTTTTCTTTGAAACACTGTATGAATACACCAGAAATCAGAGCAGAAAAACAAAAGTACTCTTCATTTTACTCTAGAGGCATCAGTACTCTCTTTGAACTTGCCTGTCACCTTCCCTGTTTGCTTCTCCTTTGTTAGAGAAGGTTTAGAGAGCTTGCAACTAAGTCTCTCCACATATTTCTCTTGCATTCTGCTGGTCAAACATGCCACTCGCGAGTTAAACCTTAGCGACGTTGAGGAACCTTTGCTCCAGGAGTTCCCCTGCCCAGCAGCTGCATCTGCTGGGTGAGCCTCATGCACTGCTGCGTGGCTCCGGGCTGCCAGCTTGCTGTGCCGAAAGTCTCGGGGCTGTTTTTCGGGACAGTGTCACTTTCCTCTGTAACAATATCCTTTCATCTCCTGGTTCACATGCTCCGCTGCATTCTGGGATGGCCCGATACAAAGAGTGCCTTATTATGTTTGTGTATGTGTGATTCTGTTTTTTCCACATCGTTGACCTAGTGCCTTCCATGTCCTTGGTTATGCAATGGCTACAGGCTGGTTAACACTGTCCTGACCAGCACCACTGCTGTATGTCCTTCCTCCACGCGGGGCTGGCTTCCTGAAGGCCTCCACATGTCCCCTGGCTTGGCATTAGGAATGTCACCTTGCCCATCCTCGAGAGCGGGGGATCTTCACAGCCGCGACTGTGTGTGTACCGGCTCCTGTTCCTGCCCTCGCTCGCAGACACGCTCTCTTCCTTTGGTCTGCGTGACACTATGGAGTGATTTTTGTTCTCTCCCCTTCCCCTCCATTGTTTTCTGGCTACAGCTGGGCTTTGCTGATCTAAATCTGGCAGAATTTGCGGGCTCTGGATCCACTGTCCGTTGCTGCTTGCTGGAAGGTTATGATACGAAGAACACCCGACAGGACAACTCCATCCTAAAGGTACGGCAGCTGGTGCTGCTACAGTGGAAATCCTGCTACTGAATTTGGAAAGATCACAGCCAGAGTGCAGTGCTAGACCTGAGAGACGGTCATGTCAGCTACAGAGACAGGATTTTGCTGTCGTGCTGCTAGTCTGACTTGGGAAGCTTCCCATCTTCAGAGTTGCCCTTTGATATCTTGGCATCCCTTTGGCCAAGTGATGACCCTCAGTAACATTATTTATCATCAAAGAAAACACGAACGGGAGGGGGGGAAGTTCTAAGTGTATTGTCAACATGACCAGGCCAGTGTCCTGCTGAGCCACTGATGCCAGTAATTTGGGGCAGGGAGGCAAATACCTTGCTAAATCCCTGAAGCTGATTTCCTTTGGAAAGGAACTAGGCCTTGCTGATCTTCACACCTAGCCCTTGACCTCCTGGCTGTTGTGAAGTGAGGAGCTCGCCGCAGCATGGCTAACGATGTGCCTTGTCCCCCCTCTCCAGGTCACGATTGGAATGTCCCTGCTCTCGGGGGACCCCTGCTTCAAAACGTGAGTTTCTGGGTGCTCTCCCTGTCCTGGGGAGACCAGGACACCTGGTTCTTTCACAGTTCTCTGCAGAATAAAATTGATGGGGAGGGGGAAAAGATGCCCTTGATATTGGGAAGTACAGAGGAAAGCTTGAAAAAGCTGATGGTCTGGATTGTTGAATCAGCCAGAATGGCGTAGCCAGCCTGTGCTGTTAATTGGTTTGTTCTCTGCTCTGGTTCTGCCAGCTTGGTAATCGGTTGTGCGCAATATTTTTTCTGCTAGTGTCAGATTTTGGAAACCAAGGGACGCTGATGACAAACTTGATGTCTTGCATGAAGGACAGAATTTCTCATAGCTGTGGGGCTGGTTTCACTGACCTCTGAGAAGGGAAAGGTCAGTGAAGAAAACAGTCTTGGAAATGGACAGGCTTCAGCACATACCATACAGATAAAAATCTTGAATTGAAACAGCAACAAAAAAACTGCAAGGCTGAAACATTTTAAGTCTCCTTTTCTTCTACAGGGACCCAGGCTCACAATTTGTATTAATTAGCAGAGAAGTTGCAATCATGTACTTTTTTTTTTTGTAAGTAATGCAGCTTAACAGGAAAGAATAAGTACAGTTAAGTTATGAAGCAGTTTTGTTGCTGAAAGAATTGTTGGGGGATCAGCTAGCAAATCTTGTGGCAACCTCTGCCTTGTACTGCAGTACAGCGTTGCAAGACCGTGCAGTCCAAGCCAGCCTCCCGTAGTCTGCTGTACGGGGTGCGTCTGCGCAGCAGGACTGCCATGGGCTGGCGGGAATAGTTTGTGTTGACTCCCCAGGATGAGAGAAGAAAGCTTTACCTTGAGGCAATCTCCTGTAGCAGTGGTATTCTGGGCTAAAAGGTTTAATTTTAGGAGCTATCTTAAAGTGTATAAATTAGCTTGCATTCTTGTTATAAAATGATGCATAATTTCTGGTGGGTTTATTTTGTGAATGGCTTTGCATAGCATTTCAGCATTTTCCGAGGCTTTCAAACCCCAAGTGCAGTGTCATCTGATTCTAAAAAATTTCTACTTCGAAGGAAATGCAATAAAAAAGTTTTTGGACATCTTAAATCATGACTTTGTAACAGTAACAGATGTTTTAAGTCTAGGGTACTAGGATGTTTGGCAATAATATGTCTGACAAAAATACCTGTTGCTCCTTCACTGTGAAATTAGTTCCACTGTTAGAGTGCCTGAAGATTATACAGAATTGGATATGCATATATCCATTTAATGTAAGTAGGGTCAGTCTGAATGTCAAACCTCCTAATTGTCTTAAAGGATTTTTGCAGTCATTCCCATTTTTTTCTAAATACGTTGATGATGTGCAAATGTCTAAAAATGGAAGCTTTCCTGTACAATAGTCCTTGATCAGTAGAGCTTTTGAGAAATGGCCCTCATTTGGGGATTAGGGAGGAATTAAACTGTGGTGGGAAATCACTTCCAAGCGCTGACTTTCTGTAGCGCTCAGAGGAACCTTCTCCTGGGTGTCGTGCAGGAGGGCAGAGCAGGCTGTTTGCCTGAGCTGACAGACCCACGGGCTGCTCCGACAGCCGCGGCAGGAACAGTTTGCTTGATTAAGGCTGTAAAGGCCTTATTAACCTGCAAAGCAAAGTCCTCAAAGTACCTGCGTGCATGTAAATCACTGATAACATGATTAGGGAGGGTTTTTTCCTGGTGAAGGCATGCTGTGGGCTTCCTGAAACCTTTATAGCTGTTTGGTTGCCCATATAAAATATTCTCAGCGCTTTATTCTTTCTCCCAAAATACTGCAAAGGCCCTCTCATGTAGCATCTTCCGTCAGAGCTCCAAGTGAGACAAATAAAAGCTTTTCTTTCTCACTCCTCACTTAAAAAGCATAATATGATCCATTAGTTCCAGTTCAGACTTTGGGCTACAGGGAGGTTAGGGCTTCAACAGGAATATTCACTTTGCCACGCTGCGCATGCCGTGGCTTCCACCCAAAAACGCTTCTGGAGGAAGGGAGGGGGTCCAGGCACTCGCCACTCTGCCCTGCAGTCAGCATTTACAAAGGGATGTTGGGAGCATGCAGAATAACCAGAAAAATAATTTTGACAGCTGTAAAAACAGTTTAGTCTCACTGAAAAGGAGTTTAATCGTCAGTTAAAAAATGGAAAGGTTATTTGATCGTTGTAAAAGTAGTCTCATAGGGAGACAGGGTTGTTAGGATAAAAGGTTTCTTTTTGACCTGAGCCAGAAAGGTGTAACAAAATGGTGCTGGAACTGAGAGCTGGGCAACAGCAAACCGGCTCCTGTTTGTAAAGCCAGCTGGCCACTGGACATGAGCTGGGGCAAAAGGGCAGCTGTGGATGGTCTTCTGGAGGACAGCGCAGGCTCTGAGCCTGTTGTCCTGTGTGAATGATTGAACGGTCCCTTTTTGCCTTAATTTGCCCAAAAAACTTGCTCTTCCTAGTAATGCAGTCCAGATGCAGTACGAGGTAGGGAAGATCCAAGTCTTGTGTGTAGGAAACCAAAACGTGAGTCACGCTGTGCCCACAGTCAGAGGGCTGCCGTCTTCACCCCCCACCCACAAAGGGTAGTACCAGGCAGGGGGACCCCCTTGGCAGAGCAGAGTGGCAATTGCCGCTGCAGTGGGGTGATTCCGGTCCGTGCCCGGCAGTTTGTAACCCCTTTCACTTCTGATTACAGGCCTCCTTCCACCGCCAAATCCATCACCATACCGGGACAGGACTCTACCCTGCAGCTGACCTGTAAGGGCGAGGGAACCACAAGCAGCAGCAGCAGCAGCAGTTCAGCCACAATTGGCTCTCTGCGTCAGACCAAGCCAAGAACTGCCATTCTCAGCTCGGGTATGAATGCCCGTCCTGGAGCCATGCAACGCTTGGCTCTGCCCGGACGCTCTTTTGTTTTTCCCAGCAGTTGCAAGCACAGAAATTCTTTAATTTTTCATGTGTTCCTGCAGCCATCCACACCCCTCTGAACATTAAGAAAACTGAGAAAAACAAAACCACCTATTAAGTGCAACTGAGGAGAGGAAGCATGAATCTTTGTCAGGTGTTTCTGTTAGTAGAGATAAAGCAATTTGTTCTTTTTGCTGGGGATTTAATAATTCATGTATTGCACTCATCCCTGCTTACCATTGTGTTCAATGACAATATTGTTCTCCACTCAGCTGTTCTGTTGCTCAGACATATCTTCTAGAAAAGTTCCTCTGAAGGTTTTAGAGGTTGGTTTGAGGTCTAATGGCCTTGTTCCAGCTGCTGATGCAGAGTTCTTGGGCTGTGTGTGAGCCCATTTTCAAGGGCACTGCATTTTCCCATAGCCTTTTTGCTTCCCAGCACACTCCAAATGTACAGGCAGATACACTGCACCAAAATAGCGCTCCAGTCTCATCACCTCAGTGACTTAGCACAGTGTGCAAGTGCTCTTCTTAAAAAGCTGGCTAACGTGTTACACTCATGCACTTTTGGATAAGCTTGTTGCAAAGGAGACAAGTGGGGCCAGTAGGAAAGGAGCAGAGGTTGTGCTGAGGCTTCTGTATGAAATTCGCATGTGATTTAAATAGCATGGGGTCTCTCACAACTAATAGAAGAGGAACGGTAGTAACAGGAGAAGCGCCCAAGCAGAGGTTTTAATACTTTACTGCCAGTGGCCATTCGATGCTTTCTTCGTCTTAGCTTAATGCTTTTAACTATGGATAGCTTCAGATACTACCTGTCCTCTTAGATCCTTCAAGCCCCTACAGATGCTTGTCAGTTCAGGTGCTGGATGCTGGAATTAGTCATAAGCTTGACAGAGAAGCTCATTGTTGTCTTCCCTACTCCCCAGCTGCTCCTAAGCTCTGTGCTAGCCTGTGCAGCAGGGCTCTGCCAACAGACTTGCCCTTTCCTTGATCTTGCCTCCCAAGCTCAGCCTCCAAGGTCCAAGGGACCAGTGGGCAACGTGCTGTCTTGGTTACGGTGTAAGTGGAGTGCCCTGTTGTTCCTTGGCAGGTGTCCCAGAGGAACCAGATCAGAACCTGTCCAGCCCGGAGGAAGTCTTCCACTCAGGGCACTCGCGGAACTCCAGCTACGCCAGCCAGCAGTCCAAGATCTCTGGTAACTGTTGATCCACACAGCTCTGTCAGCACTGGCCCCATCCCTTTTTCTTTCCTGCAACGAGCTCTTGTGAGAGTGGTTTGCAGCCGTCTCTCTCACCCTGCTCTGTAATATCAGTCACCTGTTCAGTCTCTGCAGATATGCTCACAGATGTGTGTCTAAATCTCTGTGTGCGGGATCAGAAATGCTGACCTGAAGCTGTCCTGCCTGTGAACTGTGCTGCCAGGAAGGGGAGAAGATGTGGTTTGTAATCACTCTGTGTGTTTTCAGGTTACAGCACGGAGCACTCCCGTTCCTCTAGTATGTCTGACTTGACCCATCGCCGCAATACCTCCACCAGCAGCAGTGCGTCTGGAGGGCTGAGTATGACGGTGGAGTGTCCTGAGGGAGAGCGGGACCACAAACTAGAGAAGCCGCCTCGCCCCCCGAGACCAGCCCTTCTGCTGGATAGACCCTCCCGGTAAGTAACTGTGGAGCAAAGTGCCTCCCTGGGAAGGCGAGACAGAATCTACTCCTTTGTCTCCATGCAGCGGTAGATTGGATTGTAGCTGCTGAGGAGGCAGCTATTGCCAAGAGAAGCAGGAGAGTATATGAAAGTCTGCGCCTTGAAAAGCTGAGTAATTTTCCTTTTATTTTCTCTCCCCAGGAGGAAAAAGGATTCAGTGGAGAGTCACCCAACCCGAGTGGATGACACCAGGATCGATGCTGATGATATAGTGGAGAAAATAATGCAGAGTCAGGACTTCACAGATGTCAGCAATACTGAAGGTGAGAGGAGGAGTCTCAAAGGGGATGTCTTGGCTGTTCCTTTGGCAAGGCTGCCAGGCTTTTACAGTGAGATCTGATCTGCCATGGACTCCCTTCTCCTTTTGACAGCAATGTGCTTTCAGTGCTTGCTGGGTGTTTCTATGGTAGGTAAACAAACCATGTGGATTTGAGAGCTGCACATCCGTTAGCAAATAGTGCTTACTGCTGTTCTGCACGCTACAGCAGAGGTTGAACAGCAGCTCAAACACAGAGGATGAATGGGGAAAAAAATACCAATTCTTCAGTGCAGGGAAATCGGTTACATCAGCTGTCTGCACTGCTCCAGTGGCCTTGGTCCAGGGTCAGCCCAAGGGTGTTTATTAAAGTAGCAGAGCACAGCTGGAGGGGAGACAGCACATCTCTGCAAGAAGTTTTTAAGAAAGACAGGTCACAGTGTGCTGGTGATCAGGTCTGTCTGAGAGCGTAAGAAGGGGTTTTCTCCATTGCAGTCACAGCATCTGTTAAGAGAAAACTAATAGTATGACTGCATTTGTTTTAATTTTCCGATTTAGCCTAGAAATCAGTCTTTTTCATCTAGTCGAGATTTTTCAGTAAGTTTTAAACCTGAGCTGAGGTTGTTATTGGTACTTCTGTAGTTAGTCACCTTAAATCGTCGCATATGGCAACGTTCTTCTCACATGGGGATTTACATCTCGCTCAGCATGGGTTAAAACTAGACTGAACGTAGCCACCTCTCACCAGCAGAACAGGCTGCGCTTCTCCTCCAGTGAGCCTACAAAAGTGGCATGAGGCCCCACGTCTCCTCTGTTCAGACGCGTTTAAGCTGACCAAGAGCATGCATCAATGGAGTTGCCTTAAAAGAAGCAGCTGGAGGAGTATCGCTGAATTTACTGCGTTTCTCGGCATTTACTCTTCCAAAGCGTAATGCTGTGGTTGATTTGGACACGAGGCTCCCTTTCAGAGCAAGAAGGGGAGTTCCCAGGGGCTCTGTGACTGTGGGATCACCAGAAAGTGTGCACATGAATTCCCAGAAACAGGCTTGTTCCCGTGCGGATTGTTGTGTAATGTGGCTGAGAGGAGAGCACCTGGCAACCATCGGTAGTTCTGGATTTTGATGTCTTACTTCCTTTTCTATCTGCAGACAGTAACCTGAGGTTGTTTGTGAGCAGAGACGGAACAACTACGCTGAGTGGTATTCAGCTGGGAAACAGGTAGGCTTCCTGAAAGGCTGGTGGACAGAGGTGTTCTGGAGAGATTAGTTAGCTCTTTGTACCCAGGAAACTTTCACCTTTTGCTACAGGAGAGATTTCTAAACATCATGTGCTACGTGGTGGCTTTATTCGCACAGTAACACCCCTGGGATCCCTCTGGTGACAGGCTACAGCTGCACTGGAGTACAAGTGCGGTTCTCAGCAGGAGCTCAGAGGGATAATGTGATCCTAGTTGTTAGATCCAAGAACAGAAGTAAAGAATAAAAGGACAAAATGGTCAAGGCTGGTTCCTGCTTGCTCCTGCGCCCTACTGAAGGCAGGGAGCTTTGCCTCCTGCTGGCCTGCAGCAAAACTGCAGCAGCCTGCTTGATTGTCCCTTTTCCCCGCCTCCTCCATCGTCGTCAAGGCCTTGTTCTATTATGGAAGTCTTCTGAACAAATTAAACTTTTTCTTGCCACAATAGCTCTTAATACAGTGTCTTGGTTAGTTGCATTTGAGCCTTTATAGTGCCTTTTGAGGTTAAAAAAAAAAGGCAATAATGGTAATGCGCAGATGTGTCAAGTTGGTGACAAAACCGGGAGCAAAGCAAAGCCAGAAACACGAGCTCATTGCGCAGGATGCTCCCCCTTTTCCTCTGTCCTTTAGAAGAATTCAGCTCTTTCAAGTGCTCTAGTGGTAGCTTGCCACGTAGCTGTCTGTTTTGTGTTATAAGGGTTGACTTCTTGCCAGACTAACTCGTTATTTTCAGTATTTTGTGTGGGGTTAGAAGGCGATGTTTGTGAGTGGAGAGTGCTCTGGAGAAGAGCTTGCTTGCTCTAAGTGACTGAGGAAAATCTGGCTTTCTCATCTTCTTCCCCTCTGCTTCCCCAGGGTCTCATCTGGAGTTTACGAGCCAGTGGTGATTGAAACCCACTAAATGTGAAGAACAGGGTAGAGCTGCTGGAAACAGGTCCCCTACCCGGTCCGCTGCCACATGGATGCCAACCTTTACCTCTCTTCATGCAGCATTCCAGAAGGGATTTCTTCACGCCCCTCCCCGTACATTTGCACTGCAGAACTACTCTGATACCACTCCAGATCATGCACTTTCCCCGTGTTGGCATCACCCTTCTCCGCTTCCCGGTTATTCCAGTGCCTGCCTTCCCCCCGTTTCTGGTGAGACACAAGGTGTCTGTTGGGCTTGTCCCTAGTCCTAGAGGATGTTGCTCATCTGCATCCCTCACTCCACCCATTCACTTGCAATAGGGGACTTCTCAGCTTCTTTCTCCCCAAAACGTTGGGTTATACCACTGTGAACTCTTCAGACCACTGGGGGAGGGGGAAACTGTTCTAACCAAACCGAGAGCTGTGTGTTGGTGACGCGGTGAAATGGCCACTTGCAGGATGCTTTATTCCATTGACTCTGCAAGCAAACATCACCCTCCGAGGCAACGGTTTTACTGAACAAGGTATGCTGTGGTGTGCACTTCACCTCCCTGCCCTCAAATCCCCAGACATCCTCTTCTCATAGGAAATATCTCCCAAAAGTGCATTTCAGAAAACTACCGCAACCCAGATGGGAGTTGACAAACGGTTAAATGCTAGTGCTTGTAATACCACTAACTGCATTGCGCCCTTCCACTGCTGGGCATGGAAGGGCAGTGTTCACCTATGAGCATTAGCAGGAGCACTTTAGAGGTTCCAGATTTTACCTGGAGGAGGCTTCTACTTGCTGTTCCAGGAGCGTAATCCCTGTTTGCTGGACTGATTCAGCAAATAGGCGCTGCTGGAGCTTGGAATACTAAGCCTCTTTTTTTTTGGCTCAGGAAGGGAACTGCCCTTCTTGGACTGTGAAAAGAATCTGGTTATCTGACAGCCCTCCCCTGGGCCAGAGCAGGATGCAGTTGACTAAAGTGGTCTCTCCGTTGTGGTGGCGATAAACAATTGCTTCTCTTGGCCTGGGCCAGTAAGGGAGATGGTATTGGTTGGCCTTTCTTGCCGTGTCACCAGGGGTCTATGGCTGAGCTGATTCCTTTCAGGGCTGGGGAGAAGCCACTGTCTCTGCCTTCAAAGGTAGAATGGGCGTTTGCTGCTGCGTTAGCCACAGCAGCCGACCTTACCTGCTCCGTGGTGATTGAACTCTTCTGACAAGGCTTCAAACTGTTTTCTGGTTGATCTTTCAATAGCTCTTCTGTGGGTTTGGTTTCTGCAGCTGTTTGACACTTTAGCCGCCTCTTTTCCTTGCAGTGTGTGGCAGAGATGTCGGTCCCTTTCAGCTCCTGCTTACAGATTCTCCTGGCAGCTGTATTGCGAACGGGGATCTATGCAGACTCCAGCTGTGGGCCGTCGGCAGGCCGTGCTTGCAGCCCTTCCTGTACAGAGACTCAGCCGATAAGCTATTTCTGCGTAGTGCCCTTTCCTCTTTTGCCGGTGTACCGTAGTAGCACTCGGTGGCTGTGCACTCAGAGCAATGGCACGCTCCCAGGGATGGCTGGGGACGTGCCCTCCTCTGACACACCTGTGCGTGCACACACTTGTCCTGTTCATCAAGGAAGGACTTGTAACTGATCACGATGTTGTTGAAATTCTTAGTTATTGTAAAGCCTTTTTTAAAGGAAAAAAAAAAAAAAGATTGTGATCTCTGTGACCAGAATGCATGCAGATGAGCTACTGGAAAAGGGAATTTGGCAGAATGAGAAACAAGGAATGAAAGGGCCTTGATTTATATTTTTTTTTTCTCCCTGCTAGCTAAGGATGGCTGCATGGGGAGTGTGCTAGGCAGTGTGGCAAAGCTATACAGCTGCTCACTGTGTTTCGACAGCTTCTCTCTTTGAGTCGAGGTTTATTTCTGTGTTTGGACAGACCACATATAGGATATGGATTTTTTTCACCCTTTCCCTTCAAAGGGAATTAAATTTGGATTAGGACAAGAAAGGGAGTACAGACAACACCTTGGTTTGGTTTAATGTAGGGGAAAAAAGTACTGGATCTTTTGAGTCTGTCTAGAACAAAAACTCTTTCACGCTTGCTGGTGTTTTTCAGTGGTGATCTCTTCTTCATTCATTCTGAGTAGGTTTGGCACTGGCTAGCAGGCTGGTGAGCATCCTGGCCCGTTCCTGGGGTGATATGTGTCTGCAGGAAGGGGAGAGCTGCTTGCTTGTCTCTCTCCCTGGGGCCCTGCCAGACAGCCAGGCCTGGTCTGACCCTCCAAGGGTGAGGGCAGAGGCAGGCTGGGGCAGCAGTGGGTGTTCGGCGCGGTCTGCGGACGGCCGCGCGGAGCTGGGGCTCAGGCTGCTCCCCGGCACCTGCTGCTCCCTGCGGGGAATCGGGTCCAACCAGGACCTGAAAGGAGCAAACACAAGCCAGGAAAGAGGCCAAAGCCCAGCTTGCTTCTGCTGCTTTTCTTCTGTTCCCATGAAAACAACGGCAGTCACTGTCAGAGCAGTTGGGAGCCCAGGGCTTTCTTCTGGGCTTCCACGGGCAAGAGTCAGCTGCTCCGAGGCGCTGGCAGCTTGGCACATCACGAAATCCCCAGTGGGACAGAGGGAGGAATCTCTTCCCAGTGAAGCAAGAGGAGAAGCAGTTGAGCTTTTTGGAAGGCTGGTCTCATCATCCCAGGCTGGCAGAGGTGTAACCTGCTCCGTCACAGAGCTGTGGCCACCCTGGGCACGTCTCTGGCTTCTCTTCCAGCGGCTTGGCCCATCACTGCTTGCGTTTTTGATAACTGTCTCATAGGGTATCTCTTCCTTGTCTCCACGTTGTTGTTGACTCCACAGATCCTGGTCTTTACATAGCTTTTTAGCACTCCTACCCCTCGTTTTGAATACGAAAGCAGCCCTAGTCATCCAGCCTGGTGCAGCACAGCCAGGGCTGGAACACCCAGAGCAGATCCCAAGGGAGGAAGGAGTAGCCTGTTCCTATTCCCAGGTCCCACGCAGAGCTCCCGCTGCACGTCCGTCCCGAGCGATGCCCTGCGGTCCCTGGCCGGCGATGGGCGTACAAGGCGCTGGTGGTGGCAGCGGGGTCACTTGTCCCACAGACTCGCTGCCGTCTCTCGGGAAGCTGCGTCTCGCGAGCACTTTTTCCTTGTGGCATCGCTGCCGTCTGTTCCTTGTTGGACTTTGAACATGTGAGAAGTGAATCAGTTTCCAGACCCAAACCGCTGGCTAGTTTCCTTTGGGTGGGTTTTGTTTCTTTTTTCTGTCATGAAGTTTATTGAATTTTTTTTTTTTTTTTGTAAACCCAGCAGGCTGGTGTTTTTTTGACTGCATTATTGTTTCATTGATATTTTATTCCTGGGGGGCTGAGGGGGGGGACACGTTCTTCCCCACATTGTTCCCCTTCTTGGGGGATTCAGAGGTGGCTTAAACAAGTGAAAGGACCTTACTGGCAAGGCTCGGCTTCCCCTGGGTTTCAGATGCTGGCGAGCAGGGCTGCTCCTGCCTGGCTGACCCTGGAGAGCAGAGCTGGTTCTCTGCTCCGGTCCTGGGGCCAGGCAAAACGTGTGGGCTCTGCTCTCCCAGTTTTTGGACCTTTAGCTGGTGGAAGCCTGTTGCAAAGAGTTGGAAATTTCAGTGTAACTTTTATACTAACTTTTTTTTTAAAACCAGTATAAATGGAGTGAATGTCCAAAAGAATAGGCTTTAGTTGTGACTTGGTGAAGGAGATGGGTTTCATTTGGAAATTGTGATGGAAAAAGGGGGAGAAGGATGCTGCTCCTCCATCTTGTTCTTTTGTATGGTCGGCACTTTAAACGGGGGTCTTTGTGCTGTCCTGACCCTGGGTGCGATGGGCAGCAGGCATGTGATCTCTTCCCCACCCCCATTGCCGCATCACTTTGAAAGTTAAGAAGCCCCCTTTTAAATGTTTGCTTCAGTTTTTAGAGGGTTCCGAACCAGGCTGAGACCTGAAGAAATCCGTATTTCATTCGCATCTTAGTAGGAGGGGTTGACTTTTTATTTATTTTGTCGTTGCTGTTTCTTTTTAAACCGGTGGCCGTGCAGCTGGCCTCTGCGCGCGCTGTTGTGAACCTCTGGGAAGAACCTCACTCCAGGTACTCTAGAGCACCTAGGTGACAGACCCCTCCTGGCGAGGGGCCCCGCTCCCAGCCTCGGGGAGCTGCGAATTCACCCCCCGTCCCGTCCCCTGCCACCCCGCCTGGCTCTAGCTGCCCCGGGCCGTGCCCTGGTGACTGAGCCCTGTGGACAAGGCTGGTCACCAGGGCCGAGTTCCTGCAAACACTGCCTGGTCGCAGGTGTTTGTCCGTGAAAAGCCACTTTCTCGCTGGGGGAAGGGGGGAATGATAAATGCAAAATCCTCTCCCCCAGCCCCGCTTCCCTCCCGAGAGCTGCGTCGTCCGTCAGCCCACCCGAGCCTGGTGCCCTCCACGCTGCGTCGCCCCTGCCCCGGCGGGAGGGAGCGGACGTGGAAACCTGGGAAATAAAAAACGAAAAAAAGGAATTTGGGTGAAGCTGTGAGCGAGAGGTGTGGCTGAGCCTCCGAACTTGCCTCAAACACAAGGAATAATGGTAGAGCCCGGTATTTTTGTGGGGGGAGGGAGGGGAAGGGGAGATCGTGTTTTATTTTCTTGAAAGTTAATTGAGCTTGGTGATCTTCGGAGAAGGCGCGCACTTGATTTGTATCAGATTCTATAGAGAGATTGCTGATATTTTTGGAAAGGGAAAGGGTCTATGCAAACTTCCAAAATTGCTTGAAAGAGAGTTTAACATTTTTTTACTTTGAAATCTAAAGATAAATCTAACTTTTTTCTGAAAGCAGAAGCGCGTTTAGAAAGAGAAGCTACTTCCACTGCTCTATTTTGATGACGATTCTTGGAAAGTTTGGGCTGGAGGGAATGACTATTTTTCACCATTTTTATCTTGCTCCTCTAGTTTTTTTGTTTCTTTTTCTAACGGAATGCTGTGCCGTCTTTGATTCAACAGATCGTGTTTGTATTTTCTGTATCTGGTTCCTAACGTAGAGAAATAACAAATATATGAGGAAATCAATATAATGTCAAATGTTGTTATGGCTTGGGGGGAAAAATAAAGGTTTTTGGTACTTCACACTGACGCTTCCGGCTTGGTTTCTTATTTTACACGGGCTGGGGTTCAGAAACACTCGCGGAGGGCGCGGGAGGGCCCGGGGCTGGGGCCCGGTGCGGTGCCGGCGGAGGCTGGGCGGGAGCGGGGCCTTCCCCGGGCCCCTGCGCCTTTGGGCGCCGGAGAGGGGCGTCCCCGGCCTTGGCTGCCGCCCCCTCCGTGTCTCGGCTTCTCCCTTCGCTCCAGCCGCCGGCCCGTCCCTTCCCCGGGGGAGCCCGACAGAGCCCCCGCACCCGCTCGGGCCCTCCCGGTGCGGCGGGACCGGACGGGTCGGGCCAAGCACCCACCGCGGGACTACACTTCCCGTCATGCTCCGGGCGAGCCGGTTCCACAATGCCGCGGGCCCTAGCCCGCCTCTCCTCATGGTCGTCTCCGGCCGGGGGGAGGGCGGGGCTGGCGCCGAGCGCGCTGATTGGTGGCCGCTGCCGGAAGGGCGGGGCTGGCGGGAGGGCGGCCGGGGCCGGCGGTCGCCATGGTGAGTGGGGCCGGGCGCGCCCCCCGCCCCGGGGCGCCGCGAAGGGACCCGGGCCCGGCCCCGGCCCCGGCCCCGGCCCCGGCCCGGGGGGAGGCGGCCGGGGCAGCGCCTGGAGGAGCGGGCTGCGGCAGGGCCCGGCCCCGGCCGCTCTGCCCTCTCCGTCGCGCTCCGGGCCCGTTACCGGCTGCCGCGCAGGCTCCGCGGCCTGCGGGCCCCGCCGTCACTCTGTCTCCCTTCGCAGGCCACGGCGACGGACCGGGCGGTCGGATTCGGCCTGGTCGCCTTCAGCCTCCTGCTCTTCGCTTACTACACCCTCTGGGTCGTCGTGCTGGTACGGGCCTGCTCGGGCCACCGCGCCCTGCTCGCCTCACCCCAGGCGCTGGCCTGGGCTCTGGGTGCCCGTGTGCCCGAGGGACGCTGCCTGGCCGGCTTCCTGGGTAAAAGCTTCAGGGCGGAGGTTCCTCGCTCTGGCGGCACGGCCATTGCCTCTGCTGGGTGTGCCGGCCCTGGCCTGGGTCATGCTGCCTTCCCCGCGGCTGTCAGGTGGGCTGTCCGGCCGTGTGAGCCCGAGGCTGGCCGGAGCTGTCAGCGAGAGCCAGAGCCGGGTCGCTCTGCAGGGGTGGACCTTGGTGTTCACGTTTGCAGTCCTCCAGGTTCCTGGTTCCAAGCAGGCCAGCAGCCGTGCCCACCCTGAGACCCCGTGGCTGCAGGACCCCTGTGCCGGCCTCGTGTCACTGCCCCTCATCGCCTGCCGAACACGGGACCCCTCACTGCCCGCCCTCTGCGTCCCTGCCGCTGCGGCCTGAGCCATGTGTGGCTCTGGGCACCGTGGGGGTTTTTTTAGCTATCTCCTCATGCCTGATATTTCCGCCCTGCTTTCAAACCCCTGCGGCTGCAGGTGTCAGGGACGTGCCCTGGCATTATGCCCACCTGCTGATGCCCCTCTCTGTCCCCTGCAGCCCTTTATCGACAGCGACCACGGCATCCACCGGTACTTCTTGCCTCGGGAGTACGCGGTGATCATCCCCATGGTGGCCGGGCTGCTGCTGCTGCTATTTATAGGTGAGTGTTATTTCTGTTGTTCTAATTAGAAGCTTCTAAATTAGGAAGAGAGACGAGAGTTGCTGGGGGTTAGCTGATGTGTGACACTCGTGGCACGCTCCCTGCGGCTCCTGCTGCAGCTTAGCCTGGCACGGGCTCTTGGGGCGTGTGTTTGTGTGTAACTCTGGCTGTTTGAGCCTCTGGACAGCAGAATTGTTCCTGAATCGCTCTGCTGAGGGTCTGTTTCTCACCGCAATGTGTTTTAAAAGTGTCCATAATTAGAAGTTTTCTGGCTGAATCTGTTCTTCTGTCTCGTGGCAGGTGTTTTTATCATGGTCGTGATGTGGAAGAGCAGGAAACCTGCCAAGAAATCGGACTGAAGGCCCAGCAAAGAGACATGTGGAGAAGGCGCCCGCCCTGCGGCGTTGCAGCCGGCGAAAGGCTTTGCCTGCAGCACCGGGCAGACGCCTTGTGCCGGGGGCTCAGCGCCGAGCTGGCTGCGCTCGCCCACGGCCCTTCCCGCAGGGATGAAGCGTTCTGTAGTTTACGACTTACTGACCAAAGGGAAGCAAAAGGGACCTCGGGTGCTCGTCGAGAGAGGGACCAGAGCCCTGGCTGTGAGGGACCTGCCCCTGGCTGCCTGCTCCGCTGCGCCTCGGCCCGCGCTGGCTCGAGGAGCTGTCGGCGTCCGGCAGCTGTGACCGCCGGCGTGCGAGCCGAGCCCCGACCCCTGCCCGCTGCTCGGCCTCTGGGTCGCCCTTCCCCTCTGCTCCTGCTGCGTCCGGTAGTTTGTTCCTTCTGGGGTTTTTTAAATGTCCATGTATGGTTTGTGAGTGGTGTTTTTTTTTTAATTGGATTCAAGTTTTAGAGGAAAGAAATGAGACTTCGGGCTTGGAAAAGGTGAAACCAGCACACTTGCGTTCTCTGTCTGCCTGTGGGAAGGGCTGGTCATGGTCAGGTTCAGGGCTCGAGGCCAGGCTGGACGGGGCTGAGCGACCTGCGCTAGTTGCAGGTGTCCCTGCTCGCTGTGGGGGGTGGGCTAGGTGACCCCTGACAGGTCCCCCCCAACCCAAACCATTCTGTGATTCTGTGGGCCCTTACCTTTCTGCGAGGGGCTGGCGTGCAGAGGACGCGGGGACAGTGCCACTGCTGCGAGGAGATGCCCTGGGTCACGCGGAAGCGCCTGGCTCCGGCGCTCGCGGTGCAGTTCCCGTCATGGCTGCCAGCCGCTGGCTGCATTCCTGCCCCGCGTGAGGCTCGGCGCGGTGGCACCCGGCCCTGCCCGGTGGGATGTCCGTGCTGGGTGGCTCCCCCAGACCCCGGTGAGCGGGGTCACCCTCGGTAAAGGTCCACGAGGTCTCGGTCCCTGTCCTCTGTCCGCGCCGAGGGGCTGCCACGGCCTGCCGGGGTGGCTGCTGCTGCGTGGCTGTCCTGGCTTTGTCACCCTGCTCTGAACGGTGACAGTGGCAGTGCCCAATGCCATGTTGGGGAAGGTCCTGCCCCGGGCTCTCCGTGGGCCGTGTCCCACGGGCAGGGAAGCGCCAAGAGAACCCGGCCTCGTGCTGGGGGCTGCTTTACCCCTCCTGGGGTAGCTCCAGCATCAGGAGGGTGGATTTGGGGCGCCCCGATCCTTCTCGTGTGTGCTGTGAGCTTCCCCAACCAGACAGCAGCGTGCCCCACCGTCTCCCGTCCTGCCGGGGCATAACGCTGGTGGCCTGGGGACGCCCTGGGCACCGCAGGTCTGGGGCTGAAGCCGGCTGTGGTTGGATGCACTGTGTGGCTGGGGCTGCTCCAGAGGCCAGGCTGCAGCTGGAGGTCCCTTCCCAGCTCTGGGGGAGGCTGTGGGGCAGATCTGCTGGAGAGCAGCTCTGTGGAGAGGGACCTGGGTGTCCGGGTGGGTGACAGGTTGGCCACGAGCCAGCAGTGTGCCCTGGCTGCCAAGAAGGACAGTGGGATCCTGGGGTGCATTAGGAGGAGTGTGGCCAGCAGGTCGAGGGAGGTTCTCCTCCCCCTCTGCCCTGCCCTGGGGAGGCCCCATCTGGAGTCCTGTGTCCAGTTCTGGGCTCCTCAGCTCAAGAAAGATGAGGAGCTACTGGAGAGAGTCCAGTGGAGGGCTACAAGGATGATGAGGGGACTGGAGCATCTCTGCTACGAGGAGAGGCTGAGGGAACTGGGCTTGTTCAGCCTGGAGAAGGCTGCGAGGGGACCTTAGAAATGCCTCCAAGTATCTGCAGGGTGGGTGTCAGGAGGATGGGGCCAGACTCTTTTCAGTGGTGCCCAGTGACAGGACAAAGGGCAATGGGCACAAACTGAAGCAGAGGAAGTTCCGTCTGAACACGAGGAAGAACTTCTTCCCTCTGAGGGTGACGGAGCCCTGGCACAGGCTGCCCACGGAGGCTGTGGAGTCTCCTTCTCTGGAGATATTCCAGCCCCGCCTGGACGCGGTGCTGTGCAGCCTGCTCTGGGTGACCCTGCTTGGGCAGGGGGGTTGGACTGGGTGACCCACAGAGGTCCCTTCCAAGCCCGACCATGCTGGGATTCTGTGGGGCCGTGCCGGGCTGTCCCCTCACTGCGGCTGACTCCCCCGCTCCCCCTTTTCCCTTCTGTCTGGCTGCTCCCAGCGAGGAACCTTGCTCCCTCCCAGCCCCCCGCCCGCGGAGGGGCTCAGCCCCCCCGTGCAGGTGGGTTCGAGCTGGGGCCGGGGGAGGCCAAGGGGGACAAACTGAGGTGTGCCCTGGGCGCTGTGTCCCGCGCCAAAGCCCAGCAGTGTCCCTGTCACCTCCTTCCTCCTGGCCAAAGCCTGCGAGGAATGGGGTTGCGACCAGTTTCAGGGTTACTGGGACCAGTTTCAGGGTCACTTCTCATCCTTTCTGGCTGACAGCAGGACAGAACGAAGCCCAGCGTCCCCCCCCCGGGCAGGCGGCTCGCTCGGGGGCCGTTTCTTGGCCCTGGGCATGAGGGGCTGCGGGTGGCCATCGGGTCCCGGGGCGGTGGTCCCCGGACGCAGGGGATGGGCACGGGGGGGGCCCGGTGCGCCGCTCCCGGAGCCGCGGGCGGGGCTGGGGGGGGAACCGGAGCCGGAGCCGGGCGGGGGCGGTCCCGGTAGTGCCCGCTCCGCCCCGCCCCGCCAGCCCAGCCCGGTGCCGCCCGGGGGGGATGCGGGGCCCGGCGCTGTCCCTGGGGGCCGGGGAGCGGGGCCGCCGCGGGGGGGCTCGGCGCGGTGAGCGGGGCCGGTACCGGGCACCGGGACCCCTACCCGGGGGGGGCCGCACCTGCGGCGAGACGGGGGACACGGGGGGGGCGGGGGGGGCTGTCCTGGGGATCCCTACGAAAAGGCGGGGGGGGGGGGCCCGGCCCCGGGGGTTCTCTAGTAAAGCCGGGGGGGAAGGAAGGGGGCCGGGGGGGCAAGAAGGGAGCCGGGGGGCCCCCCCGTACCCCGCTCTCTGGCGCCGCCGCTGAGCCCGCTCTTGGCGCAGGGTGCGAGCCCCCGCCCTCCGGGTGAGACCCCCCCCGGCCCCCCCCGAGGATGAAGACCCTGGTGAGTATCGGGGGGGGGGCCCCGGGGCCGCTCGCGTGGCTGCCGGCAGGAAGCGCGCGGCGCCGGCAGCGCGCGCGGCCCGCCCCGCCCCGCCCCGCCGAGGGGCTGCGGGGCCCGGGGACCCCCCCCTCACCCCCGTGCCCCCCCCGCTCCCAGGTCCGGCTGCTGGCAGCGCTGGCCTGCGCCGCGGCCCTGGCCCTGCTGCCCGCCCTGCTGCGCGCCCGCCCGCCGCCCCGCTGCCCGGCCCCGGCCCCCCGCCGCGGCCCCCCGGCCCCCGCCCCCCGCAGCTTGCGGGGCTACAGCCGCGTCCCCGACGGCCAGGTGCGTGGGGAGGGGGCCCCATATCCCCCCCCCCCTCCGTGACTCAGTTTCCCTTTCCTCAGGGGGGCGTGGGGAGGGGGCTCGACTCGCCCCCTCCCCGTGCCTCAGTTTCCCCTTGCAGGGGGCTGACGGGGGGCTCGTCTCTCCGCAGCCGCTGCGGCGCGCACCATGTGCCCGCTGCGCCGTCGTGTCCAGCTCCGGGCAGATGCTGGGGTCACGCCTGGGACGGGCCATCGACGGGCAGGAGTGCGTCCTGCGCATGAACCATGCCCCCACCGCCGGCTACGAGGAGGACGTGGGCGCGCGGAGCACCGTCCGGGTGGTCTCGCACACCAGCGTCCCGCTGCTGCTGAGGAACCAGCCCTACTTCTTCCAGCAGTCCCAGGAGACCCTCTACGTCGTCTGGGGGCCAGCGAAGAAGATGAGCAGGGAGAAGGTGGGCTCGACCTACCGGGCGCTGCTGAAGGTGGCGGAGACGTACCCCCACGTGCAGATCTACACCCTGACCGAGGAGAAGATGGCGTATTGCGACGACGTCTTCCAGAACGAGACGGGGAAGAACAGGTACTGCCAGCTCCCGAGGAGCCCCCGTTGGGTCCCCCCCGCCGCCGGGCACCCAGCCGGGACGGCAGTGCCGTGCCACCCGCTCCAGCGCGGCCGCGGTGCGTTGCAGGGTGAAGTCGGGCTCCTTCCTGAGCACGGGCTGGTTCACCATGATCCTGGCCATGGAGCTGTGCGAGCAGATCTGCGTCTTCGGCATGGTCAGCGACAGCTACTGCAGGTGAGCGGGGAGGTGGGCGCGGGGTGGTCCGGCGTCCCACCTCCGAGTCCCGTGCCCACCCCGTCCCCTCCTGCCAGCGAGAAGAACCACTCGAGCGTGCCCTACCACTACTTCGAGAAGGGCCGGCTGGACGAGTGCAGGATGTACCTGGTGCACGAGCAAGCCCGCCGCGCCGGGCACCGCTTCATCACCGAGAAAGCCATTTTCTCCCGCTGGGCCAAGAAGAGGAACATCATCTTCACCCACCCGTCCTGGGCAGGCAAGTAGGGCACCGGCCATGGGGTGCGGCGGGGGGGACCCCGGTAGCCGGCGGCTCCCATCCTGCAGCCACGCGTCTCAGCTCTGCCAGTGCCAGGGCTGAAAGCCTCTTGCCAAGCCCTGGAGCGGGGAGTCTCCGTCTCTGCAGCGCCAGGGCCTGTTTCCCCAGCTGGTGGGTGGGCTGGGACCCCCTGTGTCGGTGCACGGGGGGACCATGAGCTGGACCCATGAAGCCACGTGGGCTCTGAGCACCGACCTGGATGGACCCAGGGCAACCACGAAGGTTTTCCACGTGCTTTCCTGGGGTGAATATTTAATGCAGGATTAAACTCTCACGCTGCTGGGCTCCAGCGCGACACAGGGCAGGAGAGCTTGGTCTCTCCCAGGCGTGAAGCTTCACCACGGTCCCTGCCCTGAGACCTGGCCCTGGGTGTGGGGCGCGGGGAGCTGGGGCTGGGCCCCCCAGTCCTGCTGCCCCCTGGGCAGGGCTCCAGCTGCCCCTGTGCCCCCCAGCCGTGAAGCCCAGGGGCTGCACGCGCCCCGAGGACTCCGAGTTGCCTTCTCACAAGTGCCCTTGGATTCAAACCAAAGCAAACGCGGCCATTAAAAGCGTTTTTAACTCGATGGTGCCCTGTGCTGCGCCCCTTGCTGCTGGGGGATGGGGGGGACATGGGGATGGGGGGGACATGGGGCTGGCAGCTGGTGGCAGGGCTGTGGTCCCCTGCTCCCCTGCCCGGCTGTAAATAAGAGTGGGGGGTGCCGAGGGGGTAGAGGTGAGCCCCAGCGCTGAGGAGGGTGCCGAGGGGGTTTGGGAAGCAGCAGCTGTGTCTCTGTGGGACCCTGGCGTGGGGTTTCTGTTTGGTCCAGGGTGACCCTCGGCCCCACAGGGCTCAGCGCTGCCAGTGGGACGGGGGCCAGCTCCTGTGTCCCCGGAGGGACAGGGCATGCCGCGGGCATCCTTAGCGAAGGGTGAAGGGTGGATGTTCGGGTGGGTCTGGGGGGGGCGGGGGCAGGCGAGGGGGTCTGGTGGATCCGCATTTGCTCCCGTTTGAGCTGAGGCCGTGTGCTGGGGTCAGGCAAGGAGCGAGTCGGGTGGGCTTTGGGGGTGCGGAGCCCGGGGGGTGCAGCCCTGGGGTGCGGGCCCCAGAGGTGCTGGCCACACAGCTTCCCGCAGGCGAGCGGGAACAGCAGACCCCACGGGTCCCTTCGCTGGGCGCTGCGGCCGCCACAGCCCCACGCCGGGAGCGGGACCCCCCTAGGACAGGCCTCGGGCCGGGGCTGCGGGGCTGCGGGTCCGCGTCAGGCTGAGGAGCTCCCCCCGTCCACCCCTGGGGGGGCCCTGCGCTGCCAGGCGGGCGGGCGGGCGGCACTAGGACCCCGGCGGCGCTCCCGGGGCTCCGTGCGCGGCGGCGGCGACCCCGGGCCCGGCGGCAGCGGAGCGGGGCGGGGCGGGGCGGGGCGGGGCGGCGGGGCCCATCCGGGCTGTGGAGCCGGTGGAGGGGGCGGGGGGCGGAGTAGCGGCTCCCCCCGGTGCGCCGGGGCCAGGCTCCGGCCTGGCCGGTTGCTGCGGAGCGGGGCTGCGGGGTAGGGCCGGCGCTCCCAGGGGTGCGGGAGCAGGGGGGGCCGCACCGCGGAGTGTGGGAGGGTGCATGCGGGGGTGGGGGGGGCTTCACCCCGGGCTGGGGGAAGGATTACCCCCCCCCGGTTCGCAGCCGGGGCAGCAGCGGCCCGCGGGGGTGCGGGGAGGGGGGAGCGGGTCCGGACCGGCCGTTGCCCGGCAGAGCAGCGATGTGACCCCCGGGGGGGCCCGGCAGCCCCCCGCAGCCCGTGGGGCCCAGGAGCCGAAGACGGAGCCCCCCGCGCCGCTCGCCGCCCGCCGCAGATGAGACGCCCCCCCCGCCCAGGTACGGCCCGTCGGGGGGTCCCCGCCGTGAGGTCCCCGCCGTGGGGTCCCCCGTGGCGTGAGAGCTGTGGAGGGAGCCCCGCGGGGTGCGGGAGCGGGGGGGCCCGACGCTGCCCCCCACCCCTTTGCCCCAAAGCGGGGCTCCCCGGGTGGGCTGGCACCTTCCCGGGCATCGACACCAGCCCCGAGAGCCCCGCGGGGTCCCCGGACCCCCCGAGGGTTGAATCCTGGCATCATTCTCCATCCCTGCTCCCCCCCAGGGCAATTAGTGAATTAGGCTTCAAATTCGTTTTAATTTCCGATTGCTCCCAGTCCTCCAGGAGCGGCCGTGGCTCGCTAACGAGGACTTTGGAAAAATAAATTGGGTCAGTCCGTCTCTGCGAGCCGGGGCAAGTGGGGCTTGGAGCAGGACCCCCGGGTGCCCCCCATGCACTGCGGGCCTGGGGCTGGGAAGGAGGGGTCCCTGGGGCTGGAGGGAGGGGTCCCTGGGGCTGGAGGGGTCCCTGGGGCTGGAGGGGTCCCTGCCAGCTCCGGCTGGGTTGGAGCCCATGCGTGAGCTGAGCTGCGCAGGTCTCAGCTCCCCTCCCCACAGACCAAGCTGGTTTTAATGGGATTTCGCCGCGCCAGAGGCAGGTTTACCCTCCCTGACCCCCCAGGGTTTGAGCGGCTTCAGCCCCGCCGTGAGGGATAATCCTGGGAACGCTGGGATCTTCCCGGCACGAGCCGCGGCCGGGTTTGGCTCCTCGGCACCGCAGAGCTCGCCCGGCCTCTGCCCGCGGCGTTTCCCTTGCCTGCACCGGTGCCAGGGGTGGGAGGGGGACCCGGGGGTCCGGCTGGTGCCGGTGCTGGGGGTGACGGCGGGCCTTGCAGGTGCTCGCGGGACGCCGGCGATCGCTGGGCGCTGAGGCCGGCACGGAGACATGAGTGGCAGCGCGGTGAGTGCCGGGGCATCTCCCCGGGGACACCGGGCATCTCCCCAGGGACACCGGGCATGACGCTGGGCACCCCACCGGAGAGGCTGCCAGAGCGGGGCCGGGTGCTGATGCTGGCGTGGGTGGAGGGGTGGGTGGGCAGCAGCTGATGCTCTCCCCCCACCCGCAGAGCCAGCGCGCCGCCGCCCTGGGGGTCCTCTTCGCCCTGCTCATGTTGCTGATCATCTACAGCTCCGGCAGCGGGAGTGAGGTCTTCCCCTACAGCCGCCTGCGGGGCAGAGCCCGCCGGCCCCCCGACCTCAAGAAGTGGGGGGTGAAAAGCGGGTACCTGCCCGTCTGCGGGAACAAGGTACGAGGCAGGCGGCGGGGCATGGGCTGGGCGGCGGGCGCAGGATCGGGCCCTCTGCCCCCCTCCAGTGGCTCGGTGGCTCTGCGGGGGACGGCGGTGCCTCGTCCCCTGTCCCAGCTCCCAGCTGGGTCGTGGTGATGCCAGAGGTCACCCGCTGACGGCACTTGTCATCACCAGACCCTGACTGCCCGCTGCCACCAGTGCGTCATCGTCACCAGCTCCAGCCACCTCCTGGGCACCCGCCTGGGTGCGGCCATCGACGGGGCGGAGTGCACCATCCGCATGAACGACGCTCCCACCACCGGCTACGAGGCCGACGTGGGCAACAAGACCAGCTTCCGCGTGGTGGCCCACTCCAGCCTCTACCGCGTCCTCAGGCGGCCCCAGGAGTTCGTCAACAAGACCCCGGAGACCGTCTTCATCTTCTGGGGGCCGCCCGCCAAGATGCAGAAGAGCCTCCTGAAGATCATCCAACGTGTCAGCGCCTCCTTCCCCAACATGACGGCCTACGTCGTCTCCCCCGGCCGCATGAAGCAGTTCGATGACCTCTTTCGGGGGGAGACGGGGAAGGACAGGTACCTCGCGGCCACCTCCTGCCAGCGTCCCCCCTTTTTTCCAGCTCCCCGAGGCGGAGCTGGCTCCTGGGCTGCTCCCTGGCGTCAGGATGGGGGTCCCCGGGGTGGGTTGGGGACCCTGAGGGGGGTCCATCACCCATGTCAGCTTGCCCCTGTGTCCCCCCCCCGCTGTTTCTGCTCCCCAGGGAGAAGTCGCGCTCGTGGCTCAGCACCGGCTGGTTCACCATGGTGATCGCGGTGGAGCTGTGCGACGCCGTCCACGTCTACGGCATGGTGCCGCCCAACTACTGCGGGTAAGGAGACCCCCCGAGCCCCCACCCCGGCCCCCCTGACCCCACCGTGGGGCTCACCCCACGCTTTCTGCCCCCCGCAGCCGCCGGCCCCCGCCCCGCCGCCTGCCCTACCACTACTACGAGCCGAAGGGCCCCGACGAGTGCACCACCTACATCCACAACGAGCGGAGCCGCCGGGGCAACCACCATCGCTTCATCACCGAGAAGCGCGCCTTCGCCAGCTGGGCCGGCCGCTACAACATCACCTTCTCCCACCCCGCCTGGCCCTAGGGGCTGCCCCCGCCCCGGAGCTGCGGTGGGTGGGTGGTGGGGGTTCCCCCGTGTCCCCCCGCGGTGGCTCCCACGGGGACGTCGCCGTCGTGCAGGGCGGCTCCTCGCGCCCGGGCTGCGTTGGGTTCGGAGCTGGTTTTTGGGGGGGGCCGGGTGGTGAGGGCAGGGTTTGGGGGGGGGGTGTCCCCCTCCATGGGCGGGAGGCGTGGGGGCGAGATCCTGCCCAATCCTGGTCCAGGCGCAGGTCCCCTCGACTGGGTTGGGGGCTGCATCGCTTTTGGGGTCACCACAGAGACTGTTTTCCCCACCCCCCTGGGTGAGGGGACCCCCCTCTTGTGACTCAGCCCCCCTCTGGGACCCCCCTCTTGGGTCCCAGCCCCCCCTGCCATCCCCAGCCCCCCGATCCCGGTCCGCAGACACCCTTCCCGCAGCAGAACCCCGGTTCTCGGTGGGGCCCCACAGGGGTGACGCTGCTGCCCTCGGCGCCCCAGCACCCCAACAACACCCGGCCCCCCGCCATTGCCCACACCTTTTCTAACCGAGCAGTGGGATTTTGGGGGGGCTTTGGGGAGCTTTTGGTTTTTTTTCTTCTCTGCTTCTGCTCCCGGGGTTTGCATTTGGGTGGTGTTCGTCTTTGAGCCCCTCGCCGAAGGGGTGAGCGGGGGCTGCTCGTTAGTGCTAACGAAGGGGCCTGTGGCTGGGTCTCCATAATTTATTAATCGCTTTATGAACTATTTGGAAAGGGGGGGGGGGTGGCAGTGCCCCTCAGCACCCTGCGCCCGGGCAGGGTTTTGTTATTAATTTCTCAGCCGTGGGGAAGGGAGTTTGGGCGGGTCTGGGGGCCGAGCCCCGTGCCTCGGTTTCCCCGCGGGGGCTTTGGGGGACGCTCGGTGCTGGGGAAGCCGCCTTTTGTAATGGTTTGTACAGGAATAAACCTCGCTGCGGTCTGTTGCCTTGGGCCCCGGCTCCGGGCTGCGTTCTTGGGGGTGGGCGCGTGCCGTGGCAGGGGGTCTCGGGACCCCTGCCCCGCAGCGGGGCTGGCCCCCAGCGCTTGGGGGGTGCGGGGAGGGGGCCGGCGCGTCCCGCAGGGCCCCGCGTCTGGCTGCCGGGGGCCGCTGAGACCTCCCCAACTCGTGTCACCCGCAGCCGGGGGTCGCGGGGCCTTGGGTGGGGGTCTCCGCAGCCACAGAGGAGGAGGAGGAAGGGCAGGTGAGGCCGCTGCACCCCCGGGGCTGTACCCCCCGCCCCCCCCGGGGTTGGCAGGGTGGGGGTGGTGACGGGGATGGGGACCCCAGACCCAGCAGGGCGGAGGCTCCCCCCGCAATGGGGAAACTGAGGCACGGCGCAGCGCAGCCCCCGGCCCGGGGGGGGAGGGAAGGGGGGTCCGCAGCCCTCGGCCGCGCAGGGGTTAACGCCCCCCCCAGCCCCCCGCGGACGGAGGGTCCGGTGCTTCGGGGGGTCGAGTGGGGGGTCCCTGCCCGGGGGTGTGTGGGGGGGGTCCCTGACCGGCCCCGCCCGCCGCTGCCCGCTCCCGGCATGCACCGCGCCGCCGAGCTATAGATAGCGGCGACAACACCGGGCGGCACAGCGGGCAGCTGCGCGCGCTGCCCGGCCCCGGCGCGCGCCCCGAGGTCAGTGCCCCTCCCCCCATCCCCCCCGGGGGTCCCGGTGCCGCCGTCCTGGCCTGGGGGGGGCTGGCGGTGCCGGGGTGGGAACGGGGGCATGGGGGGGGGGGGGCGTTGCAGGGGATGCTGGGCGGCTTGCGGGGCTGCTGGGGGGCTGGCTTGGGTGCTGGAGGCATTGCTTGGGTGCTGGGGGGCTTTCAGGGGGTGCTGGAGGCAATGCAGGGGGTACTTGGGGGGCTTGCGGGGGGTGCTGGAGCCATTGCAGGGGGTGCTGGGGGGCTTGCAGGGGTGCTGGAGGCATTGCTTGGGTGCTGGGGGGCTTGCTTGGGTGCTGGGGGGCTTGCAGGGGGTGCTGGAGCCGTTGCAGTAGGGACTTGGGGGACTTGCAGGGGTGCTGGGGGGCTTGCTTGGGTACTTGGGGGTTTGCAGGGGGTGCTGGGGGGCTTGCAGGGGGTACTGGAGCCGTTGCGGCGGTGCTGGAGCAGCCTGGTCCTGGGGTCCCGGGGAGGGGATGGATGCTGATGGGACCCACTCGGCTCCCCAGTCAGCACCCCTTCCCCATCTCCTCGGGACCGGGCACCTCCATGTCACCCTCACCCTCCACCCACGGGCCCAGCGCTGCGCTGGATCAGGCCCCGAGCCCCCCATGGCTGTGCCAAAGCCAGTGCCAGCGGCCCTGGGGCTCAGCACCCCCCACAACTGGGGACTCCGGGGGTCCTGCACCCTCCCAGCCCCACCCGGACCCCGCAGGGGCCATCCCAGGGCTTTGGCCCCGTGGCGCGGGCGGGACGTGACCCGGTGCCGGTTTCAGCCTGGCCATACTTAGCCTCTGCCCTTTCCCTGCTGTAACACAACCTCGTCAGCAGCCGCGGGCTCGTTTGGCCGCGGGATGCCCCGTCCCAGCACCCCGTCCCAGCACCCCGTCCGGCCGGTTCGGGGTGACGCGCTGCGGCCAAGCAGGTCGGGCGCTGCGGGGCAGGGTGCGGGCAGGCAGGGTGCCCAATTTCCCCCCACACACACCCCCTGAGGTGATGGGGGTGCAATGGGGTGCTGCAAACCACCCCCCAAAAAAAACCCCCAGCCCCCGGGGAGCGGGGGGGAGGCTGCCTCCATCGCTCGGTGTGCTGGTGACACCGCGTGACCCAAGCTGGTTTCCGACTGCCCGGCGGCACCCCAGGCACGGGGATGTGGTCGGGGCAAGGGAGGAAGCCGGTAACGTCACCGTGTGTCACCCGGCATGGGGAAGCCCTCACCGCAGCCGGATGGGGCGGGTGGCTGCCGGGAGCCAGGCAGGTGACAGCCGTGGGAGCAGAGGTCCTGAGCTCCCTATTTTAGGGCCAAGCCAGCGGTTGGGTCAGAAGACCCAACCGCTGGCTTGGCCATCACGTCAGGGAAGGGAGACCTGTTGTCTCCGCAGACCTTGGCCTTGGGGACCTGAGTGTCCCCACCGTGCCGAGCCGTTCATCCTCCTCTTCTTCCTTCGCAGCCTGAAGTGCTCCTGTGCCTGGACCACGGCAGCATGTCAGCAGGTGAGCGCTCGGTCCCCCTGCGTCCATCCCCATCCTCTCCGTCCCCTTGGTCCCTCGCTGCGCCCATCTCTCCTGCGTCCCTTTGTCTCCATCTCCATCCCCCCAGCATCCGTCCCCTCCATCCCCATTCCATCCCCTCCGTCCGTCCCCCGCGTCCCCTCGGTCCCCACCAGCCGCTTGGCTCCGTCCCAGCCCCGAGGATCGCCGGGCGCCCGAGGAGGAGTTGAAATTTCAGCCGGCTGTCATCAGGAGATGGGTGAGCGGCCCCAGAGCAGCTCGGGTTTATTTTTAGCTCTGCCTGCCCCCCGCGGCGTCGCACCCCGGCATCGCGCCGTGGCTGGGCCGGATCCTGGGGGTGATGAGGGACCCTGTGCCGGGTGCTCGGTGGGGGACGGGGCGGTTGGTGCCACCTCCACGTCCGCCCCCAGGCCCAGGACCGATGCTGGGTGCCAGGGCTGCCAGGGTCACACCAAGCGCTTGAGGTGGCCCCGTTCGCCGGCGGGGTGACAAGCCGGGCATGGGGATGGACGTGGCTGATCACCACCCATGGTGGAGCCAGGGATGGTGACCATCTCCAGGACACCACACGGCAGTGGGATTCCGGCCCCGTGGCCGAGGCACCTTGGGGTCTTTGTGCTCAGCCACGTCCAGCCTAGCCCCCCCGACCCGCCCAGGTGACGAGGACAAGGGGGTGTGTGGCTGCTCCCCACTTTGCCTTCATCCCCCGGGGGCCTGGGGTGGGTCCCCTCCCTCCCTGGGGACGCCTGCCCTGGATCTTGCCCCCCTGGGGAGACCTCTGTCCTCAACACGCTTTGTGCCTTTGGATGATTCTTTATTTTCTTTCTCTCCCCCAGAAAAACTCAAGCACCACAAAATCATCTTCGTGGTGGGTAAGTTGGTGTCGGGGTCCTGCTGCTGGTGGGGTCAAGGCCACGGTACAGCCCTGTCCCCCCGTGCCCCCAGGGTTGGGGGGCTGCAGGGGGCAGCTGGTGCCCAGGCGCTGTGGGGTCGCCGTGGCTCCAGCCCAGCTCCTCGAGGCCATGGTGGGGTGTGCTGGGACCACTGGCCGGGCATGGGGTGGCAGCGTCTGAGGTGACGTGACAGTGAACACCTGGGGGGTGATGTCCTGGGTGCCATCAGGCAGTGGTGATGTCCTCAGTGCTGAGGAGGTGGTGATGTCCGGAGTGCCAGTGGAGCGGTGATGGCCCAGTGCCGCTGGGACAGTGGTGTCCTGGATGGGGTGCTGATCTCCTGGGTGCCATCAGGCAGTGATGTCCTGGGTGCCTGACAGAGTGGTGGCATCCTGAGTGCTGGTGGGGTGGCGATGGCCAGGTGCCAATGGGACAGTGATGCCCTGGGTGCCATCAGGTGCTGGGCTTGGGGACGCCATCCCCTGTCTCACTGGGGACTGCTGTGGGTCACTGCTGCTGCTTCCATGCACTCTTCCAGCTCCTCACCCACGGCTTGGGGCACGTGTGGCCCTTGCATGACTTGCAGGTGGCCCCGGCTCAGGGAAGGGGACCCAGTGTGAGAAGATCGTGCAGAAGTATGGCTACACCCACCTCTCCACGGGGGACCTGCTGCGGGCGGAGGTCAGCTCGGGCTCGGAGCGGGGCAAGAAGCTGCAGGCCATCATGGAGAAGGGCGAGCTGGTGCCCCTGGTGAGTTCACGTGGGGCATGCAGGCAGGAGTGGCTGTGGGGACACCAGATACCATGGTGGCACATGGCCTGGGGACACCTCCATCCTTGCCACCCCAGGGGGGGATTTGCAGCAGGGATTGGGGACATTGGGTTCTGGGGGGAGGTCCTGTTGTCCCACGTCAGCCCTGGCAGCTCTGTTCCCCCCTCCCCAGGACACGGTGCTGGACATGCTGCGGGACGCCATGGTGGCCAAAGCGGACGTGTCCAAAGGCTTCCTGATCGACGGCTACCCCCGCGAGGTGAAGCAGGGAGAGGAGTTTGAGAAGAAGGTGAGGGCTGGTGCCGTGCCGTGCTACGCCACCCGCCATCCAGACAGAGGGGCTTCATCCGACAGCAGCCCGGCCTCCCCAGCCCGGTGGAGATCTTATCCTAGCAGGGTCTAAACTGGGCACTGTCCCAGCCAGCAGGTCCTCCTCTCCAGGGTGACCTCAGGCAGGGTGACCACAGTGCCGGCGCGATGGTGATGGCCATGGTGTCCCTCTGTCTCCCTCCACACAGGTCTGGGGGCCACCAGAACACCATTCCAGTGTCCCGGTGGCCCCCAGACCCATGTAGAGGGACACAGAGGATGGCCTGGGAACATCAGTGACCCCCATGCTCACCGCCACCATCTCCTCAAAGCAAACCAGACCTATGGCCGGCTCAGCGTGGTGACAACCGTGTCCCCCCTGGCCACAGATCGCCCCCCCCACGCTGCTGCTCTACGTGGACGCGGGGAAGGAGACGATGGTGAAACGCCTGCTGAAGCGAGGCGAGACCAGCGGGCGGGTGGATGACAACGAGGAGACCATCAAGAAGCGTTTGGAGACCTACTACAAGGCCACCGAGCCTGTCATCGCCTTCTACAAGAGCAGAGGCATCGTCCGCCAGGTAAGTGGGGACGTGGCCGATGCCGGCGTCCACAGTGCAGGTCGCATGTGGTCCCAGGGAAGGGGAAGCGGTGGATGAGGATGATGAGGGAAGGGGGGAAGAAACTTAAATCCTAGCTCATTTGGGATGGGCTCGACCCCTGGGAGCTGGCCGGACTCTCCGGTTCCCGACACAGAGACTCCCTCCAAGGATGGCCCTGCACCCTTTTGCCCTAAATTGGTCTCGATCTTTCCGCCTCTGGCCAAAATCCATCCCTGGACGAGCTCCGGTCGCGCTGTCCCCTTGGGTGACCCCCCCCCAGCTAACCCCTCTGCACCCAGCTCAACGCCGAGGGCTCCGTGGAGGAGGTTTTCCAGCAGGTCTGCTCCCACCTCGACAGGCTGTAGCCCACCCGCGGGCCCCGCTCCCCCCCGGCACGCTCCGGCAGAGACAGCGGAAGCGGCTTTATCCTGTTTTCGTGGACGGAGCCACGCGGAGGAAATTTCAAGGACATTGTGTTTGGCTCTTTCCCGTCTCTCCCCAGTAAAGTTCACTTTCATGAGCCCAGACTTTATCTTTTTCTTCTGGCGCAGGAAATGAGTTTTTCTTTCCAGAGATTTTTTTTTTTTCCCTATCCCCCCCCCCCCAGCCCCTCTGGAGCTGATTAAGGGCAGGAAGCGGGTGTTTATCCCACCGGGGCAGCGGGATGCTGCGCTCGGAGGAAGGGAGGGAGCATCCCGGCCGCTCGCCCCGGCTTCCCAATCCGCGGCCTGCGGGGAGCCTGCGGCTGTATCCCGCAGCCTGTCCCGCTTGCCCCGATCCCGTCCCGCTTGCTGGACCCCCTTGCTCTCTGGGGGTGCGTCCCCCCAGACACGGGCAGCCTCTGAGCCACGTCCTGCACGCGTGTCCCTTCCCGGCGGCCCTCCTGCAGGCTGCCAGGGCTGGGGGCGGCCGGATTGAGACCCCGCCGTGGTGCCAAGATGGGGGTCTCCACCATGTTCACACCTCAGCCTTTCCTTGTTTCTTTGGCTGTTGGGTTTTTTGGGGTGTGGAGTGGTTCTGGGGTGCTCCCTGCCCCCCTGTGCCTGGGCTCCGCTGGCATCGGTGCCCTGGCCCCATGGGCTGAGGGACGCACTGGGGACACCCAGCTGAGCCCAACCACCAGCCTGGGTGTCCTCGCGGGTGGGGGACAGGGTCCTCGTGGGGGGTGAGTTGCAGGGCCCCGGCAGGCATGCAGGTGGGGGTGCTGGGGTTGGGGGGATGGGGGGTTGGGGTCTCCGCAGCACCAGCAGAGCTGCCCAGGCGCAACGCCACAGCAGTGGGGCTGTGGCGGGGCTGGGGTTTGCATGGCGAGGGTGGGAGGCGGCAGAGCCGCAGCCCCGGCAGGGCCCCCCACCACTCACTTTGGGGCTGCGGGGGTCCGGGCACCGAGCCAGGACGATGAGGGCCCGGGGGGGGGTGGCAGCAGCGCTGGGGGCAGCCAAGGTCACAGGGCCAGAGCGGAGGAAGGAAACGAGCAGGGGAAAAAAACAAAAATTCCCCAAGAAGAAAACCCAAGCCCTCCAGGCTCCGACGTCAACCCCGCGCCCGGGGCCGAAGGAGCCAGCGGCAGAGCCCGGGGCGCAGCGGGGAGGCGGCCGGCGGCTGGGCGGGAAGGATGCGGCGTCCGGCGGGTTGGGGCACTGCCAGGACAGCTGGGCTGGGGACGAGGGGACAGGAGGGACGGAAGGATTGGGGTGCTACAGCAGTAGGGAGCAGGGTGACCCGTCTCCCTTCTGCCTCCAGTCCTCTTCGGGTGTGCTGTGAGCGTGCCTCAGTTTCCCCGGGCGGTGAGCAGGGTGGTGGGGCTGGGAGGGGGGGACCCCGTGGTACCCAGCGGAATGGGGCACCCTGCCCTCCTCCCCAGCACGGCCCATGGGTGCTCGGTGATGGGTTTTTGGGTGCTTTTCCTGCAGCTAGAAAGCCTGAGGCCCCCGTAAGCTGGGGAGGGGGGGAAGATGGTGTGCTGGGGGGAAAGGTGCTGTGCTGGGGCTGAGCGGGGTGCGTGGGGCTGCACACACAGCCCCCCCAGCCACAGGCACCCCCTGTTTGTCACCCTGCAGCCCCCCAACCCCAGGGCGCAGTGCCGAGGGCTTCTTGCTCGTCGCCCTGCGGTGTCACGGCGGGGGGAGGGGGAGAGGGGGGCCTGGTCCCCGCACCCGTCCCCGCGGTCCCCAGGAGATGGCAGTGCTCTGTCATGGGAGATGGCTGCTGCTCACCCCGGGGTCAGGGACATCTCCGGGGACATCCTGGAGGATGGGGACAGGCCTGGCTGGCTTCCCGGGCAGGTCCCCGTGCTGTCCCCCTGCCCGTGGCCATGGCTCAGGATGGAGACCACCCCCGGCACAGGGGTCCGGGCTCCCAGCCCCGGTGTTAGCCGTGCCAGGGCTCCCACCTCGGGCAGCAGCCACTGGCACGTGTGGGAGGAATGGGGCAGGGGGCAGGACGGGACCCCTGGGTGTCCCCAGCCACCTCTCCCTCCCGCCTCGGCTCCCACCTCGGCGGTGCTTTGCAGGGTCCCCTCACCCAAGCCCAAACCCGCCTGCAGGGCAGGGACGTCCGGGCAGTCCCCGGCTGCGACCCGGCCGAGGGTACAGGCAGGGCAGGCAGCTGTGCCTGGGGGCTGTCCCTCTGCCCCACGGCCCCAGCGTGGGGGTCCGGGGCCATGGGGCAGGCACGGGCCCGGGGCACGACGACCCTGCCAGGGTGCTGGCTGGGGGCGGTGAGGGCTGAGCGTCGGGGTGCTGTGGGGGAACCCTGTCCCTGTTGTGTCGGGCAGCCAGCGTCCCGTGGCCATGGGGCAGCCCCTGTCCCATCTCCTGGGGCAGACCCTGTCCCCATTGTGTGGGGCAGCCCATGTCCCATCTCCTGGGCCAGCCAGCATCCCATGGCTGTGGGGCAGACCCTGTCCCATCACCTAGGGCAGCTCTTGTCCCCATCACCTGGGGCAGCCTGTGTCCCATGGCCATGGGGCAGCCCCTGTCCCCATTGTGTGGGGCAGCCAGCATCTCCATCACCTAGGGCAGGCCCTGTCCCATCTCCTGGGCCAGCCAGTGTCCCATGGCCGTGGGGTAGACCCTGTCCCCATTACCTGGGGCAGCCTGTGTCCCATGGCTGTGGGGCAGCCCCTCCTTAATGTGGGGGTCGGGCTGTGCCGCAGCACTGTGCCTGGGCACATTTGGGGGGCACACCCCACTCGGGTGCTCCCGAACCCCAGTGTGTCCCACCCCCTCCGCTCCCCGGTGCCAGCCGGGGGGGGGTCCCTGTGGACACCCACCCCTCTTCCTCTGCCCCCCCCCCCGCCCCCCCCCCCCGGTGCACTCCCGGCGATGCCCTGCACCGCGCTGTGGGGAAACTGAGGTACGGCGTCTCCCGAAGGGGGGGGTCCCCCCTTCCCCCCCCCCCCGCTCAGCTGCCGCCGCCCCCGCCGCCGGCCCGGCCCCCCCCGCCCGCGGCATTTCCTCCCCCCGCACCCTCCCCCGCAGGCAGCCGGTTTCCTGCCGCCGCCGCTCCCGCACTCGGCGCTGGCTCCCGGGGAGCGGCCACAGGCGGACATGGCCCCCCCAGCCGCCCCGCTGCTGCCGCTGCTGCTGGCCCTTCTCGGCCGCCCGGGTGAGTGGGGCTGGGGGGGGGGGGGGCACCCCTGGACGGGACCCCCGGGACGGGGCGGCAGCGGCGGCAGGACCCACCGGTGGCCCGGGCTGGAGCGTCCCCGGGAGGCGGCCGGGGGGGGGGGGGGGTGTCCCTGTGTCACCCCCGGGAACCGGCCGGGAGAGATGGTTTTGGGGGGCAGCCCCGGGGGTAGGGAGGGACAACCCCCCCCCTCGTAGCTCCGGGGGGGACACAGCCCTGCCACTGCCCGGGACCCCCGGAATCCGGGCTGCGTCACTGGGCTCGGGGGGTGTTGAAGGCACCGTCGCTGTGCCCCGACCGAGGAAACGGCACCCGGGAGGGGGTCTGGGGGGGCTGCCGCGGCCTTGGGGTCTGTGGGGCGAACCAGGGGCGAGGAATGGGGGGGAACCCCGCCAAGCCCCGCGTGGGCCGTGGCGACGGAGCTGGGGGCTTGTCCGCCTCTGGAGCAGCACTAAAGCCACCCCAAGGTCCCTGCGAGGCCGCGGGGGGAGCTTCAAGGGGGGGCTGGACTGGGGACACCCCTGGTGGATGGAGGGCAGGGAGCTGGGGGCCCGGGGATGCAACCCGCCGGCGGAGGAAAGGGAACTGGGACGGCAGCGGCCGCCCGGGGAGGCTGGGGCTGGTGGCACTGGGTGTCCCGGCTGGGTCAGAACTTCTTCCCTCTGAGGGTGACGGAGCCCTGGCCCAGGCTGCCCAGGGAGGCTGTGGCGTCTCCTTCTCTGGAGATATTCAAGCCCCGCCTGGACGCGGTGCTGTGCAGCCTGCTCTGGGTGACCCTGCTTGGGCAGGGGGTTGGACTGGGTGACCCACAGAGGTCCCTTCCAGCCCCCACCATGCTGGGATTCTGCGTGATTCTGTCGGTCCCTCCCGGCCACCACAGGGTCCAGCGCCGGTGGGTGCTACTGGGGCGTCCCCCCGCCTGCTGTCACCCCCCCTGTCACCCCCCGGCAGCGGTGGCAGGCGGTCCCTGGCTATATGGGCCGTGTTCCCGATCGCTGCGCCATGCGGTCCCCATCCTGCGCAGACAGACGCACAGTGAGCGCTGTCCCTGTGCGGCTGGGTGCAGCCCCCGTCCTTCAGCTGTGCCACGGGGGTCCGTGTCCTCGGTGGCTGTGTTACAGTCCCCGTCCCATGGCTGTGCCGCGCGGTCCCCATCCTGCCCACACGTGCGGTAAGGTCTGTGTCATGGGTAGCTGTGAGGTGCGGTCCCTGTCCCACGGCTGCGTCCGCACCCGGTGGAGCTGTGCCGCAGAGGCCCTGTCCTCCCTGTCCGCGGCGTGTGGTCCCTGTCCCGCGTAGCCGTGCGTCTGGTCCCCGTCCCACGCGGCTGTGCCATGTCACCTCTGTCCTGCGCAGTGTACCGTACAGCCCGTCTCCGCTGTCCCGTGCGGTCTCTGTCCTACATGGCGGTGCCACAAGTCCCTGCGCCAGCGCGGCTGTGCTGCCTGCGCCGAGTCCTGCGCAGCTCTGCCATGTGGTCCCTGTCCCATTGAGCTGTGCCGTCCGGTCCCCGTCCTGCGTGGCTGTGCCGTACCGTGCCCGTCCTACGCAGCCGTTGGGTGCTGTCCCTGTCCCGTGCAGCTGTCGCGCAGTCCTGGTCTGAACTGTGCTGTACGGCCCCTAGGCTATACAGCTGTGCCATGCAGTCCCTGTACGGTCCCTGTCACACGTGACTGTCCCTGTCCTGTGTAACTCTGCCGTGTAGACCGTGCCCCATTTATCTGTGCCATACCAGCCCCAACCTGTGCAGACCATATAGGTCCCCGTCCTGTGTGACCGTGCCACATCGTCCCTGCCCTGTGGAGCTGCACCATACGGTCCCCATCCTGCGCAGCTGTGCCATATGGTCCCTGGCCTGCCCACCTGTGCCACACACTCCACGTCCCGTCCGGCTGCTGCCTCTCCCCCACAGCGGGGCTGGGGTTGCCTGGGGTGGGCACAGTGCCGGGGGGGCCTCAAGGACACAGCAGGTTTCCAGGGGAAGTGGACTTTGTCCCCCCCCAGCAGGGACTGGTGCTGCTCCCCGTGGGGAGAGCGTGGTGCTGGGTCATCCCTTCCTGTCCCCAAGGAGGTGCTGCCCCCCCCCAGCACCCGACTGGCTGAGAGAGGGGCAGGAGGGATGTAGCTGGAGTCAGCCCAAAAGCCACCATTGGAGCCCCCATGCCACCTCTGCGGGGCTCAACAGCCAGCGGTGGCTGTGGGAGGGGCCGTGACAACCTCCCCTCCCCGCCGAGTCTGCAGCGCTGGGTCCATTCCCATCCCTGACCCGGGCTGAGAGCGGCCAGCTCATTGCACAAGTGCCGAGGCGGCACAGCCGGATGCCGGGATGCCGGCGTGGCACTGCCCGTCTCACGGGGCATCCTGCGCCGCCGGAGCCACCCCGGCTCCGCACCCCCAGCCTGGCACCCCTGGGCGCTGCTCCCTGCCCTGATCGGCTCCCAGACCCCAGGAATAGCCCCCTCAGCCCCCGACCCGCCGGGGACCCACGGCGACACCTTCCCCGCTCCCCCGAGCAGGGGAGAGGGCGGGCGGCTGGAAAAACATCAAGTGGGTTTTCTTTCTTTCTTCCTTTTGATTTTTTTTTTTTTCCTCTTTCCCGGAGTACAGAAATAACAGCGCCCTTATCTGATCGCCCGGGCGGCCCAGCTGAGCCCCCTTATCTGATCCTGACATAATGCTGGAGCCCGCTGCCTTCCCCCGGGACCGACGGTGCCCGGCTGGCACCGCTGCCCCGCATCCCCCCCGCCGCCCCTCGCCCCGCGCCATGCCGCCGGAGGTGTGATGAGCTGCCCGGCCTCTGCCTGGCCGCGTGGCCGTGCCCGGTGCCGTCGGGGCAGGAGCGGAGGGGAAGAGGGACGCGGGCTGCGTCCCTCAGATAAGCGGCTGTTTATCTTCCTCCCGATGCTGCCGACCGAGCGGCCGTCGCGACGGGGGGGAGGAAGCGCTGGACAATAGGTGGGCCTGGGCAGCGTCGCTGGGGGGGGGGTCTGCGCCGTGACCCCCACCGCCATGGCTGTGCCACCACGATGGCGAGACGCGGGCTGGGGACACCGTGATGGGCACAACAAGGCATGGGGACACCGTGATGGGCACAGCAGGGCACCGTGTCCCCATGGGGACCCCCCGCCATGGCCGTGGGGCTTTGTCCTGCCCAGCTCCCTGCGGGGGCGCACCCATGGGTGCAGGCAGGTCCCCAGGACCCCTCCTGGCGCAGGGGCCAGCTCGAGGACAGCCCGGCCACAGCAGGGCTGCCCAGGGCGGGGGAAATGGCCGAGGCCAGTGGGGATGTACAGGATCAGGCCTTCAAACGGCCGTTTGCGCTCAGGATTTCCCTTGGCAGCCGCCCGCTCGCTCGCGCGCCGCGTGGGGGGTTCGGGACGGGGCGAAGCTCGCGCCTCGGCGCCCGCGGAGGATGAGCTTTACAGCCATTTCCATACCTGAGCTTCCCGCTTTCCTGTGGCCTGGGGGAGGCGGGGGGGCTTCCGCTGCCGCCCGAGCCTTCGGGACAGCCGGGCGTGAGTTTTGGCACGCGGCAGTGCCGAGCCGGGACAGTGGATTTTTCCAGCCCGGATCCGAGGGTCATTAACGTGATTGCAGCGGGGGCCGGCAGCAGCAGGCGAGTCCCGAGCGAACACGTAGCAGATGGTCCCGCGGGCGCGGTGCCGCCAGTGGGACCGCGGTGATGCCATGCCAGGGCTGGCGTTGCCATGCAGCCCCCTCCCGCATCACGTCCCCCCCGTGTCGGGTCACCCCACGTTCCTTGTCCCCGCGGGATGGGGGCTGACGGTCGTTTGTTTTCTGCCCAGACCCCGGGAGAGCCGAGGGCTGTGACCTGCAACCGGTGACGGCAGAGCCACCCATCACCCTGTCCTATGCCACCAGCACTGTGCCACGGGGCTGCATCAGCAGCGGCTCCGTGGGCACCGGCCATGAAGTCCATGTCCTCAGCGTGGAGTGGTCCAAGGTGAGCGAGCGGGGTCCTGGCGCGTCACCCCGGCACTGTCACCCCGGCACTGTCACCCTGGCACAGTCACCCCGGCACTGTCACCCCGGCACTGTCACCCCGGCACTGTCACCCCGGCGCTGTCACCCTGGCACAGTCACCCCGGCACTGTCATCCCGGCGCTGTCACCCCGGCGCTGTTGTCACCCTGGCGCTGTCCCCACTGGGCAGGGTGTCCCGGCTGTCGAAACTCTTTCCTGTGACCGAGGCGCAGTGAGAGGACCCGCGTTAACCTCTTCCAAGGCGCCTTCGCCGAGCTTCCCCTCGCAGCGCAGCCACGGGCGTCTCTGGCCCCGGCCGGGGTTTGAAGTCTTTGGAGGCAGCTCCTCTGACAGCCCGCGCTGCCGGGGCACTCCCTGCGCTGGGCGTCCCCCCAACCCCAGGGTCCCCGGGGAGGTGGCCTGGTCCCTGCTCAGGAGCAGGGCAGAGCCACGGGCACCTGAGAGGGACCACACTGGGCAGGGAGGGATGGGGGGTAGAAGGAAGGATGGAGAGAGGGATAGAAGAAACGATGGAGAGAGGGATGGAGGGATAGAAGGAAGGATGGAGAGAGGGATGGAAGGAAGGATGGAGAGAGGGCTGGAGGGAATGATGGAGAGAGGGATGGAGGGATAGAAGGAAGGATGGTGAGAGGGATGAAAGGAAGGATGGAGAGAGGAATGGAGGGAAGGAAGGAGAGAGGCATGGAGGGAGGCACATCACTTAAAGACAGTCAAGCAGCAGAAACCTGCCCACCAGCGTTTGCAGGGCCTGCTGAGGAGCGATAACGATGCCGTGGGTGCCGCGGGCAGCTTGCGGGTGAGGATGGGCGCAGAGCGGCCGCGGGGCTGGGGCTGCACCCCCGGCCGGTGCTGCTGCTGGTTGCACTGGTGCCTGGATCTGCGGCAGCACACGGGTTTGCGCAGCTGCTCTGCAGCACGGCACAGCTGCCCTTGCGCTGGCTGGGCCCTGGCAAACCCAGCACCCAATTTTGGCCCAGCCCTGGGCCGCCCAGCACCACTCTCCCTCCCCACCTCCTCCCAGCTCTCCCAGTTCTGCTTTTCAGGGGCAGGCGGGAGCCAGGCCAGGAGCTGCTGGGGAGGGCGGGTTTGCAAGGGCCCCTCTGCCCCAGCCTGGTGTGACGCAGCCCTGGTACCCTGACGCCAGGGCCAAGGGTGCCACGGGGTTGTCACCGGCGGCAGCAGGGGACAGGCACTGATGTCACGGCTGTGGCACCCAGCCCTGCGGCGCGCAGGGGGAGCCGGGCAGAGACGCGGCTCCACTTATAGAAGAATTACTGGAAGCCGCTTTCTATAAGCAGATCCCCACGATGCAAAAAAAAAAAAAAAAAAAAGAAAAGAAAAAAAGAAAAAGAAAAAAATAACCTGAAAGGCGGCGGCGGCGGGGCAGTGGCGAGGCTCCCGCCGCTCGCGCACCGAACAATGGAGCGTCGCAAAACACGCGGCAGGAAAAACAGCCACCGGCTCCTCCCCGACGCCCGGGGCCACCCGGGGTCCCCGGCCACCCACGCTCGCCACGGGGCCACAGCCAGGCCGGGATGCCCGCAGCTCCGTCCCCGCGCTGGCAGCTGCCTCCACCCCCCGGTCCCTGGCTCAGCGCATCGCAAGCGGTGGTTCAGGCAGCGGGTGCCAAACTGAGCGACTGGCGTTGCGGTTTCCCCATCCGGATTTCCAGCCGGCGGCCACTGGGCAGTGCTGGCCACGGGGAATGCATGTGCCACCCCTGTGCCCCCAGCATCCCTGCGCACCGGCACTGCCAGTGCCGAGCCTGGAGCGGCTGCACGGGGCTGGGACGGGGCTGGGAGGACAGGGAGGGGATGTCCCAGTGCCTGGGGTGGGGACGCTGCCGTTGTTCGTGGGGGACACAGCGGTACCTGCAGTGGGGATGCTCCAGTGCCCAGGGTGGGGGTGCCCTGACTCCAGTGCAGGGACATCCCAGTCCGCAGTGTGAGGATGCCCTGGGTGCTGGTGAAGGGATGCCTCGGTCCCCAGTGTGGGGACATGCTGGTCTCTGGTGTGGGGACACCCCAGTCCCCGGTGGGCTGACACCCTGATGCCCAGTACAGCGATTACCCGGTCCGTGATGCAAGGATGCCCAGTCCCCAGCATGGGGCTGCCCTGGACCCCAGTGTGAGGATGCCACGGTGCCCGGGGTGGGGATGCCTTGGTCCCTTGCTCAGGGGAGCCGGGGGGGGGTGTTTGCCCCCCCTGGTTTGGGTACACATCCACGTGGCATCTCTGCATCCCCCAGCCTGCCCGCTGAACCCAGCCATGGCTGCCTCCTGCGTGGTTTGCGCTCGGGGCCAGCCCGAGGGCTCTCCCTGCTGCCTCCAGCTCCAGGGCCAAGTGGGGTGGCCGGGGGACAGCCAGGGAGATGACAGCAGTTGGGACTTGGTGACCGCGGTGGTGATGCTCTCCCCTTCGCCCCCAGGCCTCTGCCTTCCCGCTGAAGGTGTCCGTCACGCCGCGAGCTGGCGGCTGCACCCGGCCAGCCATCCTCGTCCTCCTGTGCGCCCGCTGCTCGGCCACTGTCACCTCCCCGTGCTCCGACCTGCTCGTCCGCACTGTGAGTGCTGCAGCCCCCTCGGGAGCAGCCCCGGGGGGGCAGCGGGGCTGGGGCCATCCCTGGAGGTTTTTGTGGGGGTCCCTGGAGGAGCCTGGTCCCCATCCCCGGAGGTTTTTGTGGGGGGGTCCCTGGAGGAGCCTGGTCCCCCATCCCCGGAGGCGATGCTCGCGGTGCCCCGGGGAGGACGGGATGCTCCTGGCCGCTGCCGGCGGTGCTGAGCTCGGGGCTGGCCAGGCAGGGAATGACGCACAGGGCTGGAAAAAGCTCCCGTTTCCTCCGGCCGGCGGGAGGAAGGTCAGGGATGGGATTTGGCTCCAGCGAGCTGAGACGGGGCCGGGCACTTTGTTAGCAAAATAAACCTCCTGCTTTGTTTGCAGCTAATAATAAAGTGGGCTGAGCCCTCCACGTGCCGCCGGCCGCCCACGCTGCTCCCAGCCCGTGGCCCCGAAAGCCCCCGTTCATCCGGGGCGACCCCCAGCCCCAGTGGAGCCGGGGCTCCAGAGATGCCCACCTGGCTTAGCGTTACATCCACATCCTCTGGGTCGGGGAGAAGCTTTCCACGCTTGCCCACGCCAGCCTGTGCTGGGGAGGGATGCGCCTTGGCCCCCCCCCCCCCCAGCCCAGGCTCACGCTGCTGCTCGCCCTGCAGGACGCCCGCCTTGGCCCGAGGACCACTGCAGTGCTGGGCCCCGAGCCGCCCGCGGCCACCGGCGATGGGCAGCTGCTGGCCTGGGCTCGGGGCACCTACGGGGGCATCACGTCCTACAGCGAGCTGCGGGACCCCCGCTGGGTCCAGCTCCGCCTGGGAGAAGGTGCGTGGGGCCGGGGGCTGGCGCTGGGGGCACAGGGTGGGCAGCGAGCCTCTGCGTGACCCCGAAGGGTGACAACCTGCCGGGTGAAGCATGGTCCCGGGTGAGGTGCTGTGGGGACCGATGCCGCCTGGTCTGGAGCATCAGGGCTGGCCCTGAGCATCCCCCCACCCGCTGAGCCTGGTTTGGTTTTGGTGACCCCCCCTTGCCTCCGCAGACCCCAGCAGCCCCCCAGACTGCGTCCCCCAGGAGCGCTTCGATGCCATGCCGTACCTCGAGGCCGAGGTCTTCTTCCACGGGGTGAAGGGCTGCTCGCGCGGGGACACCCAGAGCGCCAGGGCCGCCCACATCGTCCGGCTGCAGCCCGAGCCCAGGTACCGCGTGGTGCCAGCGGTGGGACCCCCGCGGGGGGCGGCAGGGCGAAGGGACACGTGGTGGGACATGAGGTGGGACGTGCTTGGAGATGCTGGGGAAGGTGTTGGGGTGTCTCAAAGGCAGAGGCCCCCCATCCCAAGGAGGGTATGGGACCTGCTGGTGCAGGAGGCTGATGCTGGCGGGGGGTCTTGTGGTTTCGCAGCTCTCCCATCACGGAGGTGAACCTGTCCCTGAGCTGTCCCGAGAGAGCTGTCAGCAACCAGATCCTCATCCTGCAGAGCCGGGCCAACCTCACCTGGTCCCTCTCCGTCAACAACTGCCACATCCAGTTCCTGGTAGGGCTCAGCGGGACACGACACGTGTCCCCCCTCCACCCCAGCCGAGGGGGCTGGTGGCATGGGGAATGTGGCAGGAGGGCACCTGGGGACATTGGGCATGGGGAGGTGGCAGCCCGCTCGCTGCAAGCCCTGCTAACGGGGACGGACCCAGAACCTGTCGCTGCCTTGAGCGTCCCCAGCTGTCCCCATCCCCGCTCAGCCCCACCATGCCGCCCTCCCGCCCCGTAGGTCTCCGGGAGCTACAAGATTGCGCCCATCTCCTCGCTGCTGCTCCCCGGGGAGCTCCTGCCCGACACGGAGCGGGGCCTCGTCGCCAAAGCCTTCGAGAAGAACTACAGCGTCATCGCCTCCTACTCCGCCATCCCAGCCAGCGCCCGTGTCAGCCTGGAGCTCCCAGAGCATGGTGAGGCCCCTGGCACCCCAGGGCTGGGCGGGATGGGGGTGGTCCTGCTGCCCCTGCTCAGCCTCCCTCCCCCCCGTCTCCCCATCCCACAGAGGTGGTCAGGAGGGCGCCTGCAACGCCCACGCCCCCGGCCCCCACCGCCGTCTCGCTGCCCCACATGCTGCTGTTCATGCTCCAGCCCTGGAAGTGCACGGATGAAACCATGGAGATTGTCATCGCCAGGTCCCACCTGGAGGTGAGGGTGGTGGGGGGACCCCGATGCCCGCCAGCATCGCCTGGGGCAGGGGGGGGTGTCGCATCCTGCTCGGGGTGGCTGGCACGGGGCTGTCCCCAGCCGGCGGGTGACCTCCGGGTGCTTTTCTCCCAGCCCATCAAGGACGTGGTGAACATCACCCTGCGGGACATCAGCTGCCAGGCGGAGAAAAACGCCACGCACTTCATGCTGAGAACCCCGCTCAGCCACTGCGGCACCTCGCTGGAGGGCAGGGGCCACGCCAACAACGAGGTGGGGGGGGGCTCGGGGCGCTGCCCCCAGCCCTGCTCCTGCCCCATGGCGGCTTCTCCACTGTGACCTCCTTGCTTATGCATGGCTGGAAACATCCCACCGCAGCCCAGGGCTGAGTCCCGCTGCTGCACCTGGGTGCTGGTGGACATGGGGGCTGTAGGTGGGACCCCCCATCCCATCCCATCCCATCCCATCCCATCCCATCCCATCCCATCCCATCCCATCCCATCCCACTGGGGACCACAGACCCCAGCAGTGGGGACCCTTTGGCTGACCCAACGTTCCTCACCTTCTCGCAGCTCATCCTCAGCCTGGCCAAGGGCACAGCACTCCAGAGCGTGCGGGTAAGAGCCGGCTGGGACCATGGGAGGAGGGTGCCGCTGCCGGCTGGGTGCTGGGGGGGGGGTGATGGACTCAGCGGTGGCCCCGGTTGCAGGTGGCCTTCCAGTGCAAGATCCCGCGGGAGCTCTTCCTGCGCCTCTTCCCCACCGCTGCCTTCGAGGCACCACAGACGGAGCTGGAGGTCAACAAGGAGGCCTTCATCCAGGTACCGCTGCCGGCTGGGTGCCCCGGCTGCAGGGGGGGTCCAGCCGTCCCCCGGCCGCTGACCCTGCCATGTCCCCCTCCCCGCGGCAGGCGTCCATGCGGTGGGAGGACCACCCGGCCGACCTGCAGCTGAAGGAGTGCTGGCTGGCGGCGCCGGGGCGGGAGCCAGTGCTGCTGGTGCAGGGCGGGGAGGCGCGCAGCACGGGGGTGGCCGTGATGGAGGGGCCCCCCAGCACCCGCGGGAGGAAGGTCTGGCGGTTCCGCTTCACCTACGCCGTCCCCGAGGGCGGGCGAGTCCCCTTCTCTGCCACCCTCAAGTGCAAGGCCGGCTTGCAGGTCAGCGTGAGTAACCCCCCCCCTCACCCCCAACCCGTGATGCCACCATGCTGGTCCCCAGCGCTGGTGGTGGCAGCCCCGGGGGTTTTGTCCCCAACCCCCAGGCTCTGGCATCTAGCAATAGCCCTAGTCCCCAAAGAGCCTGGGGGGTACGGGAGGGGTCTAGGGTCTCCCCCCCCACACTTCACCCCAACGTCCACCTCTGCAGAACAACACCATCTTTGAGAAGGTCCTGGAGGTGACGGTGAAGGACAGCTGGCGGCCGACCAACAGTGAGTGTGGGGCAGGAGAAGGGCCTGGGGTGGGAAGGGGACACACCCCCCACCCCAACTGCCCCCCAGCACGGCGGTGCTGACACCCTCATCCTCCCACAGACCGCGGGCTGGGGCTGGCCGCTGTCCTGGGCATCACCTTCGGTGCCTTCCTCATCGGGGCACTCCTCACCGCCGGGCTCTGGTACATCTACTCGCACACCCGTGAGTATCCACCACCCCCCGGGGACCTCCACGGTGGGGTGGGGTGGGATGGGATGGGGAGGGGATGAGATGGGATGGGGACGGGATGGACACACACCACATGCATGGGCTGCCCATGTGCCCCCCCCGCCACAAAGCCCCCTGGCCACCATCACCAGGGACCAGGCCGCTGCGTTGCTGTCACCCGTACAGCCCTCAGGGCACTACCACGGGGGAACAACCCCGCTCGGGGCAGCCACGGCTCCCCAGCTCCCCGCCGCCGCCCAGGGGTGCCCCTGCCACCCCCCGCCCCGGTGCCACCATGGCCCCCCATGCCCACCTCCGTCGCGGGGGCTTGGGGGCTGCCTGGGGAGGGTTCGTGCACAGGGTGGTCCCGTGGGGCTGAGCCATGTCCGCGCCGGCCGCCCTGAGTCTGGTTTCCCCTCGGCGTGAGCCAGGTCCCATCTCCAAACTGCAGCCGGTCTCCAGCACAGTGCCGGCCTCGGAGAGCAGCAGCACCAACCACAGCATCGGCAGCACCCAGAGCACCCCCTGCTCCACCAGCAGCATGGCCTGACCCCCCCGGGGCCCCCCGACACCGCCCAGCCCCTGGCCGACGGACCTGGGGACCCACCCCGACCCCATTAAGCTGTTTTTTTGACCCAAATCTCAGGCCGAGCCCAGAGGGGGCCTCCGTTACTCATTCAGTGAATGCTTTAGCCCCCTGAGGGCAGCCCACAGCGGGGTGGGGGGCACCCTGCAACTCCCACCCCCTACCCAGGGTCCTGTGCTGCTGGGTGCACAGGGGAGATGGAGAGAGCAGCTACTGCCAAAGAACCCCCCTCCAAGGCTCCCCATCAAATGGGGGGGGGGGGTGTCTCCAAAAGCGGGTGCCCCCAGGATGCGCCCCAGCACTTGGGGTGACCCCGTGCCCCTCCCACGTCCCCCCAAGGCAGCAGTGGGCACCACTGGGAGCAGCAAGAGGTTTATTGGGGGGCTGAGGGTGCGGGGCTGCTGCCCCCCCACAGGGCAATGGGCAAAAACCACCACCCACCCCCCCCCCAGCTCCCTTTCCAAGTTACAAACTCTTATTATTATTAATAATAATAATAAAAATCTCCCCTATGTTAAATTAGTCACACCCTGATGCCGAGCCTCGCTTGAGGCTCCCGCCTACCGCCTCCCCAAACCACCCCCTCCAGGCGCCGGGACAGCTTGGGGCACCCCCCCCGGAGCCTGGGGCCCCCCACTCGGTCTGACCAAGGTGGGCTGGGGGCCGGGAGCACCCCCCCCTCCTTGGCCAGTGACGCCGGGGGGGGGGACAGGACACAGGCGAAAGGCACTGGGGTGAAAAGGGCTGAGCCGGGATGGGGGTCCTGCATTGCGTGTCCCCCCACCCCGAGCATCACCGGGGGCAGAACCGCCGCTTCAAGTAAAGAGAGGTGCCGAGCCCCGTGCCCCCCCACCGTCACTGGGAGAGCGCGGGGTCGAGCAGCCGCAGGACCCCCCCCACCAAGTGCAGGCTGCCGGTGACGAGGACGCGGACGGCGGCCGCTTCGCGCAGCAGCACGGCCCCGCTGCTGGCCGCGGGGTGTGGGTGAGCCCCCACGGCGGCCGGCGCTGCCAGCTGGGGGTCCCGGCCCTGGGCCACCCACCGCAGCGCCTGCGCCAGGCACGGGAAGACAAGGGCTGGGGAATTGAGGGGTCGCGGGGCCGGGGGGACCAGGAGCAGGGTGCCTCGGGTGGGGGGCGGCGGCAGCAGCCCCCCCGTGCGCAGGGGGGCCGGGAGCCAGGGGTCCTGCCCCCCCTTCTCCTCCAGCAGCCGGGTCCACGTCCGCTGGTTCTCCAGGCAGCGGGTCAGGGCGTTCTCCAGCGTCACGTTGAAGTTTTGCTGGTCTGGGAGGGCCGGGGATGGGGGTCAGGGATTGGGGGGGGCCGGGGAGGGGTTGGGGATGGGGGGGGCCGGGGGGACCCCGGCTCCCCGGCACTCACCCGCGTTGCTGGCCGCTGACACCTCCGTGAAGTTGGGGCAGAAGACAGCGTAGTCAAAGTGGCAGGGCTGGGGGGAGAGGGGGGTGTCAGCCCCACGGGCACCCGCAGAACCCACCCATGGGATTTCCACTGGGACCAGTCCCGCACTGGTGGAGTTACGGGGTGGTTGGTCCTGGGAGATGACCCAAGTTCCCCCTTGCACCTGGGGCTGTGATGCCCCTGGGGAGGGCACCAAGGCAGGGTACAACCAGGGACAGCAGAGTGGACAGCCAGACGGACAGACAGCCGGATGGACAGCATGTGGTGTTAGCTCCATCTCGCGGCTCCCCGCGCCCACAGCAAAGTGGGTCCTGGCACCGGCAGAGAACCCAGGCGCCCGGGCACAGTGACCCCCCCCTGCCCCCCCAAACCTCACCAGCAGCAGCTTGAGCAGCGCGGCCGTGTCCCGGTCCCCCGTGGCGTTGAAGAGCAGCACGCGCACCTCGGAACTGCTGCGGGGAGAAACGGCGGGTGGCCTGTGCCCCACGGGGACCCCCAGCACCGCCGCCACCACGTGTGGCCCCCCCCACACCCCACGTCCCCCTCCTTACTCGTGGGGCTTCTCCTGGTTGAGGGCGACCTGGCGGAACCAGCGGACGCAGGCCTGGACGCTGCTGGTGGTGTGCGCCCCGTCCAGGTACCACGTCACGGGGCCGCGGGGCAGCACCTGCGTCCGACCCAGCCACTCCGTCTCCCGCAGGCCTGGGGGGGGGACGACACACGGGGAATGGCTGGGACCCCCATCCAGCTCCGGGACCCCCGCAGGGGCCACACGCAGGACGGGCAGCCAGGCTGCACCCTCCAGCGCAGTTGGCAGCGGGCAGGGACGCAGCGTGGCCCCCCCCGAGCCCGGTGACATGGCGAGGGGGGGGTCCCGGCACGGCCATACTGCACCTTGGACCATGGCGTTGGTGGGTCGGAAGGCGGGCGCCAGCGGCACCGGCCTCCCCGCCAGCTCGGCGCCCGGCAGCACCTCCTTCAGCTCCCCGAGACCTGGGGGGACGGGCGCCCCGCTGAGCCCCCGGGGGCCGTGGCGGGGTCCAACCCGGGGTCCGAGCCCCCCCCATCCCCGTCCCCGTCCCCCCGCCTTACCGCGGCGCTGCAGCCAGGTCCGCGCCAGCTGCAAGGCCAGGGCGGCGTTGGAGCGCTGGTGGGTGCCTGCCAGCCCCAGCTCCAGCGCCCGCCGGCCCCCCTCAAAGGCGTCCAGCTCCGGGCAGAGGTAGAGGGGACACTGCGGGGAGAGGAGGCTGAGCCCCCCGCCGTGGGGTACCCCCCCATCCACCCCCAAACTCACCTCCCGCTCCCGGGCTCGGTCCCTCAGCACCTCCAGCGGCCGCTCCGGCTGCGCCACAGTGAACGCCGGCACGCCGGGCTGCGAGGGACGGGGGGTGCTCAGCGCCGGGGGGTGCTCAGCACCAGGGGGGAGCGCACCCCGAAACCAAGGACCAGGTCTCCCTACCTTAAAAATGCCCCCCTTCTGCCAGGCGATCTTCTCCATGGTGTCCCCCAGGATGCTGGTGTGGTCGATGCCCAGGGAGGAGACCCCGCACACCACCGGCGCCCTGGGGACACAGCGTGGCAGCGTCCCCGTGGTCCCCTTGCCACGGGGACATCGGGCCCCGGCAGCGCCAGGGGACGGGCTCAGCCCCACCAGCTCCTACCTGATGATGTTGGTGCAGTCGTAGGCGCCGCCAATGCCCACCTCCACCACCGCCAGGTCCACCTGGGGACACCAGAGTCACCACAGCAGCATGTGTCACCATGGATTGGGGGACACGGGTGGGCTCGGGTCCCTGCCCACTGTCCCTCAAATCTGTGCCTGAACACACGCCCCACCGGTGGTGGAACCATCCACCAATGTAAGTTCTGCCCCAAACAGGGGCTGGACCCCAAGTCCCCCCCTCCCCGGTGTTCCCACCAACCCCACATCCCCATCACAAGCTGGAGGCCACCACGACCACCCACCTTCTCCTGCAGGAAGACATGGAAGGCCATGATGGTGAGGAAGCGGAAGTACGCCGGCATGCTGGCGTGCACCGGGTCCTGCCGGGCAGGGCGGGCGTAAGGGGACGGCATGGGGTATCCCCAACCGAGGCGGGGGTCCCGAGGGAGGGAGCACCCCCACAAGCCCCACGCCCCCACCTTGGTCTCCTCCAGGCGGTTGTAGACGAGCCAGAAGTACTTGGTGAAGAGCTCCTTGCTGATGGGCTGCCCGTTGATGCGGATCCGCTCGCGCACCTGCACCAGGTGAGGGGAGCTGGGGAGCGGGAACATGGTCAGGCACGGTGCCACCGGCCCCCCCAAACCCTCCCGACCCCCCCGCCCACCTGTAAAAGCCGGTCTTCAGCCCGTAGCTGCGCAGGATGCACTCGGTGAAGGCGCATGCTGAGCCCTGGGGAGATGGCGGCGTTGGACCCCCGTCCCCGTGCCGCGGCGGGGGCAAACGGAGCCAGAGACACCGGCAGCCCCCCCCCCAGCGCCGCCCACCTCACCTTGCCCTTCGTCCCCGTGACGTGAATGATGTTCAGTCGATCCAGGTCCTCGACCTGCCAGAGGTCAACCACCCTGTGAGACCCCCCGGCAGCAGTGACGCCATGCTCGACAGGGACGGAGACCCACTCCCGCCCCGCCTCACAGAATCCCAGCATGGTCGGGGTTGGAAGGGCCCTCCGTGGGTCACCCAGCCCAACCCCCTGCCGAAGCAGGGTCACCCAGAGCAGGCTGCACAGCACTGCGTCCAGGCGGGTCTGGAATATCTCCAGAGGAGACTCCACAACCTCCCTGGGCAGCCTGGGCCAGGGCTCCGTCACCCTCAAAGGGAAGAAGTTCTTCCTCATGTTCAGCTGGAGCTTCCTCTGCTTCAGTTTGTGCCCATTGCCCCTTGTCCTGTCACTGGGCACCACTGAAAAGACCTTGGCCCCATCCTCCTGACACCCACCCTGCAGATACTTGGAGGCATTTCTGAGGTCCCCTCTCAGCCTTCTCTTCTCCAGGCTGAACAAGCCCAGCTCCCTCAGACTCTCCTTGCAGCAGAGATGCTCCAGGCCCCTCATCATCCTCGTAGCCCTCCGCTGGACTCTCTCCAGTAGCTCCTCATCTTTCTTGAACTGGGGAGCCCAGAACTGGACACAGCACTCCAGATGGGGCCTCCCCAGGGTAGAGGAGAGGGGGAGGAGAACCTCCCTCGCCCTGCTGCCCACACTGCTCTTGATGCACCCCAAGATCCCATTGGCATTCCTGGCACCCAGGGCACGCTGCTGGCTCACGGTCACCCTGTCGTCCCCCAGCACTCCCAGTCCCTCTCCGCAGAGCTGCTCCCCAGCAGGTCAGCCCCAGCCTGTACTGGTGCCTGGGGTTGTTCCTCCCCAGGTGCAGGACCCTGCCCTTGCCCTTGTTGAACCTCATCAGGTTCCTCTCTGCCCGCCCAGGTCTCGCTGAATGGTACGCTCCCAAGCACTCACCCGCAGCCCGCTCCTCTCCAGGAAGCCCCTCATGGCTTCCAGCTGGGCCCGGGGGTCGCCGCGCTCCCTCTTCACCTGCTCCAGGTAGCTGGCGTTGGTCTGCAGGGTGTTGAGGGCGCGGATGGCGTCCTGCGGACACACAGACCCCCCCACCCCCGCGCCCGGGGGTGGTCAGGACCGCGCCCACCACCGCGGCCTGCGGGTTGCGCCCACCACCGCGGCCCGCGGGGGGGGAAACCAGCCCACCCCCCACCCACCCGGTGGGACTCGGTCTCCTCGGCCATGGCCGCACCAGGGCCACCCGCGGGGACCGGATACTTATGGGCGGGAAGGGGGGGGGGGGCAACCCCCGCACCCACCCCGCCACAGCGCGCGCCAGCTAATTAAACACGGGCGGGGCGGGCACGCGCCGCGTGCCCGCCCCGCCCGTGTTTAATTAGCGGCGCAAAGGACGGGAGGGAGGTGCCGCTGCCCTGGGACCAGCGGCGGGAGAGGCGCGGCCCCGCAGGCCGGGGCGGGGGGGGATGCGGGGGGTGGTGGTGGGGGTTTCGGCCGCCCCGCTCGGTGCTGGCCCCGCGGCTCGGTGCCGCCCCCCGGCACGCGGCCCAGCCCCCCCCCTCCCCGCGCCGTTCCCCGCGGCCCCGCCCCCCCCCCCGGTACCTGGTAGTCCACGGCGGGGGCGCGCGCCGGCCGCGTGCTGAAGCGGCGCCCGGCGGCGGCCGCCCGCAACGCCCCCCGCAGCGCGCGCAGCCCCCGCGCCACCATCCCGCCGCGGAGCGCCGCGCGCCTGCCGCCGGGAGCCCGCGCGCCGCCGCCTGAGGGGAGACCGCCCCGCCCCGCCCCCCGCCGCCATCTTTGAAGCGGGCAGCGCGCGCCGCCACGTCGGGGGGCTCTGGGGGGGGAGGCGCCATCTTTACGAGGGGCAGCGAGGGCCCCTTCCCTCTCCGCGCAGCCGGCCGGGGGCGGGCGGTGGGCGCAGCGCCGAGCCCGCCCCGCGGGAGCCTCCGCGACCCCCGCAGCCGGGCGTGAGGGGCAGCTCCGGGCGCCGGGACACCCCCCCGGCCCCCTCCCCTGCCCGGCCGCGCTCCCTCCCGTGACCGGCAGCCCCCGGTGCCGGCAGCCCGGCTGTCGCAGGCCCCCCCCCGGACCCCATCCAGGCAGTGACGCAGGGCTGAACGCGGCCGTTGGGGACAGGATCCTCTTTATTCACAACCATCTTTATCCACATCCAGCTTTGCACCTGCAGCCGCCTTCATTTTCCCCAAAGAAACCCCATCCCCCCCTCGGAGCCCAGCACCACGAGAGCTTTACCTCGTACACGTCCTTCACCATCCTCGCTCTCCGTCCCGCTCACCCCCGCTTCCTCCCCCGAGACCTCACGCTACGCCGCGGCTTTTGCCATTAGTTAACAGACAACCAATCAGAGGCCAAAGGTCACCCCGCTCTCCGTCTGAGCGCCCCGGGAGCCCTGGGGCTCGCCCAGCAGCCGGCCGCGGCAGACACAGCGCTCTGCGCAGGATGGCTCGCGCTCTGGCAGAAGGTGTGCGAACCATCCCCGCGCGGCGGCGGGGGAAGGCGGGGGGCTTGCCTCTGGCCTCGTGCAAGGAGCTCCAGCACAGAGGAGCGGACACGTGAGCGCTTAAAGCGTCACCCTGCTACCACCACAGCGTTCCCCGCACCGCCACGCCACGGCAGCATCCCTGCAGACAGCGAGCACCCGCAGCTCCCTTCCCCACCCGCAGCCAGTGACACGGGGAAAGCACGCAGCGGGCTGGGTGGCTCCGACAACTCTCCTAATTGCAGTCTGCAACCAAGAAAGCGAGGACGCTGCGTGCTGCTACGATTCCTGCTGTAAAACCTGGCTGCGTGGAGCAACCAGCTCTGCCAGCCACCCCTCCAGTTTGCCCAGTAAGCCCCTTTCCAGGCTAGGGCCCCAACTGCAGTGAGAGTTAGTCATGCTGTCTAGAGTGACGCTGCCTTCCCCGGGACACCGCGGCATTACTCGGAGGCACCTGCCTCGTCCTGCATCAGTGCTTCAGTGTTCAAAGGATATGCCGGGCAGGAGCTATGACCAACCGAGAGCGCTCAGACGGCTCCCAGTAGAGCCCAGTTTGGTCCAGGGCAGCTACTCCCAGTCCTGCCGTCCACAGCACCGTTTGCAGAGAGCCCCAACGCTGACAGAGCTACTTTCTCCACCACCAGGTCCACAACGATCAATCCACAGGATTAACGTAGCCAGCAGAGACTGCTGCAGGGGGGACGCAGGCTCTGCGCCAAAGCTGCAGGGAAACAGCGCCGGGCTCGCAGGCGTCACCTCCCCAGTCACGCAGCTCCGCAGCGGCCGATCTGCTGCGCGAGGAGAGAAGACGGCAGAGCTCGGTTAAAGCCAGCAGGTGCTTCACCTTGAAGAAAAGTCCCTTCCCAGATGGAAGATCCCGCCAGGACGTCCCCGCTTAATGCAACCTGCGGAGTAGCCCAGTGGGGGCCCCACTGGGGAAGCCCCCACTCAAAACACGCGGTCGAATTCAGTCTGGTTGGTGGCCGCCGGGTTCCTGCCCTGGTTTGCTGGCTGCTGGGGCATGTGCCCACCCCTCCTGCGTGGTGGGGCCAGGTACTCGAACATGGACTGGTTGTGGGTAGACAGCATGTTTTTGAGGTCTGAAGGCATGGGGTCCGACCAGAAGAAGTCGTGGTTCAGTGCGTCGTCGCTGTCGATCCGCTGGGCGGGATCCAGCACCAGCAGCTTGTCGATGAGATCGAGCGCGTAGGGGTCCTTAACGTAGGCTTTCAGGCGGTCCTTCACCTTGCGCTTCTGGCCCTTGGGGAGCTCCAGCTTCTGGTACAGCTCGTATTTATCCACGTTCGGCCAAACCTGGGAAAGGGCAGGAAGAGACGGTTAGGAAGAAACAGTTATGGGGAGAATGAGCCATTTTTGATGCTAACAGCCTCAGGCAAACCAAGGCAAGGTCTGCCAAGAGAACAATAGGATTTTATAACCTCCAAGACGTCAGACCTTGTTCCCACAGCACGAAGGCGGCACTAAAGTGTGCCCGAAAGCCTGGAGAGATGTGGACAAGTCAGGACAGAGTGCTCCTGGTGTGGGAACAGCATGCAGGATGCTCCAGAATGTCTGGTTCTCCCTCAGAAGAGCTACTAGAGAGTGCGGCTCAGGCTGCCCTTAAATAAGGGGGCTGAGAAGGGGCCGAGCGCTCACACCAGGGCCGCGCTGATGCCACATATCACAAGCTGGAATTAAAGAGGCTTCTCAAGGGGACCAGTGCCAAGCACCTGAGACAAACCCCTCAACACAAAGCAAAAACCACTTCTTTAAGCAGAAATCTGAGAGACAACCCCCAAACACAGGCCAGAAAAGATTCCTACACGTAATGTTCTGTTCTCTTACACTCAGAGCAGCCAGCATCCCCTCCGTGCTCAAAAACAAGGACACGACTCACCCTCCCACGGGAGGTCTGGGAGGCAGAGTTCGCCCTCTTCTCCCTGGGAGGCTGAGCACAAGTAACGTGACAGCTGTAGCTTACACAGAGCAGCAAGGGAAGCGCAGCGTCCCACTGCGCACTCAGCTCCCAGGGGGCAAGCAGCATTTTCAGGAGCTTCCCCAGCCTCCCCGCCAGCAGTGGGCACACTCCAGTGCCAGGAGCACGCAGCAGCCAGTGCACAGGGCAGGGAAGAGGCCCGGGAGTGCCCGGTCCCAGACCCTGCCCACACCGCCGCATCTCTCCTCCTGCCTTCCGCAGCTCGCCTGTGCTCTCGCCCTCACCTCCGGCGTGATGGATCCGCAGAGCTGGCTAATGAGGGCGAGCTGGTGCTGCTCCGTGTTCCCCTGCATGATGGGGCTGCGGGTCCACATCTCCGCCATGATGCAGCCTCCGCCCCAGAGGTCAATGGGGGGACCGTAGTCCCGCTCCCCTAAACGGAGATGCCGTGTTAGCCACCTGGGGGAACGAGCAGGGCAGAGAAGCCAGCAGAGCCCATCACCTCCTACCTAGGAGCAGCTCTGGTGGCCGATACCACAGAGTCACCACCCGGTTGGTGTAGCGGTTCGGCTGGCTGTTCTTAGCCAGGCTGAAAGCTCGAGCCAGCCCAAAATCCGCAAGCTTCAGGACTCCATCCCGCGTGATCAGGACGTTCGCAGCTTTCATGTCTCGATGCAAAATCTGTACGAGGACAGAGATTGAAAGGTTAAGCCACTGAGGTACCCTCCTTGGGCGCCTGGTGCCGGCAGGGCACTCAGACTCCAGAGGGGGAGGACAAGGATTTCCCTCCAGCCTGCGCTAACACACCCGCTCTGAGCAAGGCCACAGAGACCAGGGTGACCTCGGAGCGCAGCACGGATCTGGCCTGTTACCTTGTTCCTGTGGATGTAGTAAAGTCCATTCAACAGCATCTGCATAACTTTCTTGATCTCCGAGAGCGTGAACTTGACGTGGGCGTTGCTGAGCAGGCCAGCCAGGTCGTGCTCGCAGAAGTCAAACACAAGGTAGATGCTGCCCTTGCAGCGGTTGTACGGAGAGGCTACAGGAGAGGCAAGGAGGGGCTGTCAGCAAGGGACCTTCAGCCCCGCCACAGCTGCTCCCGACCTCCAGCCACCCTGCTGCTCCTGCAACGCTCACTAGACAAAACCTCAGGGCACGGGAACACAGAGAACCAGAGACACCCCGCAGGCCTCAAGATCCTTCATAAAGAGGCACTAAGACAGCACCACCAGCAACGGATGAACAGGGATGAAGATCGGAGTACTGAATGTCATCACACAGGCAAGGAAAGGGCATGAAAATCTTTGAAAGCCTCATTTCGTGTTGTTCTGTGCACATAACGGCTGTGGGGTTTCCTCCCTGCGAGCTGCGGCCGGTAGACGCACACACCACTGGCTGCCAGCCGAGCACCACCACTGATTGCATCAGCGATAGGGGAGGCACCGGCAAAGGCAGCCCCAGGGAAAATGCAGACACAGGGAAAATCTGTCTAATATAACATTAGAAAGTGAGGTTTTCTGCAGCCTCAAAGAGCAGCTACGAAAACAGACTGATCTGGATGAAAGTGATTTAAAACTCCAACTCCAATTACAATTTAAAGTCAACAACAGAAAACCTCACACAAAGCAATCGATTTCAATCTTGTTCCTAGAGCACGCATGCAAAACATTATTAAAAAGAAACACTGATTTTTATCAGCTGTAATTGGCAAAACCTGCTGATCAGCAACTCCAACCGGAACATGACAGCTAAGCTCAGCCCCCATGGAAACACCACTCTCTGCCAGCCGCGAGCACGCCTGCTAGACTGGGCTTGCAGTTCCTTACACGGACACGGCCCCTACCGCACCCTTCCAACGTAAAAAGAGAAAAGCTTGAAGTTTTAGAATAGCAAATGCAACATTTCTACTTCACTGCAAACTGAGGTCAAGGTGGATTCAGACGAAAACTGGAGTTCAAGCAAAACCCAAACAATTGATATGTCTACAAAAATATTTACCTTGCGTATGCCAGACACGCAATCATCACAACTCATTTAATCACACAATGCATTAAAAATTAACTTGTTGCCAGTGTTTCTACTCATATCTGTTCAGACAACAATCTACACGCAGTGGAGTACTGGAGTAACTTCAAATTCCCAGTCCTAGGCCGGGGATTCCTATCAGTTCAGTGACCGGACTTTTTTAAAAACACCATCACCAGACACACGCCACTTTTGTTTTTATTTAACTGGAACCAGTGACTAAGTAATGGCAGGCTTTAGCATCAGCTGTCATTTTCAGAACTGTTTTTTCCAGTACAAATCCATATGAGTGAATGATATACACAAACTGACAAACGTTTTAAAGCCATTCCACTGGAAACGGTGCCAGGCCAGGTGCGCTGCGCCCGCCCGTCACGCAGCAGAGCCACTGCGCAAGGCGGAAGCACGGCTCCAAACTGCCCCGTGCCGCGTCCCAGCCCGCACAGCGCGAGGGTTGCTGCCACCCACAGAACGGGACGCCGAGCCAGTCTCCAGCTGGAGCTGTGTCACCGGCTCTGAGCCGCCACGAACCGTCATCAGCCAACTGAGGGGGACGGCTCCGCTCCTGACAGGGAACTGGCTGTGCACAGCCACGGGATCAGCGCCGGGCTGAGAACCCCCTGCTTCAAAGTCTCCCGGCATTGGTTTATTTAAAGCCTCTCAGAGAGTTTTCCAGCACGGGCAGGATTCACCACCACGGCACAGACATATTCTAGCAGGACTGACAACAACTTTTTCCAGCCAGGCTGCAGCAACAGCCTAACTCGTTTAGAAACTGTGTACCGACACCCCACATCACAGGCAGGAACAGAGCCCCGTGCTCAGCTAGAGGACCCCACCCCCAGCACAAAACACCAGCCTGCTCAGCGGCCAAGGAGGGCACACAGAAAAAGACAGCCGGTGTGAGAGAGAGCCCCGCAAGCTACCTTTGGTCCTGCAGATTTCAATGAGGTTCACCACGTTCTCGTGTTTGAGCAGCTGGAGGATTTTAATCTCTCGCAAGGCTGTGATGGGGAACTGGAAAGGAGAAAGAGAGGGTGGCTATTAGGAGCGCAGGAGACCAGGCCACCTCCGCCTAGAGAGCGGGAGAGATGTGACCACAGCAGCTTGGCAGGAGACCTGCTCGAGCAGCAGCATGACAAGTCACTGAAGGGCAATCAGAGCTTTAAAACAGAACATGAACTCCAGGACTGCCAAAGCGTATTCACCATGAGGCCACCATTGCTGAGAGAGATTCTGGCACGAGATAGAGGTGTTCGGGTGGTGCCAAGATGGGCACGCAGACACGCTTCCCTCCCTCTTCTCCACACCTTGCATGTTCGTAACAGGACATGGTAGAGCCCGGCTCGAGCTGCAGAGCAGACTCCCCGGCTGCTGCTCGTGCCATTTGAGCTGTTAACTCTCTGCCCAGCCTGCCCCATCTCTGCACACCCCTGAGCACGGGCCTTCCACGCGCTACCCAGTTCTTCCACAAACGACAGCCAGTGTGGAGCCCTGCGCCGGGGGGGACAGGGCTTTGCACAGGAGCAGGAACACGTGGGCAGTGTCACCTCCCAGCAGCCGTCCTGCGCAGCTCGGTCACCACACAGCTACAGCACCACGCTGCTGCCGTGGGCCTTTGCAGCCGAGAAGGTGATAACAGGCGTTGGCAGGGCAACCACAACACCCAACGTTATCACAGTATCAGTAGGAGAGGAGAAAGGCCAAAGGGCTGGGATCCTGTCCACACCCTTACAGGTTCAAGATGTAGCACATTATAGCAGTAAATATCGTTAAAGAACAGAGTAAAAGTGCATCTCTGCTGTCCCAAAGATCAGCTTTCACCTACGAACACCCCAGTCCAGGCCGTCCCAAACACAGCCCAGCCATGCTCGCACACTTACCCCCTCTTTCTCATTTTCCATCAACACTTTCTTCAGCGCTACTTTCTTGCCCGTCTGACGATGCTTGGCTTTGAAAACCTCCCTGCAAAAACAGAAAGAAACCCCTTAGCAGCACAAGGAAGCAGGGGAGGGGCCAGACGCTCCTGACCAGGGACAGGAGCACAGCAGACACGCCGGAGAGCCGTACGGGCAGCTCTGTGCTGGACAAAAGGCCCTCAGCAACCCAGAGCCCTGAGCTCCCGCAGCCCCATGAGGATTTGGGGCAAAGTTACACGTTCTGGGCAAAGCTGCAGGGCCCCGCCTCGACCGTCTCCAGGGTAACACTCCTCTGCCAGAGCCTGGGCCAAAGCGGGGCCTTGGGGTGGGAAAAGGAAGGCTCGGGGGCAGGGCGGGTTCCTGGGGGCCAGGGGGGACTGGGGAAAGGACGCCCAAGCAAGGGGCGCTCAGGCCTGAGGCGGAGGATGTCGGGCCCGAGGGCGGGGTAGGCCGGGGTAGGCCGGGCAGGGCCGGGGCCGGGCGCGGGGCGGGCCGGGGCCGGCGAGGCGCTCACCCGAAGGTTCCCTGGCCGATCTTGGCGAGCTTCTCGTACTTGGAGACCTCGTCGCAGAAGGGGCACTCCACCATGTCGTACTGCTTGGCCATGCCGGCCGTCCCGTTGCCAAGGCGCCGCGCCACGCCCCTTCCGCCCATTCACGCCCCTTCCGGCCGCGCCGCCGCGCCCCGCGAGGCCTCCTGGGACTTGTAGTCCGGCAGCGGCGGCCATGTTGTCCCCGTCCGGCGCTGCTGGGGGTGCTCGGCTGGGCGGTGCTCGCCCCGCCCTGAGCCCCCCCCGAGCGTGCCCGTGTCCGTCCCCTGCGTCCTCGAGGGAGCAGCCCCGCGCCCCGCCATGTCCCCCCCATCCCTCCACACGGCCCGGGGCACCGAGCGGTCCCCGGTGCTGCGGCCCTGAGGCGTGTCGCCATGTCACCTGCGTGCTCAGACCCGCCGGGGAGCCAACAGCGTCCATGTTTTAACGTTTTAGCAGCATTTCTGCTCTGTGGTCTGCGCTGCACCTGCACCTGGGGGGGCTGTGGCCAGGGGACCCCGCGGCCGGGGCAGGAGGACACCAGGGCCTGGTCCTGGGGGGACCCCGAGTCCCCACCCTGCAGCAGACACCCCGGCGATGCCCGCGGTCGGCGGCAGGACGAGCAGCTTGGTTTGGGGTGGTTTGAAACTGGTCCCCAGGATGGGGAGCACGGGGAGCCGAGGCCGGAGATGGCTGCCGGCATCCTGGACACGGGAACCACCAGGTGCTCCCTGGGACTGGGGACAACACGGACACCAGCTGCCTGCCGGGACCTGGCCACCCTGTCCTGCATGGAGACACTGCTATGCGACACACCGGTGTCCCCCAGCATGGGAGAACAGCCAGTGGCAGGGTGTCCCGCTGGCAGTGATGCTGTCCGGCTGTCACCTCGCCGGGCTCCATGAGGCTGAGCCCCGAATGTGCATGGCGGACCCTTGTCTGCAGGGCTGGCACCCTCCGTAGGGCTGGCACCCTGCTCCAGGCTGGCATCCATTGCCATTTGGGTCTCCCCATCTGCCGGGCATCCTCAGCCCAGGGCCCTGAGCAGCCGGGCGGGTGCCCTGAGCAGACACGGGGGCTGTGAGGACGGTGGGGACAGCGGGAGGGCGGGCAGGGCAGGAGCGGGCTCAGGAGCAGATGACAGCACCGGGGAGGAAACGCCGAGCGAGCGATGAGCGGCTGCGGGGGGGGGGGGGGGGGGGGGGGGGGAGGGCAGGAAGGGAGGAGCGGGCGGGGAAGGGCTTCACAGTTATAAACTTGTCCCTCTCGGTCCCTGCGGCCTCCGACCAGCACGGCCATGGCCGAGGGCCAGAAACGAGTGGGCTTCAAGAAATTCAGTAAGTGTCCGGGGGATGGGGTGGGCGGGGGATGGGGTGCTCACCTGGAAAACCCAGCGGGGAGGGGGGATGTGTAAGAGTGAGTGTGAGCGTGAGTGTGAGTGTGTGCTGACACGCTCCCTGGGTCACCCCCACCCAGGGGTGTTTGGAGCCGAGACAGGCTCTGCTCTCGTTAGGAAGCTTGTCGGGGTGAGGGGCTTTGGGGGTTTCCATCCCCAGGGCTGGCGGAGAGCCCGGGTGCTGTTGGCTCGGGAGCTGGGTGCTGGGACTGGGACCAGTCTGCTGCAGCCCAGCCCTGCGCCGGGTGCCAGGAGGCACCAAGGGGGGTTGCACCATGGGGTTTGGGGGTCTTCACTCCCCAAATCACAACCTTCAGGGTGCACGGCTGGGGGTGCAAGCCGGTGCCGGGGGCTGGGGGTGGCCAGGCCCCCCACCCCAGGGTGCTCCCGCAGCACAGGGACGGCGGTGACACGGCGGAGCCGGGGTGGGAGCCTGGGAGCGGCTTCCCTTCAGCTGCTCTCGGAGGAAGCGCTGGGTGCCCACTGGGACCGAGCTCTGCTCTTTCTCACAGACCTCGGGTTTCCCCCAGAGCCCCGGGAGGCGGCTGCAGTGGCCTTCACCCCGCTTCCCAGTGCTGGGCTGCGTGGAAGCCGGCCCCTGCTGCCGCTCTCTGCATTCCTGCCACGATGGTGGCGATGGGGGGCAGCCGGTCCCTCTGTTTCCCCAGGACCCTTCCACTGGCAAAACCCACGGCCCCGTTCCAGCTGGGATTTTCCTTTGCGATGGACAGCGGGAAGATGGGGATGTCCAAGGCATCGGCTTTCCCACCAGCCAGCTAGCAGTGGAGGACGCTCAGACCCCGAGGGGATGTATAACCCAAAGCAGTTTTGCCTTTAACCGTGTCCAGGCCACGAGGTTTCTGCCATGCAGAAGGGCTCTTGGGCCGCTGCAGCCCCTCGCGTGGCCCTTCGCTCTGTCCGGCTGCGGGGATGCCCGGTAGAGCCCATGGATGGTGGCGGGAGATGGGGGTGCAATGGCCGAGCGGCCCCGGACGCCCGGTTCCTTGCACAGCGCTGCCGCAGCGTGCCGCTTCCTGCCACGGTGCATTCGCCGTGCCCGGAGGGGAAGAGGCTTTGCAGAGCCCCACGGCAGCGTAAACACTGCAAAACCCCCAGAACCACCCAACGCACCAGGGCTCCGGCAGCGACGCGCTGCCCTGCAGAGCTGCGGCCGCAGCCCCCTTCGCCCCGCGTGCCACCATCCTCGTGCTGGCACCGGCCCCGGCGCGGGGCTGCACCGCAGCGGCACGCAGAGCCGAGCCGGGGCTGAGGTGTGAAATGCAGAGCCACCCGCCAGGGCTATAAATACTCCTCCGGCGAACGCTCTGCGCTCAGCGCTTGCAGGTGGCAGCTGGGAGCTGCGGGGAGGCTACGAGGGGCTGAGGAAGTGGGGACGTTATCAGCTGCCCGTGGCCGGCACTGCCACGCAACCGCTGCCAGGCCCCTCACCGATGGTCGGCTCCCGCTCTACCGAGCTGGCGAGGGACACACACACGTGGGGATGTCACGCGTGGCCGGGACCCCCATCCCCTGGGGAGATGCAGTGAGTCCGGTGGTTTCGTCCTGGGGAGGGCAGGGGGTATGGCCCGTGGGGCTGTCCCGAGGCTACCAGGACGGGCACAGCCACCAGCCCTGCCCGGAGTCCCCTGGGGGAAGCAGGGAGGCGGAGGGCGGGAGGAAGAGATTTGAAGTTATTTCTCACACTGCCTGCTCGCCAGGGCCGGGTGTTTCTTTCTCCGCCCCTACAACTGCAGCGGGGAAGCGCAGTCGCTAGATTTGCCAGGGCACGGGCGAGGTTTCCTCCCCGAGGGACCGGGACAGACCTCCCGGGGTCCCGACAGAGCCCTGAGCAGCATCACGTACACCCCAGGCCACAGGGACGTCACGCTGGGCGGGGACCGGAGACACGGGGTGTGACGGGGCTGACACCAAGCTGCATCACGGCGCAGTGCCCTGTGCCCACCCCAACCCGGGACCAGGCCCCCCGGAACCCTCCACCATCACGTTGCGCCCGCAGTAACCCCACACTCATCTCCCCTCTCTTGTGACAGAGTTTTTCAAGTTCAAAGGCTTCGGGAGCCAGAGCAGCATCATCCGCTCCTTCACCCTCCGGCGCGTGTCCGTGGCCCCCAGCGCTCACGAGAGCCTGGCGCCGGGTCTCCCTCCTCCCCACGGCTTCCTGGCCGTGCCCTTCGACAGCACCCAGGATGATCTCAACACCATGCCCAAGAGCCCCGGCCCCTACGCCCGGTCATCGGACATGTACAGCCACATGGGCACCATGCCCAGGCTGAACCTGGGCAAGGCAGGGAAGAGCCTGGGCAAAGCCAAGAGTAGCCAGAGCTGCCGGGAGAAAGGGAGTCCCAGCGACAAAACCCCCCGGACAGCCCCGCTCCCCAGCCTCACGTCCCCTGAGATGCCCAGCACCCCTGAGCCGGGCACGGACTCACCTTCAGCCGCTGGGCACGCAGAGCGGGAGGAGGAGGCGGCTCAGCCCATGGACACCCCGGGGGCAGCGATGGCTGGGACAGACCAGGAACTTGTGGGGAACGTCTCCTGCCCCAAGACAGAGGCACTGAGCTCCAGCGTGGCCCCGAGCTCCAGCGTGGCCCCAAGCCCTGTCACGGCAGCGGAGACCACCAACGGGGATCTGCTGGAAAAGGGGCAAGAGCATCCTGGGAAGAGTTCCCCAGACAGGTACAGCCACGTTGGGTTTGCTCTGCCCTCCACTGGGACCCCATTCCTGCCCCCCCGGGGCAAGGGGAGGGTGCTGGGACACAGCGGGGTCCCTGCGGTGCCCCCCCCTCGCCCGCAGTTCCAGCGGGATGCACCTGGCCGGCGGCACGGCACGGCCCGAGCGCTCCGCACCGCGGCCAGGTCAGCGGCTCCATGGGAGCGAGGTTTCCTGTGGGATTTCTGCTCCCTCCCGTTTCCGGACAGGGTGGAAATATCTCATGGCCCGGCTCAGCCCCATCGTCCCTTTGTCCTGCCGGCAGCTCCGTTCCAGCGCCGGGACACGCTGCGGAGAGCTCAGACCTGTGCCGTCCCAGCCTCCTCCACCTCTCACTCCCCTCTTTTCCACTCCCTCCATCCCTCTCCCCTCCCCCAGCAGCACTGCCTTCCTCAAGGCACAGGGCAAGCCCCAAAACCAGTTCCCCCTGCCCCATTTCCATCACCTGCCAGTAAACACCCACTCCAGACACAAACCCCCCACCCTGGGCACAAACCCCCCCCTCTGGGGGAACGTGGGCGCTCAGCCCTCTTGGATAAAGGTTGGCTTTGTTGGAGGGTTTTGACCTCAGAATCAACGAGAGGGCTTTTTACCCCCCGCCTGCCCATCACCTGGGCGTCTCGGCATGATGGGCCAAACACGTTCCCAGCTTGCATGGGACTGGGGGCACGGGAGGAGGTGCTGGCCCCAGATTTCTCCCCAAAATGAGGTCTCATCGTGCCAGCCCTTCCCGAGCCCAACCCTCCTCTCCTATCACCCCCGTCGCGCTCGGGCAGCCCCCGACACCCCTGTCCCCGCCCCCGCTTCCCTGGGCCGGGGTCTCCTGCTCCCGGTGCTAAGCGTCTGGGAGGTCCGGGTGGCCCCAGGAGCGGGGTGAGGAGGAGGAATTCGTGCTGGCGGTGGGAACCGGGCTGTGCCGGCCGCACATTCCTGCCGGCCACGAAGGGAGGGCCGGAGGAGGGCTGGGACGGGAAGGAGGAGGGTCCGCCACCGCCTTGCGCGCCCCAAAGTCCCAACGCTCAGAGCAGAGCAAGGCGGGAGATCGCCCGGGAGAGCTTCTCCCTGTCCCGCAGCAGAGGCACTCGCCGAATCGCCCAGGGCCGATGACAGCGGTGGGCAGGAGGTTTCCCACCCCGGGACAGGGCAGGTAAGGGGACCTGGCCCCCCGGCCGCCCCTCGCACCCCGGCACCGCGGAGGGGATGGGGAGGGAGAAGCTGGGAAGGGGCTTTGCTTGGGGCGGGCACAGAGCTTCAATGCGGGTGATGCCGGAGCTGCCGCTCGGCCGCCAAGGCCCCCGGCCCCTGGCCGGCGTTTGCTCATGGAAAGAGCGAGCGCATCGGCTGCGGCTGCCGAAACCGCAGTCAGACCCGGCGCCAGGGCCGAGCGGCTCAGGGGCTGTGGCTGGCTCGGGGGGCTCAGGGGCTTGGGGGGCCGGCGGCTCTGCCACGTCCTCCGGCGAGCGCAGAGCCCCAGCGGTGGCGGAGGGTCCCCACAGAGGGTGCGCAGGGCTCGCCCGGACCCTCTGTCCCCCAGAATTAACTTAGATCCCAGGCCAGCGTGGCTGGGAGCCAAGTGGCAGGGAGACGTGTGTGGGTCACCCGGGTGTCTTGGGAATGGGGAGTGGGGACTTAGGTACCCAAAAATCGGGGGCCAGATGCTCTTTTGCATCATCTGGGGCTGCCATGATGATGGGCATAGTCACGATGTTTGCCAGGGAAACTGAGGCACGAGAGTGACCAGAGGAGGACTTGGCATCAGGGCCATTTCTGCCCCTCCATGCCCTGCTCGCAGCCCCTGCCATGGCCCCTGGCTCGGGGAGCAGCCGTCTGCCGGAGCCGTCCCCATGGCCGGGCAGGCGGAAGCAGGACCGGGATAGTGCCGCGGCCCAGCCCTTCCTCCTGCGCAGGCACTTCCCTGGGGATGGGGACAGCCTGTTCCCAACAGGCCACGGCAGGGGATGGGGACGGCTGCCTGGCACAGGGCATGCCCGTGCAGGGAACCAGCATGGCCCTGTGGCACGTTTCCACTTGCCCCCCGCCAGCAGCATCGCTGGTGAGGACAGACCCCAAGGCCGGGTGGGCTGAGGATGCCAACGCATGGGAGGGCGTTCCCAGGGACGGTCCCTGAAGGATCAGGCCCCCGAGGTGGGGAATTGCGCTGCCGTGGGACAGGGAGCAGCACCCAGCCCGTGGAGCTGCTCGGAACAAGGTGGTGGCCGTGGCCGTGACTCTGGCAGCGACACGGTGACTAACGGGACATGACCCGCAGGCAGGTCACGGAGCGGACGTGACTCGACTTCCCCCCACGTACAGTCGTACGCAAGGGATGGGAAACGCCGCTTCCCGCCAGCAGACCCCTCTGGCAGCACTGCCAGCCAAAGCCTCGAAGGAGGCAGCTCTGCAGAGGGGGAAACTGAGGCACGAGGTGCCAAACGTGGTGTCCCAAGACAAGCAGCCCCTGTGCTCCAAACTGGGGCTGGACCCACACCATCACCCCGTCCCGTCCCCAGCAGCTGGCCTGGAGCTTGGCACCCTTGCAGGTCACTGCGCTGCCTTCCCGAGCCCCAGAGCAGCAGCAGCCACCTCACTGAACCCCCACTCCCCGGGGCCACTGCAGTAGCACCAGGTCCCAGGGGCTTGGCCGCGGCTGTGCTCCAAAGGCAGCCCTGGAATTTCTCCCAGGCTTTCAACTGCCCCCAAAAATGCCGTTTCCTCCAGGAATGTGCAGAACCAGGGGGCTGCGGGCGCCCAGCCCCCCCTGGCCCCAGCTGCTGCCCCTCCCCAGCGCGGGAGCCCCCCTGCCCGGGCCCTCGCAGCATCTCCCAGCTGCTCCCATGCTCCCGGTTTCCTGCCCAGAGGCCCCCCGTCCTCCCGCCGGCTTTTCTCACGGCTCTCGCAGCACCAGGCAGCTCTCTGCGGCCGTGTGAAAGGCAAACAGGCTGCGGAGCCAGCGCCAGGGTGGGCAGGCAGCCCGCAGCTGCCCAGGGGAGTCGGGGTCCGTCCCCCCTCCCAAATGCTCCTTCTATGGTTTTCACCCCAAAAAAGCATTGGCTTGATTTGCAGCCCCTTTTCTCCTTACGAGCTGCGCAGCAGGGGATGTGGTTTCGGCAGCGGGGGCTTGGAGGAGCGGGGCTCATTCGCTGCGGGGTCGGACACCCCACGCCTCCCAGGGAGTTCGCACCGGCCCCGGCAGAAATGCCACGGGGGTCGCCCAGCGCAGCCACGTCTGGCAGCAGCCACTTCTGCCATCCCTGCTTCCCTCTGGGCAACTGATTCCTGAGCCACCAGGCAGCATCACCAACCTGCAGGGACTCCACAGAGGAGGAATTTTCCTCCCCAGGGATGCCACCGGCGTAGGTTTGTGTGCAGGACCCTCAGCAGCAACCAGTACAGGAGGGGGGGTCCAGCCATGGTACAAGGTGGAGTGGGGTGGCTCCTGGCAGGGAAGGGACATCCCGGGGCTGTGACACCCTCGGATTTGGGTATTTCTCAGTTGCCCTTGCAGCCTGCCATCCCAGGGCCCTTGCCGCAGCCCTGTGCTCGGGCAGGTGACCTTGGTGAGCGCTGGGATGCCCACTCTGAACTGGGGAGGTAACAGGTATTGGGATCTGGTTAAAGAAGTCTGGATTTTTGTATTTTATTCTGAAAGGTGAGACCTCGGGGTAGCACATCCCAGCTCAGGCTGTTACAGCCTCTCTGTCTTTGACCTCTGTTGTTCCCCTTGGACTCTGCCATACAGACACACACCTCAACCCACAAGAGCACAAAAAGCAGCAGCAGCATTGCTACACGCTCAGGAAGGAGCAGGGGTTGTCTGTGTCTCCCATTAAATAGTGCCAAAGAAGCTGCCAGATCAGCTGCGCCTCAGGGTTATTGGGCTGGTTGTCAGTAGGGCTAAGAGTGAACACGCCGCTAAGGAGAAGGGGAGTTTCTGTCGCCTGTGTGCTGGGAGGGCCAGTCTTGCAGCCGCAGCCAAGACATTGCAGTTCACCCTCTGGCTTCAGTGGGGTTTCTGCGGGGCTGGACGAGGCTGGAGAGAAACAATCAGAAATGCTTCTCAGCGCGGCGTGTCCCAACAGCCGCCTACCGGGAACACAGCTCTGCCACGGAACAGGGCGCGGGGCCCCCCGCCTCGGCACTCACCCCCCAGCACCGTGACCAGCAGGGACCCCAGCCTGGCCGCTGGGTCCCCCCGGCTCAGTTCACACAATCCCAAGCCGATTTGGGGAGAGATCCTCTAAAAAGGCCTCGTTCTTCCCTGATCGCATTAGGGAGGCTTAGCCCTGTGCCGAGAGCGGGCACGGAGCGGGCAGGAACAGTGCTGGGGCCCTGGGAACCTCTCCCAGAACCGCAGCCATGCTCTCGGCCCCGTGGCAAGGCAAGGGGCACAGAGCCCCGCTCCCCCCAGCTGTGCCACTGCCGCCTTTGACCTGACTGTCACGACTTACCGCCCTTTACTTATGTATTTACTTCTATTTCCCCTTCCTTCTAGCCATCACGATGGCCTGGAGTCCGGCAGTGAATACGTGAAGGTAAGACGCCGAGCGCGATCACAGCCTGCCCCAGCCAGGTGCCAGCGGTGGCCCCAGGGCTGGTCGGGTCCTACACTAGCGGGGTGCTCAGCTCTGCACCCCTGTCCCACCACCTCCTCCAGGCTCCCTCTTTGGCCCTGGAAGAAATTCCCTGCCAGAAACGGCGAGCCCAGAGGAGGCACAAACCTTACTCGGTCCCCCTCGATGCCGCTCCCACGGGAGCTGCCCGCGGTTCGTGCTCCCCATCACTTGCAACCGCCGCAGTCGCAGGGGCAGCCTCCTCCCTCCGCCCCCGCGTAAAGAAACGGAAGGGTTTGAGCCACTTTCGTGGCTGTCACATGAAAGTCGGTGTAAATCTCTCCAAATCTCTTGCTTATCCTCCAGCAAGCTATTAACATTCCTGAGGACTCTTCATGTCTGGCCAGAAATTCATTAGCAAGGCGCCTGGCTCCGGAGGAGAGCGGGCCCTTTAACAGGAGGCTGCTGGCACGACGGGAGCCGGGCAGGCGCAGAGGACCGGTGGCAGGGATGCTGTGTGCTTTGGGGATGGAGCACTGAAAACCTGCCTGGGTGGACACCACCATGCGAGGGCCTTTGGGGAGTCTGTCTGAGGAGGGCTGGAGCCTCCAGGGTCTGGTTGCCCGACGGGGATGTAACACCGCTGGGCAGATGTGGTTGTCGAGAAGTGACTTGAGGTGCCCAGCTTGGGTGGGGTAATTAGTACAGAGCCCTGAACCTTCATCTTCTGGACTTTGGGTTCTCAATGGCAGCTGTAGCCAGACACGGAAATGTGGGGACCCCCCCGTGGTGGGCCCAGCCGGCAGGCTCAGGAGGGAGCCGGCTGGACCCTGAGCTCATCTGCTCCTGCTGACGGGGGTCACCCCGCTCCGGGCCCAGCCCTGGGGCTAACGAGGACCCTGCGGGCTGGCTCGGGCACCCGGCAGCCTCTGGGCAGCGGGGTCAGATGTGGCTTTTTGACCCGTAGCGGAGTGATCTCGCAGGTGGGCTGTTCCTCCTCTCCTCTTCGTCTGGCCGCATGGGACTGGCAGAGCAGGACCTCGCAGGGCTGGAAGCGTGTCGGGTGCGGAGCAGCCAGGCTCCGATGGGAGCGGCGAGGCTCCAGCTGGGCTTTGTGGGTACAGCCCTGGCGTGGGACACCTTGGGATGAGCAGGAAAGCTCCTGCTCACACAGGAAAGTCCTACAAGGGCAAGGAGGTGGTGAGGGGCTGAGCTGGGTGGTCTGGGGTGTTTTCCCTCGCGCTGTCAGCGTGTGTGCCCAGAGACGGGTGCGTTTTACAGCTCGTGAGTTAGCAGACTGAAACAACACAGGCGTGGAGCACTGGGTATGGCTTTGCCTTTGGGATCAGGTTCTTTTTGGTGAGCTGGGAGAATTCCCTACTCTCCAGGCAGATCCCCAGACCTGAGCTATCTGGTTTTTATTTCTCGCCCATCCCCGTGGCATCCAGCCACGGCCCGTGGGCTGTGATTTATACGCCACTTCCCTTTGGTCACGGAAGCAGCTGACGGCTGCAGTGACAGCAGCTATTTTAGTCAAATAAGTCATTATCTGGAGTGTGAGCGACCGGGATGATGGGGGCACTCCAGCTGATTGCAGGCGCCGTGCCTGGCTGGGAGCCCGTGCGGCTGCGGGGTGCTCAGCACCCGGCAGCGTTCGGCCCCGGGGCCTGCGGGATTCCGAGCGGGAAGGTGGCTGCTGTGGCTGGGATTCCTCAGGAGCACGGGGGGACGGGGCTGGGACCCACCACTGGAATCGGTCCTCGCTTTGTGTCTGGGAGGGAAACGAGCAGAGGGGAAACACCGCTGCAGGGGTGAGTGGAGGAAAGGCAGGAAGAAAAGAACTGGTGAAGGAGAGTCAGGAGGAGGGAGAGGACGCGCTGCAAAGCCCTGGTGAGCAAAGGCTCACGGGCAGGTCTGTGTCCAGATGGGCACCAAGGAACCGCCAAACACAAGCCCTTGAGCTCCAGCCACAAACTGGCCAGGGCCAGCTCTCCCGTCATTGAGCCTGCCATGATCAGTGGTGCAACCAGGAGCTAGGGAGGGTCAGAAAGCCAGGATCAATAAGCACCAGATAATTAACATGCTTTAGTAACAGCCTAAGGGTTGGTGTTCCCAAGCTGCCTGGGGTATCCGCACGCCCAGCTCCATCTGCTAACATCCCAGCCAGCCTAGGCTCGGCCCTCGCGCCGGTGAAGGAGCCGCAGAGTGGCGTTGCCCTTCGGGAGGGCAGCAGCCGGTAAAGCCGTCGTGCGTCCCCGCGAGAGCTCGGCCGGGGGTTTCCAGCTTCCCCCCGGCATCGCCCTGCAGCACCCCGCGAGCCTCCTGCTCGCCCCCTCAGCAAGCGCCTCGGAGGGAAACCACGGAGCCCGGTGCGGGGGAGAAGCCTTGGCGGGAGGATGATTCACCGTCCTCGGCTCCTTTCGGAGTAGCGTCTCCCCGTGCGCTGCCATCTGGTCCGTCCCTCAGCCCCGTGCAAGAGGAGAGGAGCAGAGCCCGTGCTCCCTGCCCATCCCGGCAGGGCTGCGGGCACCCATGGGACCCACCAGCACCCGCCGCCCTGCGTCCCCCGCCGCCGGCTGCGTGCCGCCCAGCTTGCTCCAGCCCCTCGGCCCCGTCCCACCGCAAACCCGCGCTGCTCTCCCCACTCCTCTCCCCAGCAAGCCCACGGGCACAGCGTGGGCCCGGCGAGTGCCTCGGGGCTCTCTTTGTTCTGCGCAGAGGAGCTGCTCGGGGACCCGTACCCCCTCCGCCCTGCCCGCTGCCTCGCCGCCGGGGGATGCGAGGGGCTCGTTCGAATTCATCGGTGGGGAGGCTGCAGGGTTCTGCAGCCCGCGGCAGCAGGAACACCTCCCCGTGCTCACAGCACCCCGTGGGCAGGGTGCAGCGGGAGGCACGGGGGGGTCTCTGGGCCAGGACATGCTTTGTGGGTGGGAGCGTAAAGCCCCCTCGTTACCAAAACACGGCCAAATTCCGGCCGTGCCGGTGCGGGACGGAGTGGGAGGGAAACCGGCGGGGTGCTGCGGGAGCCCCTGCGCGTCCCTGGGCGCAGGGCAGGGCGCCGGCAGTGGGTTCAGGCAGGGATTTGGGTTTTTTTTTTTCCCCAAGAGTCAGGGCTGGAGCAATGCTTTGAGTCATCAGCGCTGCCTCGCACATCCCATACGTGAAACCGTGGCCTTAATTAAACCAAAGCGGAGCCTTAATTAAACACAACCCGGAGACGGCCTACGCGGGAAGCAGGCAGCCGGCTCCCCGCCGCGTGTGGCGGGCGCTGGTGTCTCCCCCGAGAAAGGCATCGCCGGGGTGGGGGTGAAGGAAGACGGAGTGGGCGAGAGGGGACGCGGCCGTCCCTGACCCCTGGGCGTCACTGGGGAGGGTAGGTGGCTTGGGGATGGGGAGACAGGGGCTGCCGGGTCCCCTCGGGGTGCCGGGGCCCCTCAGAGAAGCCAATTTCTCTTGGGCACAGGCAGCCGGGGTTGCTGGTTCCCCTTGGGGGTCTTGGTCCCCTCAGGGCGCAGGCAGCCAGGTTGCTGGGTCCCCTCAGGGGTGCCAGGTCCTCTCAGAGGAGCTGGTTCCTCTCAGGGGTGCTGGGACCCCTGAGGGCGCAGGCAGCCAGGTCCCCTCTGAGAAGCTGGTTCCCTTCAGGGGTGCTGGGTCCCTTCAGGGGTGCCGGGGCCCCTCAAAGAAGCCAATTTCTCTTGGGCACAGGCAGCCGGGGTTGCTGGTTCCCCTCGGGGCTCCTGATCCCCTCCGCAGCGCGGGGTCCCCTCTGAGGAGCTGGTTCCCCTCAGGGACGCCGGGTCCCCTCGGGGCGCAGGCAGCCGGGGTGCGGGGTCCCACCCCCGACGCGGCAGTGCCGCCGCTGCCGTTCCCCCGGGTCGGCGGGGGCGGGGCGGGCGGCCCCGCGGGGCGGGCCGGGGCGGAGCCTTCGGGCCGGGGCCGCCCCCCGCCGCCGCCAAGGGATGAGGTAATCGGGGAAGCGGCTGAAATTGAAGCCCGCCGGCGGCGGCGGTGCAGCCCGGGCCGGGCCGGGCCGGGGCAGCCCGGGCCGGGCGCGCCCGCCATGACGGAGCGGTGCAGCCTGTGGAGCGCCCTGTCGGCCGCCGCCTGCTGCTTCTACCGCGGCTCCTTCATGCAGGTGCAGGTGAGCGGGGCGGGGGGGCCGGGGCCGGGCCGGCTGCCCCGCGCTGGGCGCGGAGACCCCCGCGGTGCCGCCGGGCAGCGGCTCCGTGCGCCCGGGGGACGGCGGGAGGGGGGGACGCGGCCCGGCCCCCGGCCCCGCCGGCGGGGCAGCTCCGTCCCCGGGGCGAGGGGCGGCCTCCCCGGGGAGCCCCGCTGCGGGGGGAGCCGGGGCGCGGGGTGCAGCGCGGGGCTGCACCCAGGGCCGCGGGCACCCCAGCCCAGCAGGCAGGCACCAGTCTCCGAAGGGAGCCCTCGCCTAGGGCACCGTCCCTCAAAGCCTCGCCGGGCGCGGGGGGCAGAGCCGGCCCGGCTGAGCGCTCCGCTCCCGGGTCTCCCCACGCACAGGTCCGACCGGTGGGAGAGAGCCCGGAGCCATCTGTCACCTGTCCGGTGCGCTGCCAGCCCCGCCGCTGTCTGGGCACCACTCTCCGTGTCCTATTTTTGGACTCGGGCATTTGCGCAGGAGGGGCACGGCGCTGGGAATCGGTTCCCTCGTTTACCAAGTTAGAGAGCAAAGGTGTTTAGGGTTGCAAGAGCCAAGCGGGCTCAGGTCTGAAGCAAGAGCTGTAGTGCGCCGCAAGTTAGAAGGGAGCTGGCAGCCAAGCGAGCTGGCAGCCTTGTTCAGCGCTCCTGCTGAGCGAGGTAGGTGCTGAGCCTCAGAGATTACGCTGGGTAAGACGGAGCCCAGAAGCAGCATTTCAAGTCTTGTCATGATTGCGGCTGATCTCAGCGCAAAGCCAGGGATTTTGATTGCTAGTGGGGGTGAAGCGGGAAAAGCAGAAGAGCTTCTCCCGGTTGTCCAAAGCCCACTGAGCAACACGGGTGGGATGTGCCCTGGCACAGCAGCCTTTGGGCTGCAGATCGCAGGGGGTGATGAAGTGCTTCCAGAACAAGGGAGAGACAGGTGGGCGTCTGGCTCCTGTGCAGGGATGTGAGGGGGGGTGGAGGGCACTCCATTGCAACCCCAGAAAGAGTTAAAAGTGAATCCCTAAGTGCTCACCTGGCTCCACCAGATCTTTCACCACCTATTTGTGTCCAAGTGTGCCCAGCAAACACACACTGAAGTCCCCATGAATGACTGGAGCGCTTCCAGCTGACAGCCGCATCCCTGCTCACCGCCAATGGCAGTGCACCCAGCCTGGGAAGCACTGACATCATTTCTGGCCAATAGCAGCTCCGAAAAGGGATGCAGCAGCAGCCGCTGCCGCCGTCTTGGAGTGAGATAAGTAATATATAGATGGATGGAAATGTGTGTATACACACACCCCATCACTGCACTGGAGACCCGCTCCCCCAGGGCAGTGGTAGCACTGCCCTCCACCACCCCACTGCACAACCTGGGGCAGGTGTCCCACCTTTGAGCACCCAGATGTTCCTGGCCATTAACCCCAGCTGCACCCCACCCCTGCCAGCCAGACATAATTGCTCCAGAGCCGCCACAAAGGAACACAGAGCAGGGGAGAGGAGACCCTGGGGGTAGCCAGGACCACTCCTAGGAAGGGCTTTGAATGCCAGGACAAAGATCTCGAGTGAAGGTCTGCCTGCAGTGGGGACTAGCAGAGATGTGACATACCTAAGAGGTGCCTTCAGTCACCCATGGGGTGGACAGACAAGCTGGTGCCTTCTCAGAGGCCATTTAGATGTCCAGTCATTGCAAGACAGGACAGAGGAACAAATGATTTATTTTTCATGTGAATATGAAGATCAGTAGGACATATTGGCCCACAGGAGGGCATGCAGACTAAGAGCAAGCCCATAACAACTTGAGGGTTGTTTGTGGTGGGATTTACTCATTGTGGTCCTGTGGGATGGGCTAACCAGGCAGTACCTGGCAGCTGGAGTGGCGAGCGCAGCAGTCCTGCACCAGGCAGGCACGCAGAGCGGCTCTTGGGTTTGCTGTGATGCCGACTGTCTCGACAAGGATGTCTGCTCTGAAACACTTCACTGAAGTAGCCCATTGCCAGGTACGGAGGAAGTGGAGAAGACCCCCCACACGATTCTGGGGCTTTCCCCATACACCTGCTCCCAAGGGCTTGTTACTCCATTTCCTCCCAGTCCTGCTTCCCAGTCCCTGCAGCTGCTCCGGCAGCCAGAGCAGGGGTGGAAAACTCCAGAAGGGACTGGGATTTCCCTAGCAAGGGTCCCAGCACAGGGCGGGCAGCACGAGAGCAGGAGGGAGAGCAGATGCGCTCGGTGCCCTGAGGTTAGTCAGATGTTATCAGCAGAGGAGTGGGGTGGGGTGTGAGTACACCTTGCTCTCCAAGCTGACTTCATCCTCAGCTGCGACTCCTCCAGATCTGGGAGGAGAGAGCAGGAAAACTGACTGCAAATCACTCCTGTTTCATCAGATTACCTTTGCAAGCAGAGAAAGCCAAATGCCAGCTTTTGAAGCTCAGCTTACACCAGGCAGAGCAACAGCTGCTGTTTTACATGGACCACAGCTGCCAGCACCCTCCATCCCCTCAGCTCTTGCCCTTCCACTGCCAGTTCCAGTCCTTGTCCTTGGCTGGGTACCAGAGACACTTCCTCCCCCAAGAAAGCAGCAGGGAGAGTCAGGGAAGCGAGCAGGGATGGAGAGCCCCAGGAGCTGCCTCCCCGTGGGGGCTGCCCCCCTTGCACGGCGGCACCAGCAGATTCCCCTGCCCCAGGACCCTGAAACAGCCCATCAGGGCGCTGAACATGACGGAGGAGCTCTCCTTTCTCCAGCCAAGCCAGCTTGGCTGCTGGTTGGGATTCCTCAAGCAGAGCTTGGCATCGTCTCTGGCAGCTCCTGAGCTGGTTTGTCTGGTGCTGCTGGTTCAGAGAACCGCTCTAACCCCTGTTTCTTCCCGCTCAGCTGGAAGAGGCCTTGGGGCTCTCCGTGCAGGAGGCCAGCACCACGCACTCGAGCTAGGCGCTTGTGGAAGTCAGGGCTTCTCCCCACACCCAACCCACTAGCATGCAAGACCTCATATCGGGCCGTACATCTCTCGATGCAGCTGAGAGCGCCAAGTGGTGCCCTTTTCAGCGCGGCGCTCAGACATCCGCTCACAGGCTTCTGACAGCGCCCGGCTGGCCCGCGCCGCCTTGCCACACCGTGCCGTGCCTCGGCAGCACCCGCGCCGCGGCACCCGGCCAGCTGGCAGCCTGCGAGCCGGCCTCCTCCGAGACACGCTGCCGAGCGGAGCAGAGGACAGTCGGTCGCTGCTGAAGGGCTCGGGGGCTGGAGGAAGCGCGTCCCTCCACAGCGCGGGGGTCTTTGGCACCAGGGGCTTGCGGCGAGCCCAGCTCCTGCATGGAGAGGGGAGCAGCCAGGTGATTCTGGCAGCAGCTACTGCATGTTGTAAGAGCGTGAGAGACTTACAAGGACCAGTCCTCAGAGGCGCATCGCAGCAAGGAAAAGGGCTCCCCGTGATCAGCCTGCTGCTGCCTCCCCAGCTGTCGTAGCCACACAGTCACTGCAAGCAGTGGCTTTTTGGTGGCCATGCAAATCCGGTGGGATCTCATGCCCAGCCGAGGAGCCAAGGGGACTGTGCCCTCCACATGGCTGGAGAAGGTGGATCACGGCACCCTCTGCTCACAACCGGCCTTCCTCCTCCCTCTGCAAGATGCAAAGCCTCCCTCGCCTCTCCCAAACTTCCCATTCTCTCCGCTAGCTTAGCACCTGGCTCCTGGCACAGACGCCAGCCGGCTGCTGCCCAAATCCGGGCTTGGAGACGCCGGGCGCTGCTCAGCTGGGTTTGTGTTTGTTATCCTGCGCATTTGCATGGGGAGGATTTGGGGGGAAAACCCAGATGTACAATGCTGAGCAGAACAGACGCTAATCCCTGCTCCGGGGGTGGCGAGGGCAGCGCCAGCTCCAAACCGCTCCCGGCTCAGCTCCAACAGCTTTAGCCTGCACAGACAGGAGAGGCTCCCAGGGGTCCCTCCCTGCCCCAGAGTCTGGGATGAGCCGTGCCACAGCCAAGGGTCCCCTACCGCCGCTCGGCCAAGCCCGCTCTGCTCAGTGGCAACGGATGGGTTGTCATGGAAACGGCATCTGCTCGGCCTCGGCCCCCCGGGAGGCAGCCGGACCTCGGCAGCATCCGCCGGCAACCATTTATTTTTAATAGGGTTCAGCAGAACCGGGTGGCTTTGTCTCCACAGGGCCCCAGAGCAGCAAGCGCTCGCCTCCCTGCAACCCTCGGTCAGGAGGGGACAACCACATTGGTTCAGGTCCCCACGGCTCCAGCGAGCGGGACCCTCTCACAGGGAGGATGAACCTGGTCAGATGAGCAAGTCTGAGTTCAGCTGTACTGTTTTCATCGGCTGCTTCCACTGTCCCAGCACCTTTTGACTGGATAGGAGCTGGGAAGGGAGGAACAGTGACAGGTCCAGGCTGGTGAGGGCAAGCCCTGGAGAGCACGGTCCATCACACTGGCCCCGTGCAGCCTCCTTCCCCCTCCCCAGCCTGCAGCAGGGTCCCCGGCACAGCATCACTGCCTGGCTTGGCTGATGAATGCAGCTACCGAAGGGGATGGGGCATCTCCCCAGGGGAGAGGGGGAACCTGGGGTCAGGCTCCTGCTGAGGGACTCAGTGGAGTCCCAGGAGCACCCCAAGAGTGGTGGGTACAAGGCAGGAGAGCAGCGCAGTGGTCTACACTTTCCCCTGCTCACAACTGCTAGAGGAGCAGAGGGAATCGATGTGAGTGCTGGGCAAAGGGGCCAGCTTCGGGGCAGGTTCCTTGGTGCGTTGGCATGGGGCTGCGGCCCCCAGCGCTCTGGGGAACCAGCTGCCACGCACAGCCAGTCGTGAGTGCCAGCCCGCTCCCCCAGCAGTGCCAGAGCGGTCTCAGCAGGGTTTCAAGCCCATGCCTGTCCTCCAAGATGCCAGCAGCATCCCACCGCAACAAGTGCCAGGGAGCTGGGCCAGCCTACAGTGCCTCCTCACGCTGGCACTGCCACCAGACACGGAGCCAGGCCACCAAGCCACCCTCCCTCATGTCAGCGGTGGGACAGGACACCCTGGTAGCCCCATCCAAGCTCCCTGGTCCATGGCAGTGGCACACACATCCCGCTTGCAGGGCACCACACATCTGGGAAGCGGGGTTAACCCAGGAGCCCTGGCTCCAGGCCCTGCTCCACCACGCAGCCGAGGCATCGGTGCTGGCACCACAGCAGGACTCCTCTCAAAGCCGCTGCGCCGACCCGGGGAACCGGCCTCGCGTGCGGAGCCCCGAGCCTGCGCTCGCCTCCCCAGACAAGCACCAGCTCCACGGTGCCGGCGGCTCGGCATCCTCAGCTGCCCGCTGGGAACGCCGGCCGAGCGGCAGGCAGGGAGCACGGCTCCTGCCCACGGGAGACGTGACTCCATCCCTTATCTGTCCGGGGGGAGGGAGGGGGCAAATTGCATCCTCCAGGCTCAGGTGCAGCAGTGCCAGTAAAAGCTAATTTCGATGCAGAAGGTTCCCTTTACATTTGTCATTACTATTCATGCCACCATCAGGCTACACACAGTGCGTTAACCCTTTGGAGGGGGGACTGCAGCGGATGTTTTGAGGAGGAATAATGCAGGTTTCCTCCTGGAGGAGCGCTTCCCGTGGTGGTTCGGCCCTGGAGATGTTTGAGAGGGAGCTGGCGTGGGTTTTCTCCTGCCCAGCCACACTCAGCTCTGAGCTGGGCCAAGGGGCAGCATGCCAGGGATGATGGGGACAGGCCACCAGGAGACCCTCCAAGTGCTCTTGGTGGCAGGACCTGACATCACCCCACCCACATCCTTTGCCACAAGCAGCGATCCTCACACACAGCTCCAAGTTACCTGTCCCCCAGGGACGGGTCTGCTCCTGGCAGGTGGCATCACCAGCGTCCATGCCACAGAGGGTCCCCTGGGAACCCTGCCAGACCATCCCAGGGTCACCCCTTCCCTCCCCAGGCCCGGCACTGCTGCACCAGCTGATGCTCTCTCCTCCTCTGTACAGTTCTCCAAGGAGAAATACATCCTTGACTCATCACCTGAGAAGCTTCACAAGGAGCTAGAAGAGGAGCTGAAGCTGAGCAGCACTGACCTGCGCAGCCACGCCTGGTACCACGGCCGCATCCCCCGGGAGGTGAGGAGGGGAAGGCGGGAGGGTCCGGGCACCCTTTGCTTGGGGAGAGCACCCTGAGGCCACACAGAACCACCACCCTGTCCTCCTGTGAGGCCTCTGGCGAGGGCTTCGTTAGCCCTGAGCCGCCTGTTTTGGCCATGGGAAATGCCCTCCTGCAGCTCAGAGCCCAGGGCAAGGGGAACGAGCCAGTGCCCCAAACACCACCCCAGTGGAGCATCCACCCATGGGCCCCGGTCCATCCAGCGTGGCTGTGCCTGAGCTGCTGCCCTGTCCCTGCCAGGTGTCAGAGAGCCTGGTGCAGAGGAACGGCGACTTCCTCATCCGCGACTCCCTCACCAGCCTGGGTGACTACGTGCTGACATGTCGCTGGCGCAACGAGCCCCTCCACTTCAAGATCAACAAGGTGACAGTCAAGTCCAGCGACGGCCATACCCGCGTCCAGTACCTCTTCGAGCAGGAGAGCTTTGACCACGTGCCCGCCCTCGTCCGCTTCTACGTGGGCAATCGCAAGGCCATCTCCGAGCAGAGCGGAGCCATTGTCTACTGCCCCATCAACCGCACCTTCCCTCTGCGCTACCTGGAAGCCAGCTATGGGCTGGCCAACGGCAAGCATGGGGGACCCCACAGCCCCGCCACCCAGAAAGGGGGGCACATCAAGAGGAGGAGCATCACCATGACAGACGGCCTGACAGCTGACAAGATCACCAGGGCTGAGGGGTGCCCGACCAGGTGAGCGCGCGGTCTCATCTCGGCTCAGCCGGGCAGAGGACCTGCCCCTGGGAGAAAGGCAGGGCCACACTTGGTCACCCAGTCCAGGATTACCAGCGTGTTAGGGCTTGTCAGAGCCAGGGAGCCGAGCCTTCCCAGGCAGATGAAGGGGGAGAGCCAGTCCCAGCCACAAAAAGGGTATTTGTTAATTTAGCTTTGAAGGACCTTTTTAGATTTAGAGCCCTTTCTGTTCAGCTGGAGCATTTGCAAAGAGTTACCAGCTGAAGGCCTGATGGGCAGGAGGAGACCAATGGAGCTGTGCTGATGGGGGTCTGCACAGCCCCTAGATCACAGCCTGATCTGCTCACGTTAACTGTGGAGCAGCTGGCTTCTCTGGAGGTGGAGAAGGAGGTTTCCTTCGCACGGCTTGCTTTCAGCAGCCCTGGGCTGCGCAGAGCCTGGTGGGGAAGGCAGAGCCACACACACATCCTCACACACAGCAGCAAAGGGGGGACCCATCAATTCCTGCCACCCCAGCAGGACACAGCCTGCCGCTGAACCAAACCGCTTTCTCACCGCCCCAACCTTCTCAGCCCAAGGGCAGGGTGAGAACACGCCAGCAGAAAAGAGGCAACCGACTATTATGGCAGGGGAAAGGAAAATACTCAGACTTCCAGGAGAGCATATGTGTTTCCAGAAGAAGAGCCCAGATCCATCAGTCTTTCCTCACCACTCACATTTTCCCCAAACCCCTTATCACCGCCACTGCCTTCCCCTCCTCCTCCCACCCCAGGGGCATGGCACTGACAACCAAACACATCACAGCAGCCCAGCCCCCACCCGTGGCAGGGAAGGCAGTGAATTACCTGCCGTGCCTCCTTGCAGCCCTCCCTGTGCTCAGCCCCCCAAGCACAGCATCCTTTACACCACCATTGGCACACAGTGTGCCCAGGACCGCCTTGCTTGCTGTGCAGCTCCCTGAGCACACACGCTGCGGCTCAGCAACGCAGGCACCTCACTGCCGGGCTCCGGGTCCAGCTTCCAGGCACTTTCACCTCTCTCCTAAGCTTTGGGTCAGAGCAACAGCTCACCCAGCCGCCCTGACACAGCTCTCAAGTGGAAACAGAGTAACCCACCCAGCATCAGATACCACCTTGCAGCACAACCCTCAAAAACGACCCCTCAAAAACCACCCCCTCACACTTCTTTGCCAGAGCCACTTCCCCAGAGCACCCTGCAGCCCTCCCTGAGCCCATCCCAGCCACAGTACCTTGGCATCAGGACACCCCTCTCTCCTGCTCCATACGATAAAGCTCCCCCAAGGCAGGGCTGTCTCTGCTTTATACAGGTGCTGACCCTTCTGCTCCCAGCTGCCTGCAGGGACTGCCCACTCATTGCTCCAGCTGAGCTCCTTACGGGTTCAGCTCCTGATGGGTAGTTGTGGAAGGAGGTGATGACCAGAGGGGAGGTGATGGGGCAGGAAACCCTCACCCCAGCCCCTCTGCCCTTGCCCGGGCCCTGTTTGCAGGGACTAACCTGCCCCGTCTGCCCCCTCCGCAGCGTGTCCCTGCCCCACCACAGAGACATCATTCGCAACTGCGCCGTCAGCGTGGACCAGATCCAAGACCTGCACTCCCCGATGTCCCCCATCTCCGAGAACCCAGCGTCACCTGCCTACAGCACGGGTAGGCATTGCCCCTCCATCCCCCTGGGGACGGTGGGGACGTGGGTCAGGCTGGGCTTGGCAGGGACCTGGGGGGAGGATGGGGCTGGCTGTAAAGACAAGCCCCCACGCCGCTCCCTGCAAGTGAAACCCCATCCGGCTCTGCACAGCAAAGAGAACTGTCATGGCGGAGGGCTCGAGCTGAGGACGGGACCTCAGCTGCGTCGTCGTGCGGCTGTCCCGGGGCAGCAGGGCGTCCCCGCGGTGCTGCACCCGTGGTCCCTATGCGTGTGCGCATCTCCAGGCTCTGATAACCGCGTCTCTCTGCTCCCTGCAGTTACACGGCTAAAGCCACATGCCTGCCAAGCGCCCGGGATTGCCCCGGCCTCTCCGGTCATAAGAAGGTCCAGCGAGCCCCAGCTGTGCCCGGGGAACAGCAGCAAACCTCTGCCAGACCCTGCCCACAGCACCCACTCGACTCCCTGCCACGGGTACGCCCGCGCCTCCCCCTCTCCCTCCGTGAACAGCTACAGCGACCCAGACACGGGGCATTACTGCCAGCTCCACCCCACCTCGCCCATCAGCAGAGACCGGCCAGCTCATGACATCAAGCAGCTGCCAACAAAGAGTTACGTGGAGAGGCTAAAGGTGGAGGAAGGACAGAGAGGGACTGTGGAGAACAGCTCTGGGGAAGCAGAGGCAGGGCAGAGGCTGAAAGGAGAGCTGGACTTCATGGGCTTTGTGCCCCCCACCATGGAGACAACTTCCTCCTTCAACCCTGCGGCCTTCCAGTCGCTGCTGATCCCCCTGGAGAACAAACCCCTGGAGATGGCCGTGCTCAAGAAGGTCAAAGAGCTGCTGGCAGAGGTGGACGTGAAGACGCTGGCCAAACACATCACCAAAGTGGACTGCCTGGTACGGCCGGGGCCAGGCGGGAGGGATGGGCACTGCTGCGCTCCGATGCTCTGGGTTGGCAGGGGACCGGGGCACCCTTGAGAACTGGAGCATCCCTGGTGGGCTCTGCCACGTCGTATCAGCCGGGGCAGGCGGATGCTAGGCTGGGGCAAGAGGCTGCCTCTCAATTAACAAAGGCCTAATCAGCTCTCACCTTTCTTGCCAGGTTGCCCGGATATTGGGTGTGACGGCAGAGATGCAGCGGCTCATGGGGGTGAGCTCCGGCATGGAGCTGCTCACCCTGCCCCACGGCCACCAGCTCCGCCTTGACCTGCTGGAACGGTACGGCACAGCGCGGCGGTGGCGAGCCCACCGGGCTGCCCGGCACGGCCCAGCCTGCCTCCCTGGGGTGTCCTCAGCTCGGCACGGGGGGGGGGGCCGCTGCACCTCCCGAGCCCCGGGAGCACCCCCAGCCCCCTGCGCTGACCCCGCTCTGCATCTCGCCCCACGGCAGGTTTCACACCATGTCCATCATGATCGCTGTGGACATCCTGGGCTGCACGGGCAGCACGGAGGAGCGGGCGGCCCTGCTCCACAAAACCATCCAGCTGGCCGCCGAGCTGAAGAGCACCATGGGGAACATGTTCAGCTTTGCGGCTGTGATGAACGCCCTGGAAATGACACAGGTACAGGGACGCTCCCTTCGTCCTCGTGGCCTGGGCTCAGTCCCCTCGCCCAGCGCACATCCCTCTCCCCGTGTCCTGCGGTCTCCGACACCCCTGGGGGTGGGAGAAGGAGGAAAATGCCCAGGGTAGGGAGGCTTGGGGCCACATCTGCTGGGGCGTAAGCAGGGAAGGGGAAGAGCAGTCCCCTCCGCGGAGCAGACAGCCCAGTCCCGCCGGGATCCGATTGTTTTTCGGTGGTTGGGCTTTTTGTTTTGTGCTGGGCTGCGTTCCTGGGAGGAAATGAATCTGCCCTCCGGTACAATACAAATCAGTCTCAAGGCTGTGGCAGCAGCGTCTCTGGGCCACACTGCTCCCTTTGGAAGATGAAAGGAGATTAAAATTCAGTTTTAAATCGAGCCCAGCTGGGAAGTCTTGCTTCCTGCCTGCACAAAGGAGGTGGAACGGCTGCCCCCTCCCTGCGTCTCATCTTCAAGGCCGCTGTGACACGGGGAGGCTGCTGTCCTGGGGCACGGGGAGGGGGGAGAAACCCTGAACCCAGCGTCGGTGCCAGGGCTGTGCCGTCTCTGGCCGTGAGCGCTGGTGGAGGAGGCTGTTCTGGGGAGCAGCAGGCACTGCTGTGTGCAAGGCTGGGGGCTGCGGCTCAGGGGACCAGGCGGTGACCCCGGGAGCACCCTGTGAGCCCAGAGCTCCAAGCCCAGGGGCTGCGCTGCCCCAGCACCCTCCATCTGCCCCAGCACCCTCCATCTGCCCCATCTACTTCTAGATCGCCCGGCTGGAGCAGACCTGGATAGTGCTGCGGCAGCGGCACACGGAGGGCGCGATCCTCTACGAGAAGAAGCTCAAACCGTTCCTGAAGAGCCTGAATGAAGGGAAAGGTAATGGGAGCAACTCCCCTCTGCTCGCCTGCCTGCTCCTCCCCGCTTCCTCCAGCACAGCCTTGCTAGAGGGGATGCATCTGAGAGCTCTGACCCTCTCCCAGCCAGCGCCAGACGCTTCCCCTCCAGCTGCTGATCCACCCCGGCACCCGGCAGGGCCCGTTTGGCCTCGGCTGCCCCTTCCTTCCCGAGGAAGCATTTCATAACTAAATAAAACCAGCAGCTGGGCACAGACACAGCTCAGCTGAGCCAAACCCTCGCGCTTGCGTGGCGGCGCATGCCAGCCGAGGGGACAGGGCGGCCAGTCGGGGGAAGATGAAAAGCCGCATCTCCCCAACACCCACTGCTCTGGGCTCTGCAAACCGGCTCCCCATCGCAGCCCCGGGAAACACGGACGCAGCCCGAGCAGGGACGGCAGCGTGCCCCTCCCAGCACAACCAGAAAGCCGGGCTGAGAGGAACTGGTGTCGAACAAGGCAATGGCCCTGGGCACAGCAATGGCAGAGCCACGGCTGCTGCTGCGCTACAGCTGAGCCTTCAAGCTGTGCGGCCACAGAGTGCTCCGCAGGCCTGGGGCAGGTGGGGAGGGGGACGCAGGGGCACGGGGCTGCGCAGGGTCCTCAGGGTGCCTCTCTCTGCAGAAGGGCCGCCGCTGACCAACACCACCTTTCCCCACATCATGCCTGTTGTGACTCTCTTGGAGCGGGACGAGGCTCTCACGGAGACCCCCGAGCCCTGGGAGACCACCGACAACGGCGTGGAGGTGGTCATGGCCCACCTGGAAGCGGCGCGGATGGTGGCCCACCACGGTGGGCTCTACCACACCAACGCCGAGGTGAAGCTGCAGGGTAAGCGATGGGGACGGCAGAGCCCCTTTCCCTCTGCCGCATTCCCAGCGCGTGGCTCCAGCCCAGCTCCAGACGGAGCATCCCGTGGGCACAGGGTCCCTGTCCCATCCCGGGGAACTGAGTCTCCCTCTCTGCAGGTTTCCAGGGCAGAGCGGAGCTGCTGGAGGTCTTCAGCACCGAGTTCCAGCTGCGGCTGCTCTGGGGCAGCCGCGGGGCCGAGAGCAGCCAGGCCGAGCGCTACGAGAAGTTCGACAAGGTCCTCACCGCGCTGTCCCACAAGCTGGAGCCGGCGGTGCGCTTCAGCGAGCTGTAACCCCCCCCAGGGCGGGCATGGGAGACCCCCCCCCAGCTCCCAGCCTGCCCCCCCAGCAGCTGTGGGGCAAAGGATGGGCCAGGTGCCCAGCACCAGGAGGAGGAGAGACGGCCCAGAAAGGCGCCGGGGCACGGATCAGCGACTGAAACAAAGAGGAGGAAAAGCAGCCCCCTCCCATCCACCGTCCACCTCCTCGGGGCATGGCAGGCCAGGGGGTCCGCACCGCTGCCCGAGGGACAGGGACGGCATCTGGGCAGGCCAGCGCTGCCGTCCGCCATCCATGACTACGCGGTGCCCCTCACCTCGCCCCTCCGTTTCGTTTCTCTCACATCTCCGTCTTGCCCACAGCCACTGGGGTCCCGCTTGTAAATACGTTTTCACAACCACTGCTCGATGTACAGACTTGTGAAGGACGGTTCTTGTTGTAAATACTGAGGCCCATTCATTTCGTCCTGTAAATACGTGTACAGATCTCACGGGTTTGGTTCCTACATACAATAAACTTTTATGCTGTCCTCGAGGGGATCCCCCGCCCAGTCGGTGTCGTTTGAACCAGGCCCGCGGCCCGCGGGAGAGCAGAGCCCGGGGCAGGGCTGGGGAGGGGGGAGGGCGCAGCGCTGCCCGGCCCCCGGACCTCGGCGCGGCCCCGGCGCAGCCCCTCGCTGGCCCCGAGACCCGGGGCCACGCACGGGGACCGCGACCACCGGACCCCCCGCGGCCCCGGGCGGGGCGGGGCGAGAGGGCACGGCCCCGCCCCTTCTGTCCCCGCCCCCTCCTGTCTCCACCCCTTCTGGCCCCGCCCCTCGTGGCCCCGCCCCCGCGCGGGGCACGCCGGCAGCCGTAGTGCGGGCGGCCGCCATGGCCCCCGGAGCGGCGCCGCTGGCCCTGGCGCTGCTGCTGGAGGCCGCCGCCGCCGCCTGGGACCTGCGGGCGCTGCGCTGCGGCCTCTCGGCGGACTGCGAGTGCGGCTTCGGGCCCGACCTGCGCGGTCAGCGGGGGGCGGCGGCGGGCCGGGGGGCGGCGGGAGGCCGCGGGGCGGCGGGCCCTGAGGCGCGGGCGCCGGGCCAGGCGGCAGGCCGGGGGGCGGGATGGGATGGGGTGGGACGGGACCCTTCCCCGGGGGCGGCCCGGCCGTTTCGCAGCCCGGGGGGGCCCACGGCAGCCGCGGCCGGAGGCCAGAGCCGCTCCGCGCCACGCTGTCCCGGTCCTGATCCGACTCCGCCGCAGGTCTGGAGTGCGGCTTGGCCCTGAGCCTGGTGGGGCAGCCGCTGGCCCGGCAGCAGGTGACGAAGGCAGTGAGGGAGTTCCTGGGGAACCACAGTCCCGTCAAACCCCTCGTCATGTCCTTCCACGGCTCCACGGGAACAGGGAAGACCTACATGAGCTCCATGCTCGTCCGCCACCTCTTCCAGGGTGGGCTCCAGAGCCCCTACGTTCACCACTTCTCCCCGATCGTGCACTTCCCCCACGCCGAGCGGGTGGAGCAGTACAAGGTAAGGGACGCCTCCCAGCACCCTGCCGCCCGACTGGGCTTTCCTTGGTTCTGTCCGTCTGGGTCCTCAGGACGTCCACGTTCAGGCTGTTTCCTGAAGCAAAGCAGGAATCGAAGCTCTTTGCTTTACCCTCTCAGACACGGCTGAGTGGCTCCACGCGCTGGCTGAGGGACCCAGTAGTCGCTGTGATGTACTCTGGCACTCGGTTATCACTTTCGCCTTCCCCACGGCAGTCCTTGCCGTGATCCTGTTCTCATTCTTTAAATATTGACACAGCCCTTTGAATGCACAACCAGCAGTGCTTTGCTTAGATGAAAGGCAATAAAATTCTCCCGCTGCTGTCCAAACAGCTCGGTGGCTGTGAAAACCTGTGTATCGCTAGACTCGTAATCCCCTCCTGACACAGCAAGCAGCCCCTGAACAGCAGCTCTGGACTGTTAACCGGGCCGCTCTGTCTCTTGAAGCTGACAGAGGGAAGAAATCCAGACGTGCAGGTGAGCTGCCAAACCCTCAGCAGAGCGGGCAATCGGCGCACCGGGACGTTTGCTTTCTGGGTGTTTGGAGAAGTTGCTTCTTGTACTGTGTCCTTAAAAGAAACACTCTCGCAAAGGCAAAACCCATGCTGGGTGAAGTGCTGCAGTTGAGTTACACATGAGTCGTTTTGCATGGGCTGGCATCTACGCTGCGGTAACTTCAGCCACCGTAAAGAGCCAGAGCTCTGCTGGGTGAGCGCAGGCACACGTGTTTGCACCGGAACACGAGCTGACAGAAAGCACTCGGTAGCTGGGAACTGCGTAGAAACACAGTGAAAGAACACAGGGAACTGTAGGAGTCTGAATACCCAGCTTTAGTTTGCTGCCTCCTTCTTTAAGCCTGTAATAAAACATCTACAAAGGGCTAATAAAGCCAGTAACAGCCACTGTGCGAAACCCAGAATAAAGGAGGCCTCCCCGGTGCTGGCTGCTCCGAGTAGGAGGTGCTGTGCAGGGACCAGCTGCGTTCAGCACCTTCAGCTCCGCTGGAGCTCAGGCCTCAGCCATGGGTATCTCGCTGCCTTACGGTGCGGTGGGCATTTTTCCTAGGAAAACCTGAAGCGCTGGATCCAAGGGAACCTGACAAACTGCGGACGGTCGGCCTTTCTCTTTGACGAGATGGACAAGATGCACCCGGGCCTGATCGACGTGATCATACCGTTCCTGGGACCCTCGTGGGTTGTGTACGGGACCAACTACCGCAAAGCCATCTTCATCTTCATAAGGTAAGAGGGGTCCCGGTGTGGCATCGCAGGGCCTTCCAGCACACCACTTCTCATTTGGGCAGAGGTCGTACCTGCTGCAGAGCACACGATTGTTTCGCTTTGCCTTCTCCAAGCTTTGAGCCTCTTCCAAGGGACAGTGTTTCATTGTCAACAGGCAAAACTGGAGAGTCTGAAAAACCTACCTTTATTTGGCTGCCTTTACAGGGGTTATTTTAGGCCAGGCAGCTGGGAGACACTGGCTTGCACTTGTGCAGGCTGGAGGGTGCCAGATGCCACCTCTGTCCTGCAACACCGTTTTCCTGGGTACCTGCCGAATAAGCATCTCATTCTCGTGCAGCAACGCGGGAGGGGAGCAGATCAACGAAATGACGCTGGATCTCTGGCGTGCCCGCAAGGACCGGGAGGAGATCAGCCTGCAGGACCTGGAGCCGGCCATCTCCAAAGCCGTGTTCGAAAACCCTCAGAGTGAGTCCGTGGAGCAGAGCCATTCCTGTGGGGTCAGAGCCCAGCAGAAGGAGCTGGGCTCATTCCGGCAGCCACTGTCACTGCCTGCCACCTCCCGGGCAGCCTGAAAGGGACCAGGGGGTTTGAAGGAAGGGAACTGCGATCCCCCCGACACTTCCTGGCAAAGGGAAGAACAGCCTTCCAGGCCAGCAGACGTGTTACCATGCTTCATGGAGTTCTTTGGAGACACAGGGTACTTACAGCTGGGGGATGGCAAATAGCACAGCGTGCTCACTGGAAAGGCACCAAGACGGACCGATGCCCACTGCCTGCCTGGTTCTCCTGGCTTTGCCCTTGGCACAGGGAGCAGAGTTAAATTGGGGGTTGGAACTAGACCATCTTTAAGGTCCCTTCCAACCCAAACCATTCAATGATGCTATGAAAATCTGACTAGTCAAGCTAAATCCTCATATTCCCGGAGAGCAACAGGTCTGCTTGGGGCAGGGAGGGAGGCGACAACTGGTGGGTTCAGCACTCTCCTTGTAGAAAACTGGAGCAGATCTGTCTTCAGCCAAGTATTCTGGCTTCGAGCTAAGCAGCTCTTGGAATTCCAAGGACTGCAGAGACTCTCTGAAGGTAAAACCCGTCTCTTCCTTTGCTTTTGCAGGTGGATTCTGGAAATCCGGGATCATTAACGAACATCTCATTGACTTCATTGTGCCCTTCCTCCCACTGAAGCGCCACCACGTAAAGCAGTGCGTTGTCAACGAACTTGTCCAGCAAGGCCTCGAAGTACGTCCGGGTGTTGTCCAGGAGGTGGCTGACAGCATCCCCTACTTCCCAGAAGAAGAGAAAATATTCTCATCAACAGGCTGCAAAACAGTGGCCTCTCGGATCAGTTTTTTCTTCTAGCCACTGGCGAGGGTCTTGCTGGGATCCGCAGGGGATTGTATCTGGAGCAGTAAAGCAGCAGAGCCCAGGGCTGGCAGGATGAGCAGCGGGAGCTGCGGGTTCCCTCTTGGCAGCACGAGCGCTCTCCAGCTGAGCTCGTCTCTGCAGCCCCAGGGATGCCGCTGCAGGATGCCGCTGTGGGACCAAGTCCAAGTGATGTGATTTAAAGCACTTTACTGATTTACCCTTGGCCAGGCGAGGGTGGATGCGGCCAGCCCGGCGCACTGCCCAAGACATCTGTGACCACAAGGGGAAGATGCCAGGAGGGCCTGCAGTGACAGGGAGGTTTCTCACCCTGCCAGCAGCACCCACCTGCAGCTCGCCCCTCTCCCGGCAGCTACTGATATCCAACACATCGAGGTTCTGAGCCCACAGAAGAATAGTCTTTCCTATTTTAACTTTTTTTTTTTTTAATAACCTTTTTAAGCATGGCTGTGCGTCAGCTCCTTGGTACAGTGTGACTGTGCTGGTGCTGACTCCTGCAGCGCTGGCCTGTGAACACGTTCAACATGGCAGCAATATTTTCTTTTCAAGGAACTTTTAGAGCCAAATTCTTTCCAGCTTCCTTTCACTGTGAACAGGTGCTGGTAGGGACCAGCTTCACCATCAGGTGTCAGGGGGGTAGCGTGGGAGTTGGCAACACTGGATCTGCCAGGAGCCAGGTTCTTCCCACCACCCCCTTGTCCATCTTTCCCCAAGGTCCAAAGGATTTCCCTGCAGCAAACCAGGAAAACAACAATGAAACTTAGATGCGTGCTGCACTCTGCCAAGCATGGGGCACACAGCACCACTGGCCTTTGCCCAGGTTTTAATCTCTGTGCAGTCAGTTATGGGAGAACAGGTCCAAGTAACCACAATCAGTCACCCTCTAGGAACAAACTGCACGAGGGATGGGTGCAGGGACGCTTCCAGAACTCCGACGCTCCGCTCGGGCCCTGTGCTGAAATGAGCTGCCAGCACTTGGGACCAGTCCAGCTCCGGGGACAGCAATTTTAGCCACCATCCAAATGCTGCCCAGGAGCTGGCCTACAGACAGACACAAAAATTCTGCCTCTTCCAAAAATGTTATGATTTCTAATTTTAAAATAAATCTTTTATGAAATAAATGGCTGGGATTCCTGACTACAGATAGCGCGGAAGGAGGTGGAGGATTTGCAGTTCCATGGAAACAGCTGCCTGATGCGATGGGACTTTGGGGATTTAGCGGCACAGAGCTGATGCTCTCCACTTCAGTAACTGGAAACAAGACAACAGCCTTTCCCCGGGGAGGAGGCGAAACAGCAGTAGCTGGGCCAGACGTTCTCCACAGAGGAGCCAGCATAGGTCCAGGAAGGCCACTGGGTCCCCCTGCTCCAGCGGCACTTCTCCCCCTCTGCAGAGCTCACCCCTGGGCCCAAGGCCACGTTGGCAGGGCTGGTGCCAGTGCAGCAGGAGGTGGGAGCCACGTCACCTCAGCCAGACACAGGAGGCCTTCTGCTCTGAATTAGGGTCGAAGAAATGGGAAGAAGAAAATAAGGAGGAAGGAGACCTGCCCAGCGGCTCTGGCACACGGCTGTTGTAAGAGCCAGGCTCTAACACTCGCTGCTTGGCTTGGACCCTCACCCCAGCAGGACCTTGACCCAAGTCCCCAATACAGAACAGAAATACCAGGCTTGCCCCAAACTGAACGAGAGGTAGGCACATAGACTGCAATCGAGGTAACAGGCTGAGAATGTCGCCCAGGGCCCAAGGAGAGCATCAGGGAGTGGGTGCAGGGCTGCACTTCACTGTCCGTGGGGTCGAGCTGCACCATCCCTCACGTTCTTGACCTTCCTCAGGCAGAGGCAGGCCCTGGCCCAGCACCAGTAGCACAGCAGTTTCTGGGGATCGTGCTCAATGGCTATAGAGAAGCGAGCTTCTGCCTGCCGGTGCTGTCTGCGAGGGGATGGGAGCCAGCACACTCCTCAGCCCAGCTTGCCACCAGCCCTGGGGCAGACTGCACCAGCCCACCCACTCACCTCGCCACCCAGTCTCACCGTCCCTGCTCATGCAACACCACTGCAACTCATCTCCGCACAACACAGTCCCCCAGGCTCAGCTCCAGCGCCTGCTGGTAATCCGCTAACACGTAGGCCAGTTCCCCCCGGCGAAAGAAGCAGTCTGCAGCAAGGCAGCGTCAGCATCTCAGTTAAATGAGGGTGGCTGAGGGCTGGCTGCCACCCCTGGGCTTTGTCTGGAGCAACCTGTGCCAGTGGGAAACACACACGGCATGTGTCCAGCCCAACTCAGCCAGAGATTTCAGTGTCATTAGCCAAAAGCTCTGAGCTCTGCCAGTCTAGAGGTGCCACCCGGTCTGGAAGAGAGCAGCCATTCCCAGCCATGCCCCCAGGGCAGGCCATGGGGGTGAAGGAGCCAATCCACCAGTGGTAAATCCCAGCTCCTGGTACCTCTCCCTGTGGCTGAAACAGTCCAGGCAGGCACAGCTACGGACAGGGGCCAGGACCAAGGGAGAACCCAGGGACCCTACCGCCCATTTCGGTCACCACTCCCTAATGCAGGACCCCATGCTCAATGCCTGAGCGCAGACGCTGCTGTCTGACACCTCAGCCCTCACCCGAGGCCCCGCTGCAATCCCCAGCCCTGGTCCATGCCTCCTCTGTTGACACAGAGCCCCTCCTCCCTCCTCTCATCCCACACAGCCTCACCAAGCAGCATCACAGCCTCATCGAATCGACCCAGGGTGTAGCAGTGCACAGCGCAGTCACTGTAGGGGAGCACCTTCCTGAACGCCAGTGTGGCCAACTGGAGGTCGCAGAGCTGGAGGCAGGCCTCTGCCTGCTGCTTATACAGCCCTGCCTGCACCACAGACAACCCTCAGCCCACGCTGGCCCAGCCCAGCAAAACCGCCCAGGATCAGCCTGGCAGGAGGTTAACAGCACCCTGAAGCCAGATGCCAGCGTGAGAGCCAGCCTAATGCCGCTGCCTCCCGTCCCCAGCTCCCAGCCTGGTGCATCCCCAGCCCTCTGGGGACCTTTTACCCTCTGCAGATCCAGGCTGAGGGCTTTCAAATAGGGGGCGATGGCTTCCTCCCGCTGGCCACAGAAGTCCAGTCCTTTCTGGCAGCTGTGGAGAGGAAAAGAGCCATGAGCAAAGCCCAGAGACGTGCTGCTGGCCCAGGGGCTGCCACACAGCCTCGGATCCCATTAGCCCCCTGCCATAGCCCGAGGCCCCTCTGAGGCTGGTGCCAGCGGGAACGCAGCAGGCGCAAACACGTAAAACGCAGAGCACAGCCCCCGGCACCGACAGCTCCCGCACAACCGCGGGCAGGGGCCGCGCTTCCCTCAGGGACCACCGGCCGAACCCCGGGCCCCCCGCAGGGCCCTCTCCCGGCCTGTCCCCTGCCTGAGGGACTGCCCCGAGCCGCCGCTCCCCGTAACCCCACAACCATCCCTGCCCCAGCCGCCGCCCCGCGCGGCTTTACCCGGCCGGCGGGCACGGCCCCTGAGTGGGAGGAGTGCGGCCCGCCCCACGCCGCCGCCCCGGGCCCGCCCTGCTGCCCGCGAGGAAGATGGCGGCGTTGCCCGCGAGGAAGATGGCGGTGCTGCCCGCAAGCAATATGGCGGCGGGGCGGGGCGCGGGGCGGGGCGGAACCCGGCGATTGGCGACGCTCGGGCGTGACGTCACGGGGGAAGGGAGCACGCGGCGCGATGCTGGTCGGGCGCGCGAGACCGCTCGTCAACCGGGCGGGGCCGGGCGTCATGGTGGGGCCGGAGGGGCGGGGCCGGAGGGGGGGGCGTCGGGGGGGGCTGGGAGGGGAAACGGGGTTGGGGGGACCGGGTCTGTGAGGGGGAACGGGGGGATCGGGGCTGTGAGGGGATCGGGGCTGAGGGGACCGAGGCTGAGGGGACCGGGGCTGACGGGGGCCGGGGCTGAGGGGACCGGGGCTGAGGGGGAACGGGGAGACCGGGGCTGTGAGGGGATCGGGGCTGGGGGGACCGGGGCTATGTAGGGGATCGGAGCTATGAGGGGGATCGGGGCTGAGGGGACTGGGGTTGTGAGGGGGAGCAGCGGGGGAGGACTAGGGCTGTGAGGGGGATCGGGGCTGAGGGGATGGAGGCTGAGGGGAGCGGGGCGGTGAGGAGCGGGGCCGAGGGGTGCTGGGGGGATCAGCCCCGCGGAGGGGCCGGGGGCCTCACGGCAGCCCGGCAGAGCCCTGTTGGCGCCCGGCGGGCAGGTGGCCGGCCTGGGCAACTACGGGCTGCGCGGGACGCGGCACAGCGTGGGCATGGCGGTGCTGGACCGGCTGGCCCGGCAGCTGGCGGTGGTCGAGGGCTGGCGAGCGGACAGGCGGTGCTGCGGCGACGTGGCCCTGGCTGTGGCCCGCGGCCTGGAGCTGGTGCTGCTCAAGCCGCGGAGGCTCATGAACCTCAACGGGCTCAGCGTCGCCAGCGCCGGTGAGCGGCTCGGCCACCCCTGAGGGCTGCCCTGTGACAGCCCGGCTGGCCCCCTGCCCAGCGTGGGTCCCTGCAGCCCCGGTCCACAGGGTCAACGCCTGGGGAGTCGCTCCCCCTCATTTCTTGGGTTGTGTTTCTGTTTCCAAAGCTGAGGTCTACAACCTCCGCCCGGAAGACATTTACCTGGTTCAAGATGAGCTGGACAAGGCCTTGGGCAAAGTGGCCATCAAGCTGGGAGGCAGCGCAAGGTATGGGGTGGACCCAGCTCTCTGGTTGTGGGAGCTGGTTCGAGGCCTTGCCATGTCCTTACAGGCACACAGGCTGTTCCTGGCCCCGTCCCACCAGCCTGGCTGTGTTTTTGGCCCCAGCACCAGCCTGGGCTCGGTCCCAGTTGCAGACAGCTGGCCATTTGGGCAGCCTCCCGGTTCCTACCCTGGCAGGAAGGGCAGGGTGCCTCCTGGAAGGGGCTGTGGGCTGGATCCGGCCCATCGGCTGCGCCGCATGGGCTGTTTATAGCACTCTGCCTGCCCCAGCGCCAGCTCCTGGGTCAGCCTCGAGACATTTAACCTAGGAAATCTTCCACTGCAGGCCGGGGCAGGGTTGGTGCTGGGCCCCAGTGCTCAGCCACACATGCACCAGCTGCAGTGAGAGCTGAGACATACAGAACATGCTGTGCCAGCCCTGCTTCCCTCATCCGCCCCAGCCAGCTGCTCTCAGCCCCAGGGGCTGGATGTTCCTGCAGAGACAGGGCCTGGGGGCTGCAGCTCCTGGCTGGGGAGGGTTTTCTCAGTGGGTTTTCTCCTTCTCTCCCAAGGGGACACAATGGGGTCCGATCCTGCATCAGTGCTCTGCGCTCCAACGTGAGTGGGCCTTGGTGGGAGGGGATCAGTCCTGCCCCCACCTCAATGCATGGCTTGTCGTTCTCCCACTCCCATTCTTCTGACCCCCTTCAGACAAGCCCCTGCTCCCTCTCTTCTCCCCCCTTTTCTCCTTCCCTCCACTTTCCCGAGGGCTGATGTCAGTTTGGCCGCCGTGGAGGACATGGAAACAATTAGCTGGAGTGGCTCTGCCAGGCCTGGCAGGAGCCCGGGATCTCAGCGAGCCCAGCAAAAGCCTCTTCCAAAATCATGTTTCTTGGAGCAAGCACTCGAAACCACCTGGAAAACATGAGGGGAGCTGCTCCCTCACCACTCAGCCCCACTCGCAGCGCTGTCCCCTTGCCCCGGCTCTGTCTCAGCCAGGCCCTTGAGGTGCAGCCCCTCCAGCTTTCCCTCTTCCTCCCCAGGAGATGACCCGGCTCAGGGTGGGCATCGGGCGGCCGGAGGGTGACGTGACAGTGTCCAGCTACGTCCTGGCTCCGTTCAGCGCCGAGGAGCAGGAGAGGCTGGAGCAGGTGCTGGCCCGGGCCGCGACGTTCCTGCTGGAGCACATCCTGCGGAGCAGAGCACCCGCGGGGGAGCCGGGGGACAGGAGCTGACACCAGCCCCCGGGGACCTGCGCGGCCGGTGGACAAGGCGCTGCGGGTTCTCAGAGGTGACCGTGGTGCAGGGCAGAGCTGGCTCTGCCGGGCGGCCGGGCCAGGCGCTGGGGCAGCCCCACTCCGTCCCCACGCAGGGCCGGGCAGCGCGTGTCCCGCTCAAACCCCTGCAGGGTTCATACGGCAATTTGGCACAGAAATGAAATAAACCCTTGCCGCTGGCTCTGCCCTGCTCCTGCCCCTCTCCCCTGCGCCTCATGCCAAGCTCGCGCAGTCCCTGGCTCTCTGTGGCTCAAATCCATCGTCCCATCCCTGTTCCACCAGCCTAGGCTGGAGGGAAGCTTCCAGCGGGAAGCGGGGAGCAGTGGGAGCACCTTCCGCAGGGTCCAAAACTGCTTCGGCTTTGTTGCGAAACCGTGGCAAGCACAAGTCGCCGGGAATCTTGGGAACGACGAGGGCTACTCCCGCTGAGCTGCAGCAGGTTTCAGGGCTGCCCTCGCAGGTTTTGCGTTAGGTGGGTTTAAGCCACAACCCGGGGGCTCCCAACAGCTGGAGTTCCGGCTCCTCCTCGCAGACCCGGTACCAGTCTCGTGGCAGAGAGGGCAGCCCGAGAAGCGGGGTCTCCCCCCACCACCACTGCAGCTTCCCAAAGCGCTGGGCTCTGCTGGCACGTCCAGTCCAGCTGTGCACCCCATGAGCACGGCTGCACGGGGAGCCCCAGCGCGGGCAGCGCCTTGCCCACATCCCAGTGGGCGCTGGAACAGGCGCCGGGACCCTTGCTGGGCTGTGCGTACCGCAGCGCTGCTGCCGCTTCCTCCCTCCGCTCCAGCTGGCACCGGGCCTTGCTCTGCTCCGTCCCCAGCTCCTCCCGTAGCACTGAGGCTACCTGCGAGCAGGGGACAGGCAGGGAAGCAAAGGTGTCCCCAGCCTTCTATTGCCTCCCCACCCTGCTGCGGCGCCCATGGCGGTGCTGCCTGGGCCCTGCCCTTGCCATCTCCTCCTCCCTGTTCTCCAGTAGATCCGCTCGGATCTCCAGGTCCCGTGTGATCTCCTGGAAGCGGCTGTCTTCCTTTGGGAGGTCCCTGCTGTAGCTGTTGGACCTGCCCCGAATGATGCTCTCCTGGAGCATTTGTGTGGTGGCCTCGGACATGCCGCCGTGGGGCTCAGCTCCTAAGGCTTCCACCCGCTGCTCCATCGCCTTCATCAGGCTGCGGGGAGAAGAGGGGCGCAGCCCCCCAGCCCTGGGGTGAAGGCAGCAGCCCATCATCCCAGGGCTGACCCAGCAGCTGCTCCAGGGCCAAACGGGCAGCCTGCTGCCAGGCTCTGGGGGCATCTCCCTGGCTCACCCAGACCAGGGAGAGTTCCAGGGTTTTTAGGGGAATTGCTCCTCCACTGCAGGAAACCTGCAGTTCTCAGCCGAACGCCGCCCTGCTGAGGAGCTGAGGTTTGGCACCAAACGAGCCCCAGCTCTCGGGAAGCAAACACCCGCCTCCAGAGCTGGCCACGACGGTGACAGATGCCAGAGCCCAGCGGGACTCGGCTGCGCACCTCGGTGCTCAAGCTGGTGTCAGGTTTTCAGTCCTGAGGCCAAACCTAGCGCCAGTGAGGGAAATCACTGCCACCGGCAATCCCAGGGCAGAGCTGAGATCCGTGGAAATGCCACCCACCTTTTCACCCCCAGGGCTCCAAGCGAGACCTCCAGTCTCCCTCTCCCACCCCACCTTCCTCCCTCCCCTTCCCCGTTACAGATTTCATTCCCGAAGCAGCTCCTGGCTGGGGGAACCCAGACCCCCACCAGCACAGCTCCGAGGTGACCCCAGTGGGGTGTGCCCTGGGACGCGACACAGGGCAGTGCCACCCCGCAGAGGCTCAAACACGGTCTGCTTTAATCCTCCCCGGCCTTCAGCCTGGACACGGCACAGGTGAGGGACAAGCCCAGTCGGCGGCGGGAGGCCACGTGTGCCACCACGGGAGCCAGCCCCCGGCCTGAGCAACGCTCCCCGAAGTCCAAGCTGGTGGGAGACGGCGGAGCTGGCATGGCTCAGGGCAGTCCTGGAGACGTGTCCTGGGCAGAGATGGAGCGCAGTGCTCCCCGGTCCCTGCACCAGGCAGGGAGAGGGCTCCCCGGGAGCCCTGGGGCGAACCCTGCCTCAGGTGGATTCTCAGCACGCAGATCTGGACCCTGAGGCACCTGGCCAGGGTGGCTGCGTCCCTCAGGCGGCAGCGGGCAGGGTCAGGCCACCGGTCCGCGGTGCTCCCAGCGGGTCACAGTCCCTCGTCCCTAGGAGGCAAGGACACAGACATCAGCGGCCAAGGCAGGAGCCACCCTGACGCGTTTGCGCTGGTGGGAATGCGGTGGGGGGGTCGAGGCTCCGCTGCCAGCACAAGCAGCCTCAGACTGCGAGAGTCTGACCGGCGTCAACCACAGCAGTGCCGCCGTGGGGCCCAGCGCTCGCCTGCCTGCACGGCCGCCCCACGGAGACCCACATCTGGGGGGCAGCAATGGGGTGAAACCCCCTGCGAGATGCCCCCAGCCCTCTCCAAACCAGGGTGGCTTGCAGGAGGCGAAGGAGCGTTGTCCCTTCTTCGCTTGAGGGGCTGGGGAGCCACACGGACATGGGGAGCAGCAGCACCCGGTCCCCTGGTCCCCTCCAGCCCAGTGCAGCCCCACATGGGACATCTGTGTCCCCACCCCTTTCCCCGCCTGGATCCAAAGGTCTCGTCTCTCTCGCGCAACGGTTTGAGTCTGAACATGGCGCTCGCAGGGAGACGCTTGCCAGCCGCTGCCCCCCACCCCTGGCACCGCGCGCCCGTGTCCCGCAGCCTTGCTCACCGTCAGAGCTCGTCGCGGGCGGTGGAGCGGAGGTGGCCGGCACCACCCCGCGAGTCCCTCATGCTCTTCTGCGAGCCAGCCCAGTCGGTCTTCTTGGCATCGTCGTCCCAGATGGTGGAGGTCTCGGTGTCGCTCAACCAGTTGCTGTCCCCAGCATAGTGGGTGGGATAAACCAGGAGGGGGTGAGCCGAAAACACCAGCAGGTCCCGGGGGGCAAAGTGCCGCTTGTAATCCTCGCTGGGGAAAGCAGAGCAGATCCGAGAGGAGAAATTGGCTTACGGAGCATGGCCCGGTGGAGAAAAAAGGGCTGGGAAAACCGTACCGACCACCTGGGGAAGGTGGTGGGGAGGGACACGCTGTACCGGGGAGGGGGTCCAGGGAAGACAGCTGAGCTGGGGGGCTGCCCTGTGCCGCTCCTGCCCGCAGAGCCTGGCTGGGGAGGGACCATGGAGGGACTGCGGAGGGACAGGACGAATCTCTCCCCACCAGCCCCGGTGGCACAGGGCCAGCTCTGGCATGGAGGGGGTCCCTGGCACGGAGGGGGTCCCTGGCACAGCCGCCCACCGGCCCAGCCCCGGCTGGCCGCGGGCCGGGGCTGCCTGGTGCCGTTATCCTGGCGAGCGCGGGGCTCCCATCTGCTCCCAGTTCACATCCAGAGCACTAATCCACCGCCCCGTCCACCTCCAGCCTCCCTTTCCACACCTAATCCCTCTTTTGCCATCCTGCCCACCGGCTTTTGCCCCCCCTCCGCCAGGACACCCCGCCACTGGTGCTCGCCCACCCTAGAAATTGCCTCCCCCTCCCCAGACACAACCTCGCCACTGACCCCCGCCCAGGCAAAGGGGCACAGAGGTGCCCCAAGATGGGGCCGAGACCCACAACCAGGGGCGGGGGACCACGCAGCCCCTCACCGCCAGGGTAGAGGGGGCTGCTCCCCGCTCCCCGCTCGCCACGGAGCCAAGACCCCCGCGCAGAGCCAGCACCGAGCCCGGGCTCCGTCCCCGTCGCCGTCCCCCCACTCCACGCTGGCAGAGGGCCATTTTCCAGCGGCCGGCAGCCAGGCAGCGGCCGGGGGGGGGGGATGAGCTCATGCTACAGATGTTTTCCTCCAGCATGAGTAACACCGGCGGGTTGGGGGGGGAGAAACAGGGTGGGACGGCGATGGCAGAGAAGAAACACATGCTCCCTAGCCGGCACGGCCACGCCGCTCCACCAGCACCCCTCCCGCACCCCCGCTCCTTACTTGGGGTGCTTGTCGTACATGACGGGCAGGAACTCGTCCACCGGCAGCATCTTGGAGAGGGGCTCGGCGGCCAGCAGCTTCTGCGCCCCGCGGCGCGAGATGGCGTAGGCCAGCGTCCAGTACGAGTACCCGGCCACCACCAGGTTTCGCACGCCCTTCACGGGCGCCTCGTCCTCCGCGTTCACCTGCTTCCTCCCCAGGTAGCTGCGGGGCGGCCGGCGAGCTGTGAGAGCTGGCCCCGGGGACCCCCGCCCCGCGTCCCCCCGGCCCCAGCACCTACATGAGGTCCCAGTCCTGCTGTGCCCCCTCCAGCTCCTCCATCAGCCGCCGCAGCCGTGCTGGGAAGGCGGCCTCGAAGCGCACGTCGTCCTCGAAGACCACCGACCGCTCCAGCCCCCGGGACACGATCTGTGGCGAGCGGACAAAGGTGGAAACCCAGCCCAGCACTGCACTGGGCCACGCTGGGTCCACTCACCCCGCAGGACACCCCTCTCCCCAGGACCTCCAGAGACGCGGTGATGCTCGCGGGGTCCCTGCCCCGTGCCGGTGGCCCTTAGGGACCCCGTGGTCCCCGTACCTCCTTCCAGATGTTGTAGTGGCTGAGGAAGCAGCCGACCTCGCCCTTGGTGAGCGTGCGGCCGGAGAAGGGGTCATAGTACCCGGGGAGCTGGTCCACCCCCAGCACCTTGATGTCGCTGCTGTTGAGGGTGCTGCAAGGCAAGGGGCTGCATGAGTGAGGCGTCCCCACCAGCCACCCCCGTCCCCTCCCCAGGGTGACACCAGGGGGCTGGCAGAGCAGGGATGCGTCCCCCCACGGTCACCTCCCATCCACGGCGTCCACCACCCGTGGGACGACCTCCAGCTCCTGCAGGGATGCCAGCATCCGCTGGCGCCGGTCCGGCCTCCGCACCAGGTTGATGAGGAAGATCTGGGGAGCAAGGGGAGAGCCCCGCCGAGGAAACATCTTGTCATGGCGGGGGTGCACACACACAGCCTGCCCGGTCACCGCGGGATGGGGGACAGGGGGCTCAGCCAAAGCCCGTGGTGGGTTTTGCCATGGACAGATGCAGCCAGAGGGACGGACAGGGGGACACGGCGGGGTCTGCTGGGCACTTACTTCATCAAAGCCCATTTTCGTGAGCGGCTTGGGGAGGAGGGAAACATGCCTGGAGCGCTGCATGGGGGGCCATCCACTGCAGAGAGAGGGGACACCCCTGCGGTGGAGCCCACTACCCCTGGCTGGGAAGAGGGGCCAACAGCCCTGCCCTGGGGACCGGTACCATGTCCCCATCACCCCCGGGGTGGGGGACACCTCCAGGACCCCACCACCCGTGGGCGCTCACCCATGGCCTCCAGCGTGAGATGCACAAAGTTGGCTCGTTCATCCTCCAGCGTCTGGTGGGCCTTCACAGGGACATTGATGTAGCCGAAGCGCTGCTGGTTGCACACATGGACCTCCGCGCCTGCCGGGTGGGACGGGTGAGCACCGCAGCCCCCCCAACCACCCCCGCAGCCCCCCACCACCCTCACCGGCCGCCTGGCAGGAGTAGGCGAAGACAATGATATCGTCGAAGGCCCAGGTGTAGTTGGGATGGGGTGGGTAGAAAGCCAACCGCGACGTCTCCTCCTTCCGCAGGTCGATCAGGAAGGTGGCGTAGACCATGGGGACGGAGAAGCAGCCCACCCGCTGCCGGTTCTTGGTGGGGAAGTAGTCGGCCGTCCGGCGGTAGAACCCCTGCGGCACACCGGCGTGATGGCTCCGTGGTGGGGGGCTCTTCCACCATGGAGGGGGTCCCCTTCCCTGGGGTTTCTGGGGTTGTACCTGGGGCGTGATGCCGCACCAAAAGTTGGAGTAGAAGGTCTGCGAGTCCAGCATGGGGGCCACCACTGACTTGTTCTGCGCCATGAGAAACTTCAGGGTCTGGTTGTTGGTCAGGATGCTGTCGGTGTCAACGAACTGGGGGGACAGCACAGGTCCTGGAGGTGCAGGGACGCCCACCTCGGCCCCCGCCCCACCGGTGCCCCACATCCCTTACCAGGACATAGTCTGCCTGCTGCTCCCGGGCGTAGGTGAGAGCCTCCTGCTTCAGCCTCATCAAGTTTTCGAAGCGTTTCTCGCTCCAGTGCTTGGGCCCGAGCTCGTCGGGGTAGGAGCTGGGTGGAGGGGAGGCAGGGGTTAACCCTGCTCGCTGGGAACGCACAAACTTGGTGCTGAGTCAGCCCAGCTCTGCCCCGACCGCTCCTCCTGGCAGCGTCCATGGCCGGGGAGCAGGGTGCTGCCCCGGGAGTCCCTTGCAGCCCACGCCCACCCCCCGGCACCCCCAGCCTCACCTGGGCTCCTCCTGCTCCTTCCAGGCCACCGAGTGATAGTCCTTCCCCACCGCCCCCAGCCACTCCCGCAGCATCGCCGTCGTGTTGTCCGAGTTGTGGTCCGTCGCGCACCTGGGGTGAGGGGACGTCAGCCCCGGGGGGTCCAGACCCTCTTGGGCCCCCCCCCCCCAAAGGGACAACCACGGCCCCCTCCCCACACTAGGAACGCTCCCAGGGCCAAGAGGCTGAGCCAGCAATGGATTCGCTCGGGAACGTAACACGGAATGTGAAGGAACCCAGGCTGCGCTGGCAGGAATGGGAAGGCAAATGGGTAATTTCTTTCCCGGTGCCGCCGCCGGCGGGGCTGTCCCCCGGCTCTCAGCCCCCATCCCTGCAGCCTGGCAGCAGCCCCGGCCGAGCCCTCCCCATCCCAGCCCTGCAGCTGCCCACCATGAACCGCACCAGAGCACGGCAGCTTCGGCCCCCCCCGCCGCCCGCACACCCTGAGCACCCCACAGCAGCCTGCGCACCCCGCTGCGCCCCACGGCTCCAGCAGCCGGAGGAAGGGCCCCCAGCAGCAAAAATCCCCCTCCCCAAACCTTCCCCTGCCATGCACAGCCGCCATCCCCAGCCCTCCCGCCCGACCTCACGACGATGTTCGGGGACCGCGGCACAGAGGGGGCTGAGCCCCACGCCGCACTGGGGCGACCCCCAAGTCCCCGCGCCCTCCAGCACCCTCGACCTGCCAAAGAGCCCCGAGCTGTACCCTGGGCACCGGTGTCACGGGGACGCCCTGGGACACAGGGGACAAGGCAGGACCTGTGCCCCCCCCAGCTCCGCAGGCAGCTGCTCCTGAAACACCCCGCAGGGCCCTGCGGCCGGGGGCTCCGGGGGCAAAGGTAAGGACCCCCTGCTCCCCCACTGCTGGCATCTGCCCCCCACCCCAGCCTGGCCGCCCCTGCCAGGACCCCCCTCCCCGCCAGCCCCCGCCTCGCCCTCCCCCCCCCAAAAGCAGCTGCAGAAAAGTTTCCGAGGAGCTCAAGTGAGCGATGGCGGCGGTGGAGGAGCAAGGAAGAGGGACCGGGGGCTCCTCTCCCAGCCACCCCCACCCCCCCAGCACAGTAAAAGGGGGTTTGGGGGGTGTCTTTCGGGAGGGGGGCTGGGTCCGAGCCCTGCAGGGAGGGGGGAGGCAGCATTTGTCCCTGAGGACACAGAATCCCCCTAAGCCCCTCCCTCACCAGCCCCACAGTTTCGGGACAGGAATGGTGGGGGTCCTGCCCCTCCCGGGTCCCTGCTGGGTCCCACACCCGGGACAGGGCCACCCCCCACCCTTTGGGGCTGGCGGGGGTGTTACCACCAGCGTCCCTCTTCCCGGCCCCCCCAGGGTCCCCATTGCCCCCCCTCATTCCCCCGGATCTCCATTCCCTCCACCGAGACCCCCGTTACTCCGACATCACCCCGAGCCCCCAGTCCCCCCACCCTCCCCAGCTCCCCATTCCCCTTCCCCCCACTGCCCTTTGAGTCCCGACCACCCCCCGCTCCCCACTCCCCCCGCCAGCATCCCCATTCCCCCGGAGCTCCCCGTTACCCCCGAATCCCCGTGACCCCAGCATCCCACCTCCCCCCGGGGTCCCCACTCCCCCCCAGCCCCCTCCATCCCCCCGCACCCCGGGGTCCCCGCTCCCGCACCACAGCGCGATGCTCCCCGCGGGATAATCCAGGCGCTCCAGGGCCCCCAGGCAGTGCGGCAGCGAGTGCTGGGCGTTACGGGCCAGGAGGGCGAGCACCACGCGGGGGGGCCCCGCCGGGGGCCCGGTCCCGGTCCCGGTGCCGGTGCCCAGCAGCAGCAGCAGGGCGCAGAGCGGCCCCGCACAGCCCATGGCGGCGGCGGGCGGGGAAGGGGCGGGCTGAGACCCGCCGCGCTCAGCGCACCCCCCGCCCCCGGCCCGGCCCCGCCGCCAGCCCCGGCGGGGGGGGGGGGGGGGGGGGGGGGTTGGGTTGCGTTAAATAGTGACGGGGTCGGTAAACGGACCCGCACAGCACACGGCCCGGGGTGGGGGGGGAGAGGCCAGGGGAGACCGCCGGTACCCCCTCCTCGAAGTCCCCCCGGGATGGTCCTGGGCATCCCTGGGGGTTCCCCTGCCAGCTCGGGGACCCTCACAGTGCCCGGCACGGCGTGGGTGGGTGGTGGGGAAGCAGATGGGTGGGAGAGTGGCCCTGGAGGACTCATGGCCGGGGGGGGGCTCATGGCCGGGGGGGACTCGTGGCCGGGGGGGACTCGTGGCCAGGGGAGTTCATGGCCAAGGGTTTTTGTGGCTGTGATAGTCCTGGGCATCCCCAGGGGTCCCCCACCAGCTCAGGGTCCCCCGTGGTGCCCAGCATGGCATGGGTGGGTGGTGGGGAAGTGGATGGGTGGGCAAGTGGCCCTGGAGGACTCATGGCCAGGGGACTCATGGCCAGGGGGGCTCATGGCCAAGGGTTTTCATGGCCAGGGGGGCTCCTGGCTCTCCCCCATTGCAGGCCCAGGCCTGCACCCCACCAAACTGTGTCCCAGCCAGGCCTGCCCCCCACGTCTGGCCTCCGCAGCCCCCCCAGCCATGTCTGCGACGTGGCCGAGCCGCCGGCAGCCCCAGTGCCTTTGGGACATTCGGCCAAACCCGCTGGTCAACCACAAGCCCCAGACATTCAGCCATCGGCTGCCGCCGCTGGGAAGAGGCCCCATCTTGGGGGGCAGCCGCCCCACACACCCCACCAGCGGGGCCGGAACCCCTCGCCGCGGTGGCACTGGAGCCTGGCGAGGGGCCGTGGCCATGCAGGGCCCAACCTGTGCCCACCCGCAGCGGGGCAAGGGTCCGGCCGGCGGCTGCTCTCTCTGGCTCCCCACGTCATCCCCTTGCTGCTGGGGGACCCCCGGGGGGCTGCGGTGGGGTGCAGTGAGTCGGTCGGGGGGTGAACAACCCGGCAGCACCTGCAAGAAGCAACGCGGGGTGGTGGGGGTGGACACGGGGACCCCCACGGCGGCTGCAAGGAGAGGAAAACTGTTCACAGCCCGAGCTCGGAGAAGCATTCCGGGAAGGGCTCCGTGCCAGCGCGGCTGGGCGCTCCCGGGCGATGCGGGGGGGCTGCGGGAGAGGGCAGGAACACAGGAGCCCGGCACAGCTGAGCCCACCCGTGCCCAGATCCCACCCGTATCTGGACCCCACCCGTGCCCAGATCCCACCCGTATCTGGACCCCACTTGTATCCAGACCCTATTCGTGTCCGGACCCCCCCCATGCCCGTATCCCACCGGTGTCTGGACCCCCCCCCTGTGCCCAGACCCCACCCGTGTCCGGATCCCACCAGTGCCCAGACCCCATTCGTATCCGGACCCCATTCGTGTCCAGACGCCCCCCGTGCCCGGACCCCACTCGTGCCCGGACCCTCCCCGTGCCCGGACCCCCCCCTGCCTGGACACCCCCCCCCCCCCGTGCGGCCCCCCGGAGGGCTGGGCGGGAGCAGCCCCTCTCCCCCCGCCCCCGGGCAGGACTGAGCCGGAGGCAGGGCGGCAGGGCGGGGGGATGCCCGCAGAGCTCGCGGCTGGCGCGGTCCCGCGGGGACATCACCACCCCCGCCCCCCCCGCCCGGCTCCGCCGCGGCCGCTGCTGCCACCTCCCGGCCCCCGCACGGCCCGGCCCGCAGCAGCGCGAGCAGCCGGGGGCGGGCGTTCGGGGGGGGGGGGGGGGGGGGGGTGCCGGGACCACCCCCTCGCTGCCTCTGCAGCCCCACATGTGCTCCCTGCAGCCCCCCCAGCCCTGCAGCCCTGCATCCCTGCTCTCCTCCATCCCTCCATCCCTGCATCCTTTACCTCCTCCATCCCTCCATCCCTGCCCTCCTCCATCCCTACATCCCTGCATCCCTCCATCCCTGCTCTCCTCCATCCGTACATCCCCCCATCCCTGCATCCCTGCACTCCTCCATCCCTCTATCCCTACATCACTGCATCCCTGCTCTCCTCCATCCCTGCATCCCCCCATCCCTGCATCCTTGACCTCCTCCATCCCTACATCCCTGCATCCCTCCATCCCTGCCCTCCTCCATCCCTACATCCCCCATCTCTGCATCCCTGCCCTCCTCCATCCCTCCATCCCTTCGCCCTTATATCCCTGCGTCCCCTTACCCCCACATTCCTGCATCCCTTCACCCCTACATCGCTTCATCCCTGCCCTCCTTCATCCCTACATCCCTTCACCGCTCCATCCCTCCATCCCTTTCCATCTTTATCCCTCCGACCCTTCCTGTCTTCATCCCTGCATCCCTCCACCCCTATATCCTTGCAATATAGGAGGATATTCCTGCTCCTCTGCATCCCTGATTCTCTGCATCCCCCCATCCCTCCATCCCCTCCTGGGGGGTCACAGACGGCCCTGCCCCAGCAGCCGGGAAGGGCTGAGCGGGATTTCAGTGCCGGATATAAGAGGAATTTCAGAGCCCTGGATGCCAGCGAGGCCAAGCAGGGCAGGTCCCAGCCTGCTGTGAAACCCCACAGAGCCCTCACACCCCGCACCGCTCCGGGACTGGGGGTGGGCCCAGCCTGGACGAGCCCTGGCCGGGGCTGGGGCCAGCCCTGGGGTGCTGCTCCGTGAGCAAGACCAACCCCTGGCCACCGCCAGTAATTGTTTCCCAGCAAACAAACCCCGCCGTGTGCTCAGCCCCCCTGTCCCCCGCCCCAGGGATGCAGCATCCCTGCCCTGGCAGGATGTGACCGCCTGCACGCAGCCACAGCCCCGCTGCCCCGGCCCTGGGCTGGGGGACTGGGGAGGAGAGACTGCCCCATCCGCAGCCCCACCAGCCTGGGGCGGGCAGGGGAAGGGGCTGCCTGCAGCCTGACATGGGGAAACTGAGGCACAGACCGATGCACTGGGCTGGGACTGGCCGAGGGCTGAAGCACCCCACGCCCGGCCTCGCAAGCTCAGCTGGGGTTGGAATTATCCCTGCCTTCGCAGCCAGCCTCACCACCCGCCTCCTGCCCACAGCCCGGCTGCCACGGGGCTCCCGACGGACCCTCGCAGCCTGCGGTGGGCCAGGGGACACCCCGCAAGCAGCTTTAACCGTGCAGTGATTAAAAAGATAAAAATTCACAAGTAAGCAGGGGGAGAAGGTGGAAATGGAGGTTACCTGCCAGGGCAGCCACTGCCTGGTCCTCGGGGTGATGACCTGCTCAGCTCTGTGCTGCGGCTCAGCACCTCCATCCCCGCCACGCTGCTAGCACCGAGCTGTGACCGCCCCAGGAGCTGGACCGGCAGGCAGGTGGCAGGTCCCCGGGGGCTCGGGGTGTCCCCACGGGGCTCGGGGCGTCCCCATGGCTCCGCACACCCACGGTGGTACCTGTGACACAGAGCCGACGTCAGGCCCGAGAGCATCCCGCCCGGAAAAGCGCCTGCCCGTTCCCCTGGTGCCGGGCGGCCGGCAGCACCGTGCACCATTTCCATCACTAGGTTTGCTTTTTTTACAGGAAAAAGTTGCTTTTGGACCCAGGGACGAGGCTTTGGGCCACCTCCCGCCTCTCTCCACCTCCTCTTCCTTGAAATTTTCTAGGTTTTTCAGCAAAGCCTTTGAAAAGTTCCAGGTTCCTCAAACGTCACATTTTTCTGCTTCAAAAGGCTCAGGTTTGGTTGCAAAAAACAAATATATATGGATATATATATATGTATGAATGTAGAGATTCTGTGTGCATGTGCATGGTGGGGGGGTTGGTACAAGTCCCCTGGCCACCAACAATTTTTTTGAAACTTCTCTCACAAGAAAAAGCCTCCCGGGGGCCCAGCCGGCTGCCGGGGCCTGTGGTGTGCCCGGGGGTCCCCACTCCCACGCTGTGACACTGCCGAGTGACGCTGTCCCCAACTCATCCAGCCTCAGAACCTCAGCCTGGTTCCCGGGTGGGGAAACTGAGGCACAGAGCCCCCTCCCAGAGCCTCCCATACCTGAGGGAGTGCCCGTGACCCAGCCACCCTCCCTCATCCCAGCGGTTCCAGCTGTTCCAGCTGTTTCCGCCACCGTCCAGCTGCTGGGTAGCTCAGGAGGCCGGCGCTCCCCTCCCAGCCGCGTTTTCCTTCCAGGTCTCTGCTAAACCCATCGCGCCCGCGGCCGCCGCTCTGCCTTCCTCCTCAGCAAGCTGCTCCCGCGGCCGGCGAAAACAACAGACCTTCCCACCCAGAAAAATCCAGGGGGATTTTGGCCACCCGGGGAGGGGGGGGATTTTGGCCCACCCAAGAGATGCTCTGCCGGAGGAGCTGGAGGCCGGTGGGAGCAGCGTCCCCATCCCGGCTGGTGGGAACAGGGAGATCTGTGCCACCAAAAATGGGGCAAAATAGGGCCTGTCGGGAGACAGCCCGGGCTGTGCCTGGCGGTCTGCGAACATTGGGGAGGGAGAAGTCCCCCCTGGGCCCCCCCTTCACGCCCCGCCGGCAGCAGGGAGCTGGGATGCTCTGCTCCACCTGCACGGCACCGCCGTGTTCGAGCTGCGCAGGCGCGTCCCTCCCGGGTGGCCCAGCCAGCTCAGCCCCAAAATTGTCCCTTTCGCCCCCGAGCTGGACCAAACCTGTCGGCAGCAGTGCCAGCAGCGTCCCGAGCCGGCGTCCCCCGGCTCCGGGCATCAGAGGGGACCCTGGGCACCCGCCAGTCCCAGCGGAAGGACACGTCCCTCACCAGGGGAAACTGAGGCAGGGACGCTGGGGCCTCACCGCAGGGATGCTGGGGACCCACTGTCCGCCCCCCGCTGAGCCCTCCTGGAGGGATGGCGACAGAGGGGTACCCCAGTGGGACAGGTCCCCCTCTGCAACGCGCTGACCCATGCGCTCCCGTCCCCCCGTCCTCTCCCTGCCAGCGGGGCTGGCGGTCGGTCCCCGGCCCAACCCGGGGCAGCTGTGACGGAGAACAAAGCTGTCCCCTTCGGCACAATACCCTTCTGTGTCCCCCCCCCCCAGATGCTGACCGCTGGGGTGGGCAGCGGCCAGGCGGGAGGCGTCGAGGGGCCGTGCCAGGCCCCCGCTGGCAGGGGACAATGTTGGCAGTGATGGAGGGTAGGGATTTCAAAAGGTTTTGTTGGCGGGTTGACCCGCCGAGCCGGCGTGACCCCGCAGCCCCCCACCCAGCCCCGCTCCTCCGTCCCAATAGAAACCGGCCACATTCCTGACCTGGGGATGGAGGGGGGGGGGGGTGGGCTTCAAACCTCCCCGGGAAGGAGACAATGGGGGTGTCAGGGCCGTGATTTAGGAGGGGGGGGCTCTTTCCATCACAAAGGCGAGACAAAGGCGCTCGGTGCTGGGAAAGGGGCTTCGGCGGCGGCTCAGGAGCGGGGCCGTGGTATTGTGCCTGGCCAGCCGGCCTTGGCAGCAGGGCTGCCGGGCCCCACTGGGTGCCACTGGGTGCCACTGGGTGCCACTGGGTGTCACTGGGTACCACTGGGTGCCACTGGGTGCCATCAGACCCTCCAGCCCAGCCCTCACCACAGCCCTCCCCACGGCCGCCCTGGGGACCAGGTTCTGGTGGTTTCACCGGTGTCACCATCGCCCGTGGCAGGAGGGAGTGGGTCCCCTGTCCTCGCGGGGGGTGGCTGGGGCACCCCCAGCTCCCTGCAGCACCCCGTGCCAGTGGGGGACCAGTGTGTCCCGGGGGGGCTGTGGGCACCCCACGGGTTGGCAGTCGGGCCAGGGCCATGACCCCCTGCGCAGCCATCCCCATCCTGGGGACGTGCAGCCCCGGAGCCCCGACCCCCCGCCACCGGCCGTCACCGGGTGTCAGGGCCGGGGTCCCGCTCTCATCTCCCGGGGCTGAGGGATGAGCAGCTCCTCTGTGCCTGGCTCAAAGGGGCTTTGTGCACCCCGGGGCCGCCGGTGCCCAGCACCACCCACCACCGCCGGCACCCACCCTGCCCGCACCCTGCAGCCTGCGCCCCCCCAAACACCCCTTTCCAGCCGCCCCCTGCCCTGACCCTCCCTCTCCATCCCTGGAGGGCTCAGTCCAAAACCGTGGCAAAACTCCCCCCCCCCCAAAAAAAAATACCGGGAAACTGCTTAAGCAGACGCCCAACTTACAGAGTCCTCCGCGCTGAGCTGCGCCCGCGTCTGCGGCCGGCGTCCCGGTGCCGAGCGGCTCGGAGCCTGCACGGAGAGCGGGGTGTTTTACGGGAGAAATATTTTTCTCCCGGTGCTGGAGGGCCGATCCGAAGGGAAAGCTGGAAACGAGTTCATTGGCTTTTCTCTCGCTCCCTCTCCTTGCCCTAATTTTTATTTTCCTGGCAGCCGGCGGGAGGAAGGGAGCTGGCAAGGTGATGATTTTTTTGGGAAGATGGGAACTGCTGGTGAAAGAAGCATTCACTGCCGCGCCGGGAGCCTGGGAAGGCAGAGAGCCGGGGGGCCGGAGGGAGGGCGGGGGGCCGATGACCGGCCGCCGCGCGGGGCTGACGGCCGAGGCTGACCGGCGGCAGGTGGAGGGACACGGGCAGGACGCACCAGAAAGCCAATGACATCATGTTGTGGGTTGTTGGGGTTGTTTTTTTTTTCCAGGATGAAATGCAATTTGCAGATGACTTCCCCGGCTGCCCGCGCGCGCTGGGGCTCCGCGGCGAGGAGCAGGAGGGGTCCCCCCAGGACACGCGGGCGCCTGCCGGCAGGGCACAGGCCTGGGCTGGGGCTTCATTTTTTTCCCCCTTTTGGGTCAGAAAAACTACACTTTGGTTCCTAACGCAGCGGTGCCGTACGAGGGGCTCCCGCTGCTGCCCCCGCCAGCAGCCCGCAGCCCGGCACGGCCGGCGCCAGGGCCCCGTCGGGGACCCCCCATCCCCATGGCGGGGCAGGATCCGTCCCTGGCCGCCCAGCCCGGGATGGCTCCCTTCCCCTCTTCCCTCTTAATTTTGTTTAGAAACTTGTCAGGTTGGTACATAAAGGAGGTGGAAAGATCAATCCCGGCTTTTCATCAGTGTGGGAAAAAGTATTTCACTAATCCATATTTATTGGTGTAAGGAGCCGGGGAGGGGGAGGGCGAGAGACCCCAGTGGTCAGGAGCAAAGGACAGCAGGGACAGTTTAAGGCTGCCCTTTGCGGAGAGGTCACATGTCACCAAAATCTTTCGGTTGTCTCGGGATTGGTTACATTCTGTGCTCTTTTTTTCTATTGAGGTTGCCAAGCAACTGGCTAAGACCAGCCAAGATATTTTCTTTATTACAAGTGGAGCAGAAAGCAGCAAGGAGGAGAGAGATAAAAAGAAAAGGGGGGGGAGAGAAGAGAAGAAGTTTAGACAATTAACATTTATAGGATCACATAACTTCATTAACTCGGCCGAGATTTGGGAAAGAGACTTCCAAAAAAAAAAAAACCAGTAGCAGGGGGAAGCGTCAGGAATTTCGGCGAGTCGACGGACGGCGGGTCCGGGGCTAAAACAATGCGGGAGCGGCGGCGGGGTCTTCCCTCCGACGGATCCCGCTTCCCAGAGAGCCGCTGATCCCAGGCGATGGCCGCGACCCAGCGCAGGGGCCTTCAGCTGATGCTGATGCTCTTTTTTTTAAAAAAATATAAATGCCGGCTTTCTTTTGATGTTCCCTCTCCCGGGAAGCGGGTTCCTGGCTCATCGCGCTGGTGGGGAGGTGAGGGGAGGCAGGGGACCCCTCCGGAGCGAGGCGCGTGGCCGTGGTGGGAGCTGGGCATCCCCCCGCCCAGGCGTGTCGCGGGGCAGGGGCTGCGGGGACGTGGCTGTCCCCAAGCCCTGAGACGCCTTCGTGCCTCTGGGGGGTGGACGAAACCTCCCGGGGCCGGGGACAACCCCCGTGGGCGAGCAGCCCCCGGCCGCAGATCCCTCCCCCATCGGTCCCCGCTCAGAGCTGGGGTCTGACCCCATCCCGGGCTGACCCCCATCCAGGGCTGACCCCCATCCAGGGCTGACCCCCGGCCCGGGCCTGGCCCCGCCGCGGGCAGGGGACGTTGCTGCGGGCTGGGGACGGGGACCGGGGTCACGCCACGGCTCCACGGGCCTGGGCTGCTCTGAGCATCCTTGGGGTTTTCTCTCCCAGCGCGAACCGATCCCTGTCCCCACGCTGCCAGACCCTGCGCAAGGACCCGGGGGGGAGGTGATGAGGGGCAGGGACCCCCCCTCGGAGAACCCCCGGTCCTCCCCCCCTCCCGCAGACCCCAACTCCCCGCTGACGGCAGCAGAACGCGGCGGGGCAAAGGCAGGGCCCAGCCCCACGCTCTCCCCGCGGCCGTGGGGGACCCCCGGCAGCCCGGCGCTGGGGATGGGGGGGTCCCGGGCGGGGGGAGGCAGGCGATGCCCCGGAGCCCGCAGCTGCCGTCCCGAGTCGGCAATATTCATCAGGGGGAGACAATGAGCGGTGTTTACCCGCAGCGCTCTCCCTGCCGTGGGGGGCCTGGGGGGGGTGCAGGTGACCCCAACCCCAGGGGGGACACGGGCAGTGCCACCCCCGCTGCAGCAGCGCCGGGGGGGGGGGGGGGGGATCCCCAAGGGGAACCGGGAGTGGAAGGGGGGGGTGGAAGGGGACCCCAGCCCTGCCCAGCGGCTCGAGGGGGGACCCCCACAACCCCGAGCGGGACCAACCCCCCGCCATCCCCTGGCGCGCCCCGAGCCAGCGCGCACCCCGAGCCCCTCTCCCAGCGCCGGGCCGGGTGCGGGGGGTCGGGGCCGGGGCCGGGCCGAGCCGGGCCGGGGGCTGGGGTTTGGGAGCTGTGTCTTTAAGAGATGGCTGGCTCCAGGTTGCAGCTGCTGTTTCTGTGCTATAGAGACAGTGGAGATTCATTACTCCTAAAACACAATGGGCATTTATCACCCCGTGGTGTTATTCAAATCCAGTACCAATTGAAGGTCATCCCCATTCTTTTCTCGCCGGCTCTGCAACACATTTATTGTTGTGCCGTTCAACTAAAAGCCCTGCCCGGCCCCGGCGCAGCCCGCAGAGCCCCGGTGTCCGCATCCCTCCCGGGCGGAGCCGGGACCCTCCCGGCTGGGCACGGCGCGGGGTCGGGGGGCAGAGCCGGGGCGGCGGGGCTGGGTGCCGGCCCCGGGCCGGCCGCAGGTGCAGCCGGAGCCCCGCCGATCGCCGAGCCGGGGCCGCCCGCTCCGCCCCCGCCGGACGCACTTTCCGCGCCCCGTGGAAACTCGGAGCCCCGCGGCGAGAGGCTTGGGCTGCCGGGGGGTCCGCAGCTCGCCCGCAGCCCTCCCCCGGGGGGGGGGGATCTGCCGAGCCCCGCCACCGGCCCCGCCACCGGCCCCGGCGGAGGAAGCGCCGGCAGCGGGCCGGGATCTCCCCGGCTGGAGAGGGGGGATCCGTTCCCAACTTCGCGGGAGCCGGGCGGTGAGCGGCGGCTGGGGGAGAAGCTTGGATATTTTTTTCCTCTTTTCCTTTTCTTTTTATCATTATTATCATTAATATTTCCCCTTCCAGTCGGGCACGGATCAATTTCGTCGATTTTTTCCGAAGCGCTCGAATTTTGAGGGCGATCCGCTTGGAATCGGTGAATCCGCGAGCGGCGGCAGGAGCGGCGCGGGGCCGGTGCGGGCAGCCCCGCCGCATCCCCCGCGCCCAGCCCCCGGGGCACCGAGCCCCGGCCCCGCCGCGCCGAGCCCCCGCTCCACCGGGGCTGATCCGCCGGGCACCGATTGCCGCTTTTCGTTTTCTGGCTTTTTTTTTTATTATTTTTTATTTAAAAAATTTTTTTCTTCGCTCAATATCGGCTGAATTTTTTTCTTTTTTTTTTAATAAGCTGATTTTTTAATTTTCTTTTTTTTTTTTTTTTTTTCCGGAGGGGTAGGAATCGAGTTGATAAAATCCAGCACCTCGCGGTGCCGTTACACCGAGCCGGGGCTGCCGAGCGCCGCGGCCGCGCTGGAAACTTGGCGGGGTCGGGGGCGGCGAAGCGGGGTGGGGGTGGAGGGGGGGGCTCGCTGCCTGCCCCGCTTCTCCTTGTTTTCCAGGCTCCAGCCGGATTCCCCCTGTAAGATCCCTCGAGCCCGGGACGGGAATCTCCGCTCCTGATTGTCCAAACGCAATTCTTGTGCGATGGAGCCGTGAGAACCAAGAATTGTGTCTGGACATCGGTAGCAGGGGTTCCAACTCCGCCGGCGGGCTCCGGGACGGAGCAGGAGGAGGAAGAGGAGGAGGAGGAGGACGGACGGGCCCTCCCCGGGGCACCGCCAGGTACCGGTTCCCGCCCGCGGCCCCGCACCGCCCGGGGCTGCGGCCCCAACGCATCGACCGCCGGGACGGGCCCGCACCGGGACGGGCAGCGACCGGGCAGGGGCGGCGGGGACCGACCGCGCTCGTCTCCGTCCCGGTTTACGCTTCTGGTATTTTTCTTTATATATATATTTATCTATATATTTATTTTATTTTTAAAATTGCGTTTTAATTTCATTTAATTCATTTCGGCTGCGCTCGACCCAGGGAGCAGCAGGGAGCCTTCCGCACCGCGGCCGAGGTTCCTGCCGGCCAGGACACCCCCCACCACCTTCCTCCTCTTCCTCCTACCGCCGCAGCCCCCGGGCACACCGAGGCCCAGCCGGGAGCCGTCCCCGCCGCTTGGGCACCGGAGAGTGGGTGGCGGGGCCAGGGTCCGAGGGCCGCGGCGGGGCTGGGAGCGGACGGGGCGGTGGTCCTGGAGCAGGCCCCACGGACCCAGGAGCGGGAGGAAGGCTCCTAACAGAGAGGCTTTATGGCTCCACTCGGCCAGGGCTGCCAAGGAAACCCAGGAGGAGCAGGGAAGCATTACAAGATGAGAGCGAAATTTCACCAAAGCCTCTATCTAGGACAAAGCCGGAGGCAGAGAATGTTTTAAAAGGCTTTTATTTCAGAAACCTTTTTTTTTTTTTTCTTTTCTTTTTTTTTTTTTTTTACAGGATTTTGCCGTACCCCTCTTCTCCCCTCCCCGGGCTTCCCTCGTCTTCCCACCTCTAGCTTTTCTAGCAGTGACTGGCAGCTTTTACTACAGCGGGAGCTAAGCCACCCGGCTCTACCTGCGCTCGCAAGGGGAGTAACACCTCCCAGGGAAGGAACTCTTCCTATCACGAGCAAACAGCTGGGGGGGATAAGACAGAGGAGCTCAGCCTAAGGCACAGACGCAGCGTAGAGGCAGGGCAGGCAGCAGTGCTGAAGACAAATCTGCCTTTTCCCACCCGGGTTTAAGTCCATTTCAAGCTGCACGCCACGCAGGTTCGTTGTTTTTCAGCCAGCTCCTACTGTCACCTGGAATCCCCCCTCCGCTCCCCCGGCCCAGCAGAGCTTACGGCCGTGAACTCGGGACAGAGAAGAGCCTTTGGCCCGTCCGTGTCATTTACAAGCGGTGCAAGCTGGACTCGAGTCGCTGCGGATGGATTCGGAGAAGGCTGAATATCGGTTCGTTCCCGGCAGCGGGCCTGACGTTAGGGTTTCTCAGACGCAGCAGCATCGTAGCCTGTGGGTGCTTTCAGTTACGCAGGTTGTGGTGGGGCGAACGTAACAGAGGAGTCACTGCAGAAGTCAGAGGGGGGAATTACCTCTGCGGCACTCCCTCCCCGTCGGAGCGAGCAGCTCCTCCGCCAGGCGCAGGACGGGGAAGGCTCCCCGCACGGAGCTCGCGGGGGTCAGGCCAGGCCGCCTGGGCAGCGGCTGGTGCGCGGCGCTGCTCACCGCCTCCCAGCTCCCCCTCGGCAGCTCCTGGAGACGGAGGACAGGGCGAGCAGGGCGCGGCGGCAGATCAGCTCTGAGACGCACAGACTGAGCTTACGGCACCGGCGAGGCCTCTGCCCCGGGAGAGCCGCCACTCGGGCAGGACCGCTGCCGCCGGGGAGCACCGCGCGCTGCCGGAGCCGTGCCGAAACGCAGGTGAGCGGGGCGGGGGGGAGCGCAGGACGGGCCGAGGGAGAAATCCTGGTCAGACACCCCTAGAAGCTGGCAGAGTTCCAGACCTGTCGGTGCCGACGCTGTCCTCCCCGAGCCCTTCCCTTCGCTCTCGCCACGGCCTCCCGGCTGGCAGGCGGGCCAGTCCGTCTGTCCGAGGAAACTTCTGGAAATCGAGCGGCATCCGTGTCCTAGCAGAGCCGCGCACACCCACTTCCGCCGCGCTCACAGGACTTCCTCAGGGTGCACGGCAAGAAGCCTCCCCCTCCCACTGACAGAAAGGGTTAAAAGCCACCGACTTTCTTTCCCGGGTCTCCAGGCTTCAACCCTTCACCTCCAGCCCTTCCCCGGCCAGGCTGCAGCAGTGCAGCCCCCCACCGCTCCCCACCTGCACGGAACGCCAGCGAGGCTGATCAGTCCCGCCTGCCGCGGTGACAGGAAGATAATTTGCTGTCCTCATCACTCGGTGCTGTCTCAGGCCAGGCAGGGGTTTGTTTCCCCTCCAACCAAATGAGTATAAATTGACACTGTTCGTGGGCTGGTACTGCACCCTGCCTCAGCTCAGGCACGAGAGAGGCCTAAGGCAGCAGAAAAACAAAACCAAACAAGCCTATTTCTCTACTGCTTCCCACAAATAAATATCACGACAAGTGGGAAGCCACTACAGAGGGCTCTGAAGCCATCACATCTGCCACCTCAGGAAAAAACCCAGTAAAGTCACCTTTTGTTTCACTGCACTTCATGTCTCGCCCTCCCCGTGGCTCGTGCACAGGCTGTACCAACACCAAGTACCGCGTTGAAAGAATCCCAGGCAGAGGACCCCCTGCCCCAGCGCAGGCACAGCTCCCCAGCACGCCTCACCACCTGCAGACACAGCACCCTGCTCAAGGCTCAGCAGCCCTCCTCCTCCCGCCACGCACAAAGTCACGCACCCCGCAGGTGCTCTCGGCTTGCCAGGGTACCTGGGAGCGCAGTCAGGAGAGGTGGCACGAGGCCAAAAGACGGAGGCTGTTGTGGTGGACAGCAGGCCGCGTGCTGGCGGGGCTTTATTTGGATGGCGAGAAACGAGTGAACGCGGTGGGAAGGTGCAGAGGGCGGGCACAGGCAGTTCAAGAGAGGTTGGGGTGGGTTTAGGTGTTTGTTTGGGTTTTTTGCTGACGGGTTTGGATTTACATCCTCTTGTCTTTCCAGGAGTTCACCCACCGTGCAATGTTGAGATGAAAAGCACATTATCCTGGTCCTGGAGTTTATAATCCAGCTCACCCTGCAGGCCAAGAAAAAAAATGAAAAATAGTTTAAATGTCATTTCCAAATACTAGCTGCAAAGAGAAAACAGCTCATAAAGAGGTGGTGAGCATTAGGCAGAGCAGAAGGGGACAGACTGATGCTTTCATCCTAACAGAAACAAAGGTGAGAGATCAGACAAGGAGCTGGCGTTCGTTCTCCCACTCTGCTTTCCGGCCCAGGGCTCCGACGCGACGGGCGGCTGCCTCAGGCTGGCAAACGGGCTGTGTGCTGTCTGAGCACAGCCGCGGGCTGAAGAGGGGAGATATCCACCGGTTGTCTGTCTGGGTAGCAGTCTCCCCGGGGCTGCCTTCACCTGCCACGGCACCACGTTACTCTGGCGCAGGGAGTGTGCTCGGGGCGGTGAAGCTGCCCGGCACCTGCTCCGCTGCTGCCCCGTGTGCGGAGAGACCCGCTCCCAGCCAGAGGTGCAGAGCCTGTTGCTAGAGGCCAGGGAATACGAGCGATCTCTCTTCAGACGCTGGCTGGCTGATGAGACTCAGCAGGTTAGAGCAAGGCTCCGCGCTTCCCAACAGCCACAGCGCAATACAGGGAGAGAGATCCCAGCCTGCCCCTTCCCCCTCAAATACGAGATGCTTCGCTGGGGGCAAGAATCAGAAATAGCTTCTCTGAGAGCAATCACAGAACAGGCAGAGCAATGTTTTCAACAAAGAAAGTCAAACTGAAGGAGTACAGACCATTAGTTCCCAGTCTGCGTCGTTGATGAGCACCAAAATTCCTGGCCTCCTGCAGAACAGAGAGAAATAATTAGGATACAGGGCTGCTAAAAAGCTTCACAAACAGTTAAGAACAGATCACAAGCTGACTGCCTATAAAGCCAAAAAGGAACCCTAGCACGGAGGTGGAAACAGGTACAGCCTGTGCCCTTTCTAGATCAAATAAAGGGGAGGCAGGAGCAATCCCAGGGCTCATTTGAATCTAAATGCACCATTCCTGAGGATGCTCCGAGATGACTACATTTCCGTACCATGTAGAAAAGCCAGGTAATTCAAACCCACGCGCTACAGTCGAGCGCAGAGAGCTCGATGTGAAGGTAGGCAAAGCTATTCCGGTGCCCCTGCCCAAGGCATTGAACACCCGGGATCCACTCTGAGCCCCTGATTACAGGCAAAGGGATTCCCCCTCTTTGATCTTCAGTGTCCTGCAATTGTCTCTCCTGTTACCAGGGGACCTGGCACACGCTTCAGCTCACAAAGATCCGTGACGAATGTTAAACACCCCCAGCGCCACCCCGCAGGCAGGGATGGCTTGCACAGCTCACTCTGCTCCATTTCTCTTGGCTATTTTTTTTCCTCTCCACGAGTCTGGCCCCATTTTGACAATAAAAATACATTTCCCAGAAGAAATATTTGTTGGCGTTTCTCCGAGTGACTACTTTGGTCCCAGTGATGTCAGCGGGGAACGGACAGACCTGCTAAAACTCCTGGAATTGAGGATACACGTGCTACGCTGCTCCAGGTGACAACGGAGGGAAAGTATACATGGCCCTGCTTCGCATTTAAGGTTTAAGATTCAGGGTGAGGGCTGAGAAAGACGCTCTCTGTGGAGCAGGGCGGGGTGTAGTGTGGGACACCTCCCATTATCACTTTAGCAAATCCCATATTTTCACGGTCATTAACTCACTCCTTGCAACCAACAGGAAAAAACGTATCCCAAACTCTGAGGACCAACAGAGAAACACGAGGAGGGTTCACGACAGCTGTACTTACACAGATTCCCCTTGCATAAATAATTCTGGTCGTTCTTTCAACAGATTCTGTTTGATCCACTTTAGCAGGTTTCTGATGTCCCCTGAAAGGAGAAAGAACAGCAGTTTACAAACTAGCTGACAGCTCCGCGCTGACGCCAGAAGCAAGCGATTGTTTATCCACAAAAGAGCCAAGGAGGAACGTGCAGGCTGCATGGGGCTGGCTGCAAACCTCCAGCCAAAGGAACCCCCCCCGCAGGAGCATCCCTTACCAGCACCCAACAGGCAGCCCTGCCTCCGGGGAGCTCAAAGCGCGGGGCTCTGCCCCCGGCCCCACGGCTTGGCAGAAGAGGTCTCCCGCAGCAAATGTGTCCCGCAAAGAACGAATGCAGCTCAGGCCGAAGTGCCAAGCCAGCGGGAGACAGCCCTTGTTCAGATTTCTCTAACGCATCCCATAGCCGTGTGTGTTCCGTAACCACCTAACAAACTGATGTTTAACTCCAGGTGTATTTAACTATTAAAAAGTCCAAACAAACACGCTTAAGTACTTGCAAGGAGAAAGGGCAGACACTACCGATGCCAAAACCAGCACAAACTCTTGGAGACAGGCGTTCTGGGGCACAACTGTGTACCTAACCAGGCATTAAACACACACACCAGCAGTTGTGTTTCGGACACTTGCAATATCCCTTGGCATCACACCTGCTGCCGCGGCGTGTTCCCCACGCTGTGCCTGCTCCCTCCCTCCACACCTCCTGCTTACAGCTTCTTCATTAAAGCTCAGCCTTTATCTTTCCATTTCAGTAGGTGACAGGAAGGATTTGTCTTCATGTAAAAGGAGGAGGAGACACTGCTGGCGGGTTTTTATAGTATCAATTTTACTTTCTGAGGCAAAAACAATTTCTTTAGTGATAGCATCAGTTAATTTCCTATTGGAGAGGTGAGAAGCGACAGAGGGGGGGAATAATCTGTTACAGGGTTTAGAGAAGCTGACAAATTGCAATGTGGAGTTCTCCTGCATTTGCCTCTATATTTCACCATTCCACAAACCACTTCATCATTCTGAATCCACAACCAGTTATTCTCCTGGGGCTCCTTTAAACAGCTCTTTGAAAGCCCCGAAAGAGTTTTGTTTGTTTTCGAGGCGTGAGGAAGCTTTTTGAAGGCACAAATCCACCAGTGAGGGCTGGAGCCCTGCTCACAGGATGAGCGGGGATGGCAGGATGGGTTTCCACGTCTGTCTCACGTGTGGTAACCTCGCCGTAGTCACGGGGAACCTTTCTGCACGCGCCTCTCCAAGCTAAAATCAAACTCGGTGTACGATTCCCCATGCGTTTGCTTCGCGACCAGCAAAAATAAATGTGCTTGTAGCAGCTTGGCTCAGTCCCTGCCTTACCCCAGGATTTTAGGGGATTGTGGATGCTACTCAGAGCAGAGCTGGGGTTCCTCCAGATAACATCAGCCCCATCACTTCTGTCACACCAAAGATGAACAGCCCTGGCGTAGGCAGGTGCTCGACAACTAGGCGATGGGGACGTGTCCATCTGCAGCAGATGGGGGCCTCTCTTCCCAGGGAAAGGAGGGGGATGCTCTGAGATTCCCTCTGTCCTGTCTTCCCCCTATTTCCCAGGGCATCGGTGCCTCTGGATCACAGCGTGCCCACCAGCACACCGGTCCGACCGCGGGGCTGCCTGGAGCATGGCAGGTATTGCTGCTTCCGAGCACCGGATCGCTCTGATCAGAGCAAAAAGAGCTGCTTTGTGCCTTAAAACCACCGGGTGAGCGGGATTACCTGCCTGGGGCCAGCCCACTGCTCCCTTGTAATGATACATAGTTAAGAGTACAAAACAGATCATTTTCTGCTGCTTTTCTAGCAATGTGCACTGGGGACAGCACGCGCCACTGAGAACGTGTGTGTATATATATCTCTATATACACCACATATACACATACACACACCCCCCACACTGGTCCGTCAGCCACCAGAACAGGAGCTACCTACGTTCACCTTCCCCTGAAAAATGCTGTTGCAACGTAAAGCCCTCAGGATCTCACACCCAAACAGCTCCTGCTCTCCATCACCAAGAAACGAAAGCAGGAGAGGAAGAAAGATGGAGAAGAGCCTTCAGGAGAAGGAGGGGGGGCACAAAGGGGACACCAGCCCCACCGCAGCAACGCCCGCGAGCTGTTTCATATTTATGCACTTGCGGCAGGGCACACAACAATGAGCTGTGCCATATACCATTCTCCTTGCGTGGAATAAGCAGCCCTTTCCTCTGGGACCTTTCAGGAGAGATCATTTAAACAGAAACACGCTGCACCAGCTGGATAAAAGACAGCCACCTACAAGCAGCCTGGACGAAGGGGCGAGAGGACTGATTTATTCGAGGCTGAGCTGGAAGACTCCCTCACCCCTACTCCTTCCATAATAAATGTTATTTTCAGCCCCACCTGAGCCTACATTCATTTACTCCTCCCCACAAGTCACGTACACACACATGGAAGAATTTAGACAGCAGGAAAAAACCTGATACCCCTGTGCATGCTTGGAGCTTCCCCGCTCCATATGGCAACAAAAATTAAGCCCCCTTCTCCGCGGCCAACCTTAAGATGTAATAATACATTTTGCTGTTTTCTCAGCACTGAATTTCCCCCCCTTCATGTCTCTACATCCTGTACACCAATATTACTAGAACAAATCAATTATAAAGGATGAAAAATGACCAGAGCCACACCAAAACCATCTCCCACAAGTAAGATATTGAAAAGGAACGAGATTACTTCCACTGCAAGTGGTCTGGGGAGCAGCCATCTCGCAGCTCAGTGCCTCGAATAGCAGTCTTGATCAACAGCTCAGGACTCTGCATGTTATCATGATGGAAATAATAAGAGGTAAATTACAGCACAACTGCTTATCTCTTACAGTTGACATATGTAGCATCCCTAAGACATTTTCTCTCTGATACTATGCTATGGGCCTAACAGGTTTCCAGCTCCCCGGGCAGAGGATGTGCTATGCAAACAGCAGGTCCTCTACAAATGACACAGAAGGAGGGAAAAAATAAACTTCACCTGGTCAGGCAGCACAACCATCAACAAGCGAAACCATCGCTACAAGGCAGCAATTTTACACTCGTGTTGGTTCTCCGGCCGGCCCCCATCGCAGACAGAGGCCCTTGCTATTTGCAGGAGCGCAGTGGTGTCACGCGTGCTGCTGTTTGGCTGGAAAAGCAACAGCGCATTTTTGCCCAGGAGTGAGGTCCAGGTGAGAGCTGAGACCACACAGCATTTCGCTCCCACGTCACCAACTCCAGTCCAGCTCATCCCAGTAATGATCTATTTCTATCACTGCTGCACAGTCTCAGTGAAATTCTTTTGGTAGCCTACTCCATTTCATTCACAGCAAACAAATATCCACACCAAAAAATTCACTCTAATTATCGTTCACTGTCCTCGCCACTGGCAGCATCAGCAGAGAAGCCAGAGCGAACCGGCCAAGGAAGCTGAAATATTCTCAAACTGCAAAGGAGGGACTGAAGCACATGGTAGGAAATCCCTGCCTCATTTGTACACAGAGACAGCTTCTGTTGCCTGTGCTAACAGTACATCAAACCTCTCCAAATTCTCAGGAAAAAATAATCTAAAGTTAATTAAAAAAAAAGAAAAACTGACAAACGTTTGAGAAAACTGTTTAGCTCAAGTGCACAGATGGGAGCTCAAATCCACAATACATGCATAAAACAAATCACCCAGCGAAACACACAGCTCAGGAAAACGAAGTGTGTGCTTGCAGTGACACAAAGTCATTGGCTTGTCACGCAAGCGGACAGGATGCAGAAACTGCAGCAAGCGTGCATACAAAAACCCAACAGCGTCGGCTCATTTTCAGCCCAGCTGCATCATAAACACTCCTGGTTGTGGCAGACAGAACTGCACAGTCTGCTCAGTCCTCCTGCGTATCCTCCAAGGCCTGAGCTGCTTCTGCATTACCCCAACTGTTCCTTGACGAGAATCTGCTGAGCTTCCTCTGCAAGAGAAAGGCGTCTAGGACTCCATTTTAGCACTGCCTGGAACAAGAGCCCAGGTTCATTTGCACCCTCAAAACCAGGGCTGAAATCCACGGAGGGCTGAAATCCATAGATCTTTCCCAGCTCAATAAAACCTCCCGGGCCTGACAGATTCATCGGTGGTAACTCAGCAAAGGGGGCACCTGCTGTGTGCAGAGAGATACCGGGTGCCTCAAACAAGAAACACCAAGCCGGGTGTCGCACCAGCAGGATCTCACACCGAACCGATAAATGTGCAGAAATGCAGGATTTTGCTTAACCGTAACACCGGTTGACACAGACACGTAGGTCTCGGCTCCCAGGGAGCTGCACGGGTTGCTGCCAGGCGCACACTCAGACACATGCAATGACCAGACGCCTCTGTGTCCCCCGCCTTCAAATCCACGTACAAACCCGCACAAAGCAGACAGGGCCTCGAAGGGCACCCAGAGGGTGCAATTACACCCAGATTCTGCCTCGGCTGCAGAACAGGGAGCTTATTTCAGGGAAATAGGGGAACCCTACAAAGGCTGAACCATGGAAAATTCCCTTCTGGTCCGTAATAAATAAGATATATGCAGCACTGGTCACTAAGGGGTCAGTGCTGCAAGAGCACAGCGCTTTCCCGGGCCGCCTTGCGGATACCTCCCTGTGGGGTACCATTTCTTTGACCCAGAATAAGATCATTTATCATACTGACCATGGCTGAGCTCCAATTTGCTGAGGTCACTAACTCTGGACGAGCGCCGCTCCACCCACATTCTCAGCCACCGGCCCGTAACCATGACAAAGCCCCTTCCCTGCCGCTCCTCTGCCATTATTCCCCCCGCCTGCATGGAAATGTATGGGAAGACAATTTGCATCCCCCTTTTCCTGCTTAAGCAGCTTGGTTTTAAAACAGACTGGCTCCCGGTACCTGCTGCCCCTCCAGGTGCATGCCCCCTCTCTGCTTTTGAATCCAACAGCCCTCCAGGAATCTGCTCTCTGAAAGAGCCTGTTACAAAACCTGACCTAAGAGATCCTTCCAACTCCTCCAGCCTCCCATCTGACACGCAAATCATTCGCTGAAGCAGGAGATGGTGTGCCATAAACTGCAGAAGAAGACCTGGAATAGCTGATGTAAATGGAGTCACAGGCAAATGGGTTCGGGACTACACAGAGTGAGCAGCAAGGCAAAATTTTGCAGCAAGAGCAAAATCCGTTTTTTCTGACAAGCACACAAGCCAATCCTGCCCGCACCGGAGAGGGCAGTGATTTAAGTAGGAAAAAATTAGGGGGTAACTACAGCCAGACATAAGAGAATCCCAGTCGTCGCTCTCATCTGTTCTTGTCTGCAACAAATGAACATCAGGGTCTTGGCTTCTGTAATTTTTAACTGTGTTATGACATCTTTTCCTCACTTGTCAGCTAGAAGAGCAATGCTCTTCTCCATTTCCTTGTGTCCCCACAATGGGAAGGGGTCAGAAGGGTCTTTCACAGCCCTCCTGCTAACGGTAAAGGCTCGGATCCCAGCCATCACCCAGAAATTCTCAGCCCTGAGATTTTAATCGCAACACTCATGAACCAGAGAGGAGCTGCTTGGGCTCTTCCACTCCCTGCGGGTTGCTGGTAGGAGAACACAAGTTCAAGGGATCTCCAACCCCACTCGCTAGCCAGCAGCAAACCTCCAGATCCATCAGCTCCCATGACAAAAAAGCAGCTCCGAGCTGATCCTCAGGGTAAACCTAATCCCTACTCATTTCCAAAGTCAGAGCATCTAATCCTGTAACACCCAACGCTATTGTCACTTCAGGCTCCCAAATAAATGCCAGTGCACCAAACTGTCTCTTTTAATTAGGATCACAGACCGCTAGTGCTGGCCCAGGGTCTTGCCTCTCGTTCAGAATTGTCAAAGGAGCGAACTGTGAGAGCCTCAAAGACGGTGAGCGAAGTGCCAGATTGGGAATCGCAGACATTAAAAACAAGATCCTGTTAACAGGTCCTGTGATTTTATCCCTCTGCCAGCACAGAATTATTCCCAACAAAAGACCATCCCGAGCCTTGCCCCCACTGATTTTAAGATGCTTGAGCAATGGAGACTTGCTACCAAACCTCAAGGAGACTGTGCCATGGTCTAATAGTTTTTGTAGTCAGGAAATCTTCCGCTAATGCACCAAACTCTCATTTCTTCATCCCTCCCTATCAATCCACGCTAGATGATCTTGCGTCACCCTGGCTATAATCTGTCCTTCCCTGTGATAAAGGAGATATCCCACCTCATCACTTTTCCATTCATTTCTCCTGCTTAACCTTGAATGTTGCTGGTTAATTTTTTTTTAAGCTGCTCAGGAAGACAATTCAGAGAATGCATTACTAACTGCGGGCGTTAAGCTTAGCTGAAACCCATCAAACTGAAATTTCCCTTCTCTTCTATTTTCCCAGCTTCTGTGTTTCGTGTGCGTGCACCCGCACCCAGGGTTAGAAAGGAAAACCTTGCTGCTATTACAAGCGACTACACAGAGGCGAGGTGAGACCCCAGACCCCAGAGGGAGGTGGCTGCTCCTGCCAGCGTGCAGAGGGATTCCCCGGCAGCCTGGCACTGCCCGGCCGAGGGAATCCCCTGGGCTGGGCTCTGCCTGGCACTGCCAGCTGGATCACCAAGCGCCTTGAAGCCAACTCTTTGCCCCCCTCCCAGCCTGGCTGGTGGCCCCTCCGGCTGCCGGATGAGTCAGTGTCTCCACTCAGCTCAGGAACTGCCGCGATTTTATTCCTCTAAACACAGAAACCACGCAGAGTCCGGTCCTCGCCTCTCACTGCTCAGATCTGCTTTGCTATTATTAGACTTTCATATACGGCAAGCACCATTAAACCGATTCCTGTCCACCCAACCCAGCCACCCCCACAGATACTCCAAGCCCCTCAGTCTTACTTGAAAGGGGAAAAGAAAGGGCCAGTGAGATGAGCAGGGTGGAGGAGAGGGGGGGTAAGATTTACAAGTGAATGGAGGTAAGAATGGAGCAGTTTGTGGGATAAAGGGGCTGCAGAGGGAGCTTTACAGATGTGCAGAGGGACGGCGGCTCATTGTTTAATTAAGCAGAAAGTGGCTCTTTTGAAAAGCAATTTTGCACAGGAGCTCTGAGCTCAGCAAACAGCTCCTGCGAGTGAGGGCAGGAGGAGAAAGGAACAGCTGGCCCGGAGCCGTGTGAACCGCATGCTAAGCGGTTTAAAGGGCCCGGATCCTCCTCCCCGGCCCTGCTCCGCTGCCGCCCTCCCAGCAGCGCTGTCAGCACCGCAAACCCCACCGAGGGGAAAGAGAGAGCGGGGGGGGGCTGGCACAGCGAGGTTATCCTGCGAGGTGTCCGCACGGCAATACAGCGGCTGGGAAGGCCGGTGGGACAGCCAGGCTTTGTTATCCCTGCGACTTGGTCACACACAAGAGCCGGTTTCGTGGTGCCTGGGAAGCTCCTTCCACCATGAGCTGGGACGAGCCGATCTGGTAACGCGGCTCCGTGGCCTCCTGGGAGAGCGCTGGGATGGCTGCAGCCAGGCCGCGCGTCCGTCTCCCCGTTCCCTCCGACGGACTCGTTCCCTGCGCAGAAGCGACGTGCGGTCTCGCTGGGACGGTGACCCGAAGCTGTGCACGCAGCCGCTGCGGCCGCACCGGGGCCGCGAACGCAGCAGACATCGCTCGACCGCAGCAGCAGCTGCCTCGCAGCATCACGCCGGGCTTCCAGACGTGGCTGCTCACACCGACGGCTGGGAAGAGCAGCCCGGATCCAGGGCTGAGCCAGCCCAGTCGGAGCTCCCACCCTGCGTAACCCACCGAGCCCCCTTTCCTTGCCAGCAAATACATAATTACCTGCCCAAGAGAGACGCACAAGTAGGGGAACAACCCCAGAGCCCTCCAAGCACCAAACACTGTGGTTAAAAAGATCTGACTGCAGGAAATTCCACAGAGCTATGGAGGGTTTTTTATCATTCTTCTAATAAGTCTCTGCACTACCAAATGTATTTTCATTCTTTCTCTGGAGCAAGTTTCAAAACGTTAGGATTAATAAACAGAGCAACAAAAGCATTCCAGAGTATTAATAACCTAACTACGATGTATTACCTAGCGATATCACTGGGCATTTACGGACAACCGATGCCAGCTGCCACTCTTGATTTTACACATTGTTTTGGCATAGCATCCCAGTCAACTCTGAACACGTGCCATGCTGTACTTTTTAAGCCACTCTGCCTGCAACACAGGTCTGATCTCTCGCGATCCGCAGGCTCTTTTCCGAGAAGATGAATGCTCCCAACTCCCCAGCAGTCCTCCATGCTGTGCAGAACAAGGCCCCTGGAAAGCAAAGCTCTCGAGGACCAGACCATGCTCTTCTCTACGGGGATTTAACACTTGGCACATTATTTTAATTTTCTCTCTAAAAAAAAATCTGATTAGCAACAGGCTTTTCCCCTGGGGTTTTGGTAAAGGGAAACCACAAACAATTACCGAAACATGCTGATTAAAAATTTATCCTTTCAGAGTTATAAGTGCCAAAACACACAGTGAATTCTTGATTACCCCAGAAGGTCCAAGCGACCACTGCTGAAACCAGTCACTGCTGCTCCAGAAACACAAGCCCCATCAGTGAAACCATGGGGGCAGTCGGAATTCGCAGGCCTGGACCCGCAGCTGAGCAGCACAACTGCTGGAGACTTTACAAACAGCCCCAACCTCTGGGTACAACATCCAGCGGAGAGCACAGCAGAGAGGTTTTGTGAACACTCTCCATCAGCATGGTGCTGCCAAGCTAAACCTGAAACGACTACAAGGGTTAAACAAGTCACTTCCCACCCTTCCAACGGCGTCCACGCAACTTGCATGGCCACAGACAAACCCAGCACTGTGAGTCCCAGCGAGATGGAGGAAGGAGCTCCAGCATCGCTCGCAGAGCAGTCATACAATGATCTATTTGATTACTGAAGCACTTGGTTAAATTACTGTGGCTTGTTTCAGGAGGAGGCTGCCAAATACATTTTCAGTTTTTAATTTAGGGTTTCTCTCTTTTATGCTTCATTGTCTCTAATAGCCTCTTAGATGCTTGAAAATAAAGTTGATTTCCCTGCCAATTTAATCCTCTCTCCGTGTGACAAATATCGTTATTCCCCCAGCTGCTTTCTCCCACACACACTGTTTTTATGCAGAATAAGCCAACAGGGCATTAATGCCTTTAGATCCTCTAACAGCATTATCAATGAGCTCATCGAAACAGCCAGCAATGTGGGACAAGACTCTTGTTTAACTTGAGGTCTTCTTTCCACAACTGCTCTAAAAGATTACACAGTCCTGCACAAAGTGTGGCTTATGTAAATCTGTCTGCCTGTGCAGATCTACCACACCTTTTTAAGTTCCTGCTTGGCAGGAACTTCAACATGCAGGCTAAGACAGTTCCACTTTGCAGATAAAGAACTGCTGTTTTACTGATGTTAGGATACCACAAGCCCCTTGGATAATAAAAATAGGTCCCATCACATGGCTGTACCCCTCATGGCTTGCTTTTGGCCCATTTGCACTTTCCTTCCTCCTGCCTTTCCTAATCCCTCCAGGAGCCCATCTCCAGGCGTCAGCAAAGGACAGAGAATCAAATCTTCTTGAGAAAGTTAACTGGATCTGGAACCCACCTACTTTCCACCCCGTGCCTCTTACCAGGAAAATGGAAATGACTACACAAGAATTTGTTCAAACAACACTATCATCATTCAGAGAGCACTGTCTTTGCCAACTATGGGGCACAGTTTGTTTTATTCAGTTAAATATTTGTAGGTATCTCTTCATACAGTTTTCCACCTCCCCTCACCTCTAGGATATATATAAAAATGCCTAAACAATTAAAATATAGCCAGGTCCAACGTCCCAGAGAGAAGCAGCTGCTCCGCAAAAAGGAGGACAAAGACAAAAATAACCTAGAAAGAAAGGAAGAGTGGGTAAGGGAGACCAAAATGGCCAAAAATAAGCTTAAGGGCTAATGAAATCAGTTAAAATGGGGTTAGAAGTGCAGGTCTTCAAGCAGTGTTCATGCTAGAGATCTTTCCCCAGAGTATTAAGTGATGGATATACGCAGTAAAGTAAGCAACAGGATGCATTGAGTAGAGCCGAGCTGTTTCATTTCTCTAATCATTGTCATTCTGGCTGCACGAGGGCAGCAGGGAACATACTATAGATATCTTTATTTATCCAGAGATAACTGAATTAAACTTTCTTAACGTGAATGAGGAAAATACAAGGCATTAGGAATAATGTAAGGTTACAAGAATTTACCAAATTTCTTATTCATGTGTTTCTGATCCTTTTCTACTGATTCCTCACTTCTACATCATAATTCTCATCCAGAAATATTACAAGGGGTGTCTCCAGTGATCCCTTACTGTCAGACACGAACTGCACAACTGCCTACCTCCTCCCTGTGCTGAAGCAGAAGCCTCACAATTCGGTGTCTGCTCCTCAGCCGCTGCAATGCACAACCCGCCCAAAACCTGAAACCTCCCTGTTCACTCAACGCGCACGGAGACAGCAGGCTGCTGACCAGGGGAGCTCGCAAGTGGGCACACTCTCTATTCTGTCACTTGTGTCACAGGGATAGCAGCATCTGAAAAAGCAAGGCAGCAGGAAAAGCTGGGAGCAATAACGTGTTAGATGAATCTGGAATGAATCACTGGAGATCATGACTTTGAACCCTGAGACTGAGACAGATCTTCAGGGAAAGATTGATCCCTTAGGATAAATTCAGCTCCTAGTGAAGTCTATAGAAGTCTTCCCAGCAACTTCAAGTGGAAATGGATTAGGCCACATACAACTGCACCACTGACAACCATAGGACTAGGAGAATCATTCCCTGATACTAATCCCCCCCTTCCCCTGGCAGAAATAAAGATCTCGTGTAATAACCCCTTCTTCTTGAGCATCTGATCATGGTTTGAACACCACAAATGTGGTGGGTATCAGTGGGTACTTTAAATTTATGGAACACTGAAGACAATGATGCTCTAGCCCCTAAGTTTATAAACCAACTAAATGAGTGTTTTGGCATTTCCTTACAATCTTTCATTTCAGGATCTTAAGTGTTTTAGCAGTGCTAGAATTCAATGCTGAACTCCCTTGTGACACATCAAAGTATCACTACTACTTCACTAGCAACAGGGGAAAGTTAAGCAACACGACTAAACTCACAAAGCAAATCAGCATTAGGTCATGCTTCTGGATCCCTAGTCCCTGTCCTTAACCACCAGATAACACACTACTCCAGTGCTTCTATTATATCTGAATTACACATACTTAAGTTCAAGCATCAAAAGTGCTTCTACCAATCTCTAATTACTTCCAGGCACGGCAAGAAGATTTCAGGCCTGAACGTTCACAGCACATAGATTAAGGCATTAGCCATTCATGAGATACTAGTTGTTAACATTCCCTGATGCTTTGTATTATTTCGGTTTATAATCCCAGTCTCAAATAGCATAAAGCATTGCTATCTAGCTGGAAGAATTCAAAACTTACCTGTGGCAAAATTACGCTGCAACTGAAGTATGCACACACGTATGGAGAAACAAGAGAGTTAGTACAGCACTTCTCAGTATCAATACCCCAAATCACAAACCAGAGATCATAACTGGTTATCAGTGGGATGCTCAAGTCTTCAGTTTAACAACATCCTATTTTTTATTGTAGGGAAAGCTACAGGCCCGATGCCCAGCATCACATTCGAGCATTAGCTTTGCCATTTTCAACTGCATAGTTAATGTAGAATGATTACATATACTGGAAAAGCAAAGGAGTAAAGTATATTTATGCTACATTGCTACGAACACACTTATCTATACACTACATACATGCACACACATATCTATATGCCTCTTGGAAACCTCTGAACAGGCAAGAAACAAGAGAGAGAGGAGGTTGTTGGTGTTTCAAGTATCAAGCAAGACAAATGCGGACTTTATGGAAACATTCAGAGGCCGTCGCCTGTGCAGGGGGACGGAGGCAAAAGTCTTCAGGAAGGACCCGATTCACAAGTGATCAGAGGACAGGAGAGATGCTGACACTATCTCTGCTTGGCATTTGTTTTAGGGACTAACCATCATCTGCCAAGCCAGCTGATCCATGGCATGTCTGAAAATGCTTTTAAAATACATTTGATTCTTGTTGCCAACTGATGAAACTGCTGTACAAACCCTCTTTGTTCACTTGTCATTCTTTCAAGTTATCCAACAGGTTCTGATACTCACAAGGCTCCGGTTGACAGGGCAAAGTCACCTGATGCTTTTTGACACCATCAAACAAGAGTTCTGCACCACCTCTGAAATAAAAACAATGAACCACTGAGATTTTGCTTTATTGTCAAAAGGAAGACAGTACAAAAGAGGCGATTTACATAGATGCCACAACAGAGAAAACAAATGACACAGACTATATTTAGCACAGGATTCTCTTTGTCTTTTTTTTCCTCTTGCAAACCACAAGTTCGTTGGGGAAGTTGCCATCTCCCATCGCCAACACACACAGGAGGCTCCGCCGCGGGCCAGAACCCCACGGTGCCAGGCATCAGCCCAGCAGAACAGGAAGATGGCTCCCGTCCCAACGCAACTGCAAAAAGCCGCGCGGCGTCCAGCCCAACGCCTTCCCTCTCCCTCCAGCTATCAGCACTGCCTCCGTTCAGACAACGCTACAGCCAACAGCGCTCGTCCCTAACACCTTCTAGCCAGAAGTCTCACGGCGTTTCACAAATCGTAGCATCCTTCCAGAATAAATATTCCCCCCGTTCCCATTTGTGAGCAGAGAGAGGAAATGACTCACGCGAGGTTACACAGCAAGTCCGTGCAGAGCCAGCAGTCCCTCAGCCCTGGCAGCCTTTCCTTCATCTACTTACTACACAGCGTTCCCTCTCGGGAGGGACTTGACAGGGAGAAGCAAGCAGAGCAAGTAACAATGATGACAAGTAAAAATAAAAAAATAAACAAACAATCTTCCTCCACTGAACACCCTGATTAACATCCCTCTTCCGATCTTCAGAACCTGCTGGGGGACTAGCCTCAGATAACTAAGCGATGGCCTCCGCAAGCACAAGAGATCAAAGGGGAGCAAAATACCAAAGATGCAGAGGCTGGCAAGGACAGGAGCTGGTCCTCACACCTGAAAAAAATAGGATTTAAATTGGGCCCAGGTACCTAATCTCCTTAGGCTCTTAGAAAAAATAATTCATTTTTGTAACCGCAACTTAGAAGCCTCAGCAAGCTCCTCACCTATATCCCCTCTCTTGAAAAAGAACAGCTGTGAAAATCTCGAGCTTTGCAAACATAAACCAGTTTTCCCCATGTTGTGAGGCCAAATTCAGTCTTAGACGACTATAAAACTTAATCAAATAGTGAGCGGGGACACGGAAAATAAACACGAAAGCTACTTCAAGATACGCGACACAGAAGCAGATCGTGTGAGCTCTTGACTCTAGACCGAAAAGGGTGGCCAAAGGTTTAAAAACTAGGAAACTCTTAAAAAACTCAACTCACTTGATACTCGACTGAGGCAGAAAAATGCCCACCCCGTTTTCAAAGGGCACATAATTGTGACAAAATGTTCTTCCAACTTAAGCGTACATTACTTTAGAAAATTTTCTTATGAAGTTACTTTCTGGAAACTTCTTGGTGCCTTGCATCCCTTGGAAACCAACACAATAAAGAGAAGTATGTAAAATAAATAATTCCCACCTAAATATCAACAAAGACGCATCCAGACGTTACTAAGTTCCTTTAAATTCAATATCTAAAAATGCCACACTGGGTTTTCTTGGCTCTGCAATGGAAGAGCACAACAGTCCCCTTGTTGTGCCCTCGGCAGCACTACTTATATGCGGCAACTCTCCTAAAGAGCACTCTGTTGGTGTTCTTCCACCAGCTCACAAAAAATAGTTATCTGAAAATTGAAGCAGTGATTATGAACATGAGCTGAGATTCATGTGAGAGAACAAGTCACAGCAATTATACGAAAAACATTTTTTTATGTAATGAAAACAAGGTCACGCTTTGTTACAGCGGGAAATGTAGATTGCAAGATAAGGTCCTTCTGTAATGCGCTAGCTGTGGGGAACTCAGCTGCGATTTGTACATAGAGAGCTCATTTATGCATTTCCAAGGGAAGCAAAAATGCATCTCACTCTTCTGGGAAAATCAGGAGAGTTGCTGCAGCTGGAAGCGGGAAAGACTGAGGAAAGGATTCTTACGGGGAAGGGTGTGTAAAGGGTTACGGCACTTCTGCGCTCCTGAAAGGGTGGGAAAAAGCAAATAAACAGCAGCCTTTTGGCGCCTGCTAAAAGGAGGCTTTAACGAAATAGCACGAGTATTTCCACAAACGTGCACAGGCTTCCACCACACACACTTTGACCTCCCAGCACGCAGCGCCCGCAGCGCAGACGTGGCCGTGACGGGGCCGGGATGCCAAGATGCTCCAGGGCGGGAGCGCGGCTGCTTCACACCATACCGACGAAGCGCGTGTGCATACACACACACATAAACACAGATGTACAGAGAAAAAAAAGCCGAAAAACGAGCGGAAGGTTTTTATAAGTAATTTTAATAATAATTAAAAAATAGCGGGTTAGAAGGGGAGCCAGGACAGGGCTTGCACAGACGCCCCCAGGGAGCGGGGAGGGAGGCCAGGCCGCCGGCCCGGCGCGGAAAGGCAGGGCAGGGCGGCGGCAGCCCGGCCCCGCGCTCCCCGGGCAGCATCGAGCGGGCCCGGCCTCACCGCAGCGCTGCGGGAAACCGCCCCGGCCTGGATCCCCTGGGAGGCCGCGCCTGCCACCCCGGCCCGCAGCCCCGAGGCCCCGAGCCGTGGCGGCCCCCCGCCAGGCCGCCCGCAACAGCCGCTCCGCCTCAGGGCCGCGGCCGCCTCACCGAGGGGCCCGGCCCGGCCCTGCCCTCCGCCCGGGTCCCCGGCCCCCGCCGCCGCCGCCCGCGCTCACCCGAACTCCACCTGCAGGGACACGGGCGCTGCCATCTTGGCGGCGGCGGGCGGGAGGGAGGGGAAGGCGCGCGCGGGCCGCGCCGGAAATGCCGCGCCGGCTTCCGGCCGCGCTGCGTTGCCTGGCAACGGCGGGGCCCGGGCCCGGAGGCCGCCGCCGCGCAGGGCCCCACCGGGCCCCACCGGGCGTGGGGGGCCGGCAGGCTGCGGGCCTGGCCTGGGGAGAGCCCTCAGCGGAGCTTCCTCGGTGCGGAGGCCGGGCGTGCGGCCCTGGGGGCTGCGGGAGGGCAGGCCCGTTCCTCCGGCCGTGTGCGCTGGGCCCTGGCGGCAGCCCAGGCTGCTTTGGGGTGCCTGCTCCTACTTTAAGGTCACATCTCGCTGTGCATAGAGCCCTTCCTTCACACGCTGAGAACGCCTCAGCCGCGCAAAGGCGAGGAGCTGCAGCGGGAGTTTCCCCAGCCAAGCTGCCGCCTCGCAGTCAGTCAGAGTTTTTAGCGGGGGAAGGAGGAACAGCCAGGCTGGGTGAGGCCAGCGGCCGCGCCCGTCAACGCCATGGAAGATGTGGCCCTGCGCGTCAGAGGCCGTTCTGCATCCCCTGCTGCTCGGGGCAGCCGCTCCCCGCCAGCGCATCCCCGCCGCGGCGGGCACCTTCCAGCACCGTGTTAAACAAGGCGGCTCACATCTGTCGCCTGTTTGTTTTCTCGTCCTGTCCCCAGAGGGAGAAGCGTGCGCACGGGCGGGACACAGCCGTGGTGGTGACAGCTGGGCTGTGTGACGGCGCAGGCTCGTCTCCCCCATGACACGGAGCTGCGCTGGGCAGCGCTGGTGGAAAACTGCAGCCCCTTAACCCTCCCTCCACTCAGTGGAGGGTTTGCATTGAAAAAAATCCACGTACGCCTGCGCACATGCCCATAGAAATGTAATATATATGCATATACGTGGCGCATTATGTGTAAGGGGCATAAATTTACGCAGACAGATTGCTCTTCGTTTATGCTAACGGGGGTCAGAGTATGCCTAACCCCGAGAGCAGAAGGTGGTGGTGTTTGTAATGGCCTTTTGTTCTCGGAGGAGATCATTCTCTGGGCTGGGCCCCAGGAAAGGCTGGTCCCAGCGCAGATGAACGCTGCCGTTGCTGCCGGGGTTACGTGATGGCAGAGACGTGAAGCTGTTGACCGTGGTCTTCATCCAAAAATTCCAGCTGGATTTTAAACACCTCTAAATCCCGAGGTTTTTTAGTATCTCGGAGATACAGCCCAGGATCTTGAACTGATTGTACAGGAAACCGGCTGAGGAAAGACGCCTTAGACAAAAATCTTAATTCTATACACTTCAGAAATGACTGACGCACTCTGTGTACGGAGGAGCTGGTAATCTGGACTCCAGATCAGTGTTTGCAGTTACGATTTTATATGAGCTATTCTTCTTGCTCCCAGAAATCATTTATGAGGCCAAATAATAGGACAACTGGCTCCTAAAAGAACCTTGATTCCCGAGTTACAGAAACAGAACAACATATTACAGATTTAGTGTTAGTACTTCTCTGGAAAAGCAAAAAGAAATTAAAAAGAAAGAGAACAGTAACCATAAATACCAATTTGGCTCATTCAAGCATTCAAAGCTGGTCACTGTTAACAACCGCCCTGGAAATACAGTCAGCGAGCTCGTGAGAGATGGGGGACGTTTTATGGCCATCGTGTGCTCGGGGAGAGGAGCGAGTCCCATCTCCGTGCTGGGTGCTGCAATCAGAGCGTCACAAATCCTCCGGCATGTGCCTGGGGATGGGGAGGGCAAGCACGTAATCTCCTCGAGGAAGTGTAATGCTGACATTGTTATTTCCAAAGTGCTGTAAACATCGACAGTATTTGATAAACAGGTACAGAGAGCGAAAGGAGATAACGACGGGGCTCCCACCTTGAACCTGTGCCCCAGGTTCAGTTCACTGTAGCACGCCATCTTCTTGTTCAAACCCAGGGACGCGTCGCTCTGCTGTGCTTAAGCTAAACTTCTCTTTTTGCACCCAGTTTTCCACAGCAGACCCTCGCTCGGTCCCAAGCGTGGGACGGCGCTGGGCAGGACCGGGTGTCCCCAGGTAGCTGTGGTGCTCACCCCAGTGCACCCGCCTTTCCCCGCCCGCAGATTCAACTGCGCTGAACAAAAGAACAGGTTGGAAATTGAGCCTGGCAATAAACAGGGTTTAATTTCTTTTGTCTCAGTCCTGGCTTCCCCCCCCTGCCATTCGCATGCTTTTTCTTTCCCCTGGTGTGCGGAAGGGACATGCCTCTGTCCCTCCGCCGAGGGTTTATTCTGGAGGAAACGGTTTAGGTCACCATCACATTTTACAGGGAGGCACAGTTTATAAAACCAGCGGGGCCCGGCGCTCCGAGGAAACATTTTATCAGAGAGCCCCGAACTGACGATTCAATTATTTTTCAATAAAACATCAGGGGAATGCGCAAACAGCTGCTCGCATCCTTCCACCCAGCAAGTCAAACTTCAAGGGGAACAATAGCCGGCGAAAGGGGAGCCATCGCGGAGGCGGCGACAATGGGTTTCCCTACGCGGGGCTTTGTTCGATTCCCCGTCTCAGTTTTGAACTCCCTGCGCCGGAGAAAGGCGCGGGGGTAGGACGGGGAGAGGGGGAAGCAGAGGGGAAGGAGGGTCAGGGGGAGTTAAAGCCTTTTGCAGCCTTTCTCTCCCATTCATGTGGTAATTGGGTGTCAAGCAGAGATCAGTAAGATGGAGCCCGGCCTCTGTGCCCGGGTTAAACTGCAGCAGAAAGAAAGCGGGAGCTGAACCGATGGAGGCCTGAATGTCATCGGGGAGGGAGGGAGGGAGGAAGCGGCTCTCCCCCAGGAGCCCTTCTGCCGGGAGCTGGGCTGGGGAGGCCGCTTCCCATTCAGGGCAGCCCTGAGAGCGGCCAGACAAAGCGGGCGGGCGGCCGAACAATGCCGCACCCCGGCTCGACCCTCAATGGGGAGCTCCAAACAGGCGTTTAACCTGCAGAATAGCTGAAAGTGATACTCAAAGCCGAGGAGGGGGCTCGCCCGCCGCTGTTCGCCCCTTCCTGCGGCCGAGCTGGAGGCCGCTGGGATGGCCGGGGGCGAGGAGGGAGGCCCTCGTCGCCTGCGCTTCCTCGGCCGTGGTGGCAGGGTGCTGGGGTGCACAGGGTCCCGTGTGCATCATGGAGGTGTCACCTCCAGGGCAGGATTGGGCTCCGACTCCTGCTCGGGCTGGCGAGACGCCGGCGTCCCCAGGGAGGGCGGCTCTGTGCGCTGGAGGATGGGGCTCCGGGAAAGCGGGGCCACACTGAGGAGGGGGACGAGTGGGATGTGATCCCACTTCTCAAGCCTGGGATCATCTGGCGAGGGATCTGGGGACATTTGGGCAAAAACCCCACTCCCGCATGGGGGGACGTCCCGGCCTCGGACAGGGTCGCCATCGCCTGAGATTCTTGGGGTTGCCAGCCTGTACTGCGTGACCGCAGCCGCCCAGACCTCTCCCAGAGCCTGGCCTGGTGTCATCTGTGTCCGTGGGCAGGACTTTTAATTAGTCAGGAGAAAATAGGGTGAAACCCCAGGTTATTTTGGAAGGTGGGATTTGCCAATGAAAGGGGCCAGGCTTGAACAGACCAGAGCAGGACCCGTCGCCTGCTGCGCAGCCCGGCCACCCAGTGCTGTTTAGGAGTTAGGTAGCAGACAGCCCGAGACACATCTGCTTCCCTCGTGAAGCCTTTCTGCTTTGAGGAGCAAAGCTGCCGTCCCTTCCCCGCCGCATGCAGGATGACGAGACGCAGGCGCTTTCCGCAGACCATCATTTTGGTGGAATCCCCTGCAACGCAGCCCCTTCAAACTGGAGGGGGAGAAGCCACCCCTGGCCCTTCTCCTGGTTACACTGGAACCACTCAGGGGAATGGCGTATTTCCATTTCTAAAGAGTGCACCAAAGGATAGGCCCTTCTTCAGCCCAGAGTATTTCCCCATTGCTGCTTAAAGGCAAAGCGAGCGAGCCCGCGTGCGGAGGAGCCGGTGGCTGTCATTGTTTGGGCAGACTCCAGCACGCCAAGAGTGGCAGGAGGAGGCTGGAGAGACGCCGCGTTAGAGATTGCCACGGAGTTTCTCAGCAGCAGAAATTAATTTCACCCAGAAAAGTCCTGAGCAGCTTGCGAACTCCCCGCCTGCATCTGGGCTAAAATACGTTCCAGTTTTGCACACCAAGCACGGCCTGGCTGAGCTGGACCTAGGGCTGGAAAGAGATGCTGCTCAGAGAGAAAGTTGCAGCATGATTTTTCTTAATATTATTGTCACTGTCCAGGATGCTGGGTCTGGGAGCAGCAGTCATCTCCATGGTGAAAAGTACATTTGGTTTGTAAAGCTCTTTGGCTTTGCTTAAATTAATAGGCTAATAATAACCCAGGAAAGGATTTTTCCTAACCTCATACAAACAGCTTTTAAAGTATTTTAATTAAAGAAGAATAATACTTTATAAACAGTACTTTTATCTATATACAGCTGTTGAGCCAGACTTTAGCTCATTGATCAAACGAGAGAGATGTCTCGCAAGGTGTCTCTAACCACAGAAAGAGGATTCAATTAGCTTCCTCCTTAAAATCGCACAAATAAAAAGAATTTAAAAAAAAATCAGACTACAATTAAGCACTGGCTGCCTCTTTCCAAACACCTCTCTCTCAGAAGCGGTTTGTCCCAGCATTGATCCTGGGCTCAGGACCGCACTTGCACTTGTATTCCTGGGCTGAGAGCTTCGGGGCCGCTTGCAGCTAGGCTTCATTTTTTCCAGAGGAGCTGGGACTTTAAACAGGCCCCGGGATTTCCACCCAAAGCTGACAGCCAGCAGGAAAGCTCTAACTGGCGTGGCTGGGTTTTGCAGGGAGTCCCGACGCATTGCCAAGTGCGACACAACCATGACCAAAACGGTCGGTGAATTGTCCCCAGCCACCAGATCTCCGTCGGGGACGCCGCTGCTTTTAACCCCCTCGACGCTGCGCTGCCGTCAGCATGGCCAGGCAGGGTGGCTCCCTGCAGCATAACCCACAGCTACGAGCACACCTTCGTGAGGCTCCCCTCTCCCCGGGAAATCCGGCACGGAGGCCTGTGTACGTGGCATGTGCACGCCCCAGCCCCCCGGCACTGCACCCCGCTGCATCGGTACCGCTGAGCTCTGCGGGTCCCCTCTCTCCAAGGCCTGTGCGTCAGAGCCCCCCGCGCAGCTTGGTGTGCGGCTTCCCAGTCACTCAGCACCCCCCGTCTCCCCAGAACAGGAGCTGTCACCTCGGGGGGGCCCCATCCTGCTCCTCTTGCTTGCACCCTGCAACTACGACCTTCCTCCCCCTCACAGCCGGCTGGGAACACAGAGCTCGCGGCGAGCTCCTTGCTACGCTCCAGCCAGCTCCCAGCCCCTTGGCTGTGTCGGGCTAAATCCTGCTCCTCACACGGGTCTCGACAGTGCACGTCATCCCCATCCATCTCCAAAACCCAACAACACAAGCTGGACTCCACTTGGAGGGGCTTACAGGCAAATAAATAACATAACAGCCGTACTTCCACAAGCTTCCAGGGCTGCTTGCGTCTGCATTTAACAGGCAGCGCTCCGAATGCGGAATTCCTGCACGCTTCAAACCACTCATCCCCAGCCAACGATCCCCAGGGCGGACTGGGGAGGACAACCCTTTGCGGAGGGGTGGGTTGGGGTCGCTGCCCGCCGCAGCGAGGTGACCCCGGTGCTGCCGAAGTCCCCCCCCAGGCTCCGGCCGCAGTCAGGAGCCCGAGCGGGGCGAACACCAGCCCCTGGGATTGCCGCTAGACTCACACCCAGAACCATCGTCCAGACCCAAAATCTCCTCTCCACCTCAGACAGGGTCAGTCCTGGCCCCTGCGTGGGTAACCCCCCTGCTCTCTGTGCCCCCCCACCGCTTCCCAGGGCTCTGAACCGTGGGGGGGCTGTGAGACCCCAAGAGAGCCAGCGAAACAGGGTCACCCCCCCAAGGTGAGATGCTCGCCGAGCCCAGCCCGCCCTCCACCGGCAGCTGCGAGAGGAACAGCGTCCAGAAGTGGGACTGCAGCACCCGCAGAGGCGGCAGCCATCGCTGCACAGCCTGCACCAGCGCCCCGAGACCAGGGGACACCCCCAGGCCCCTAGATATGACCCCTACAGGCCAAGCCACCTCGCTGGATGGCCGAGCCCTGAGGGCACAGCAGGGCTGGGGGGATGAGGCCCATTTTACACTGAGCTGGGAGGCCAGCAGCAGCTCCGAGCTGGGCCTTGCCTAGCGTCACTGTGTCCAGGGGACCGCATAATCCCAAAGCTTTTAGTCCAAGGTGCTGGAGATGATGGCTCTGAGTTTCAGCACGCTCAAATCTGGTGTATAACGGATGCAAATTTACAGCACTTTTCCCAGAGCGCGTCTTGCCAGGGAACGCACTTCACCCAGGCTCACCCAAAACACTTCTCCTGGTACCTGCGTACCATGAAGGAGCCGGCTTCTCCTGGCCCCAGAGGGTCTAAAAGACAGTTCTGGCAGTGAGGGAAGGGGAACAGGTGCTAAAAAAACTTGTCTGCAAGGACAGAAGTGAGCTGGAAGGTTAAGCGTGGCCAGACATGGAGAGAAGCAGCAGGAATCACAGAATCACACAGAATCACAGAATGGTAGGGGTTGGAAGGGACCTCTGTGGGTCATCTAGTCCAACCCTCCTGCCGAAGCAGGGTCACCTACAGTAGGCTGTAGAGGACCTTGTCCAGGCGGGTCTTGAATATCTCCAGAGAAGGAGACTCCACAACCTCCCTGGGCAGCCTGTGCCAGGGCTCCGTCACCCTCAGAGGGAAGAAGTTCTTCCTCACGTTCAGACGGAACTTCCTCTGCTTCAGTTTGTGCCCGTTGCCCCTTGTCCTGTCGCTGGGCACTACTGAAAAGAGTCTGGCCCCATCCTCCTGACACCCACCCTGCAGACATTTGTAAGTATATATTAGGTCCCCTTGCAGCCTTCTCTTCTCCAGGCTGAACAAGCCCAGCTCCCTCAGCCTCTCCTCGTAGGAGAGATGCTCCAGTCCCCTCCTCATCCTCGTAGCTCTCCGCTGGACTCTCTCCAGTAGCTCCTCATCTTTCTTGAACTGGGGAGTCCAGAGCTGGACACAGTACTCCAGATGAGGCCTCACTAGGGCAGTGTAGAGGGGAAGGAGGAAAGAGGGAACGGGAGAGGGGCAGGAGAGCCGGATGTGCCAGGGTAAACAGGGAGAACTGGGCCAGGACAAAACGGGACGGCAACACTGAGACCAGGACCAGGAGGAAGGGGGAGCGGGGAGCCGGCGGAGGCGTTGGGGAGGGTCTCATCAATAGGTTATTTTCACACAGGCATCAAACCCAGCAGCAAGGGGCTTCCTTCCTCCTGCTCTGAGGCGAGCTAAAGTCCGCAGAGGGAGGTTGTGCTCTGGAGTGGCAATTCCCAGTTCCCAAACCGGCACAGTCCCGTGTGCCCCCCAGCAGGACCACGCAAGGAAGAGGTAGGAAACTCCAGCATAGCCCATACTCGCATTTAATCATGAGGGCAGGACAGACTGGGGCAGGCAGGTACGTTGGCGTGGAAGGACAGCTAGAAGAGCAGACACACCCTGCCCTCACAAAAGACAGACGGCATTTTGAGGAGTAACCCTGCTAAAAGCATATTAAAAAATAAAAGATAATAAACCCCAACCCGGAGTTTTCTCTGGAACAGACATTTCTGCATGGTCTTCGAGGACTGGAATCGGACATCGCTGCTAAGGCTGTTTCACACCAGACACAACGCGCGGAATTCACAGAGCACAAGTCAGGATTTTAACACGCACATTTCAGTTCAGGGCCTGTCTCCTGCGGTGGAGACAGGGAGGGCTCTTGAGGACGGGACGCAGAGCACACGCAGCCAGGCTCTCACAGAGACCACCCTCCGAAGGACCTTCTCTCCCGAGCCACGTTGCCTCCCGCGTTCAGGGCACAGACCTTGCAGCAGGGAAGCCCCGAGAGCTGCTCTGTAGTCCTGAGTACGTCTAAGCAAAGGCCAACCAGGCCCTTTATTCCCATGCTCCCACCTGCTTTCTGCAAGGAAGGCGGCGCATGAAACAAGGCTGCATCCATGAAAGGTAGAAGTAAGAGACCCAGAGAAGTGTCCACAAGATAGCTGGGGTTCACTGATGTCCTTCACCATGGACCAAGGCCACAAGGACATACACGGATGCACCCACGCTGGAAGAGGAGAATCAGTCCCAGATGAGCGTCCCATCTCCCTGCGAGAGAAAAGGGCTCTCCAAGAGAGGACAGGTCTGGGCTGCTCCTCCACCTACTGCACAAACCCGGGACACATTCAAAAGTACAGACAATAAATTAAGATTGGAAAGAAAAAAGTCAGTGTGTATAATTTATATATATAAAATATAATATAATGTGTATGTGATTGTGATTGTGAAAAATAGAAATGTCATCCCCAGGAGAGAGCAAGGCATGGCAGAAACACATCCCTGTCCCTCTCCTGAGCCCAGCACTACCCCACTTCCCTGATTCACAGCAGAAACACACCAGTGGGGCCACGCAGAGGGCAGGGGTTGCGCCTGGCACCCAGCTTCCCTCTGTCAGCGGGGACCCTGTGCCAAGGAGGAGCTGGCTGCTTGGTGAAGGAGTGGGGAAAGAGCCCAGCACTGGTCCCTTCATGGCCTTCACAAGGAAGGGTTGCTGCAGGCAGGAAAAGGGAGGGAGAGACAGGAAAAGCAAAGTGGAATGGCAGGGGCACCCCACCCCTCCTCAACTGGCCAGGGCCCTGCCCCTCCTGTGGCACGGGACCACCACCGCTGTACCAAGTAGAAAATAAAGCCATAATGAGTCTATGCTTTGGTATGTAACCATCCCCCTCCCCTCGGTCCCCCCTGTGTCCACCCCAAACCATTATCTGTAAAACTCATCAAATAAAATCTCTAGTGTGCCTTTATATCGTTCGCTCCTTGAACCTTTTCTTCCCCAGTGCCTGCCCTGCCCCCTCTCCCCAGCAGGATCTGGGGAGGTGCCCAGCTTCAGCCCCACCAGTTACAGCTTCTGCTGTCCCGACTGGATCCTGCTGAACGCTGCCTGGTCCAGCGGCAGGTAGCGGCCTTCCCTGGAGTCCAGGAAGTACAGCTTGTCCTTCACCAGCGCAGGGTCGAAGCCCTGCTTCCTCAGCTCCGTCTTCTGGAACTTGTAAGTGCCTGGAGCGGAGGAACAAGGGGTCACCGGCAGCATGCGCTCCCATCCCCATCGCCCCTGTGCCACCCCAGACCCAGCCTTGCACCCCCAGGCCTCCAAACCACCCGGGAAACTGGCTAGGGGCTCTATGGGGCAGCAGGGCTCCGTCCTGACCCTACCGCAGATCGGCCTCCATAACTAGGTTTCCCCCCCCATCTCGAGCGTGCACGCCATGGCTCACTTGTCTTGGAGACTTCATGCAGGAACCGCAGGAAGACGGGCCGTGCATACAGAGGCAGGGCCTTTTTCAGCTCACTGGCAAAGCCTTCCAGGTCACAGGAGTTCTCCGGGTCAGCGATGGCTGCCATTCCTGCCTTCCCTTCAATCCCTACGAGGCAGAGCAGAAGGAAGAGCACTCAGACACACTGTCCCTGTAGCATCGCCTCCCTCGGCCCCGCACCAGCAAGGCGTCTGGCAGACCCTGCTTTGTACCGAGTGCTGGCTGTGTGTCCAGCTGTGTCACGGGCTGTGTCACCACCCTGTGGCTACGGCTACCAGTGACACCCTGCCGTCACGGTCACCTCCTCCCAGAGGAGGCACTTGCACCCTACCCAGAAAGGACGCAGGGTCCTTCCAAACCAGCCAGAATCAGAGCAAAGCTTGAGAGAGGGAGGGAACCCTCTGGTTCTTGCTGAGCTCGTCCCTGGAGGCCTGTTCCCAGTTTGCCCACGGGGAGCCTCAGTCCAGCCTCTTCCAAAAGGACGTGCTGATCTGGGTGTGCAGGACATGCTCACACTCGAGTGCCAGAGGCCCACCTGCCTCCCCCGATCATTCTCTCCCCTTTTAGCTACCTGGGATCTCCACCCCATAAACCACCACGTCTGTCAGGTTGAGGATGCGGCTCAGCGTCCCCTCCACCTCTGTGGTGGAGACGTTCTCCCCTTTCCAGCGGAACGTGTCCCCGGTGCGGTCCCGGAAATACATGTAGCCGTATTTGTCCATCACCAGGACATCCCCTACAGGAAGGTGAGAAACAGGCAAAAAATGAGGCGTCAGAGGGGCTAGGAGCAACCCTGGAGCACCTCAGGGCAGTGCCACTAGCCTGGGACAGCCCCCACGCCATCCCAGGTATCCTGCTCCTCTGCTCTCAGCAGACGGAAGGGCCCTGCTTGCCTCACCTGTGAGATAGGCAGCGTCCCCTTTTGTAAACACGTCCCTGGCAATTTTCTTGTTGGTGGCTGACTGATTCAGGTAGCCATCAAAGTGCTGCAAGGGGTTGCTCTTGACAATGCGGCCCACCAGCTGCCCCGGCTCCCCTGCAAGGGAGAAAAGAGGGGATGAAGCGGGGAAGCAACCACCTGCACCCAAGAAAAAGTGTGTCTAATGGGGCTGATGGGGTTTAACTGAGCAGTGACTCAAACCTAGGTGAATTACCTTGAAGTATCGGGAAAGACTTGCACAGGACTGAGGAAACTCCTGCCTGTGGTTGCCCTCACCTGGTCTGCAGCGGATACAGACACCATCCGGCCCCCGGATCAGCTCCATGGTGTCTTCATCCACTCTCACCAAGCCGATGGGGTACACACCTGGCAGGATCCTGCTGTTGAAGCCACACGACCCAACCTAGGACGGAAAGAGCTTAAAGCCGGGGTAGCAGGGACACCTGCCCCACCCTGAGCCTGCTATCCACGCACATCCAGGATACCAGAGGGCTGGCATGGCACAACAACAGCCAAAACCCCTCCGGGTGGATGGCAAACCACGCCAAGACTCCTGGAGGCAAAACCAGGAGCAAGCAGCCCGTCTGGATTTCCAACCCTGCCCAGGCCAGCAGGACCCTCTGGGACACTGGGAGGGTGGTGGGGCCTTACATTGTTGTCAAAGTTTCCCAGGCTGCAGTTGCACTCGGTGGCCCCGTAAAACTCGGCCACCTGGGCGATGCCGAAGCGGGCCATGAACTCTCTCCAGATGGAGGCACGCAGCCCGTTGCCCAGCGCCATGCGCACCCGGTGCTGCCGCTCCACCGCTTGGTACGGCTGGTTCAGCAGGTAGCGGCAGATCTCCCCAATGTACTGCACAATCTGGGAGGGACAGAGAGGAAAGACTCACTAGGACCCCTCCACCAGGCCCCAGGGTGTTCGGGGTTTCTTCAGGGCAGGCAGGAACAGCACAACATGCCCAAAGTCCCCTAAAGAGGCCACGGCAAAACCCAGGAGTCCTGCTAGCTTGTCCATTGCCTGTCCCTCCCTGGTTAACCCACTCCTCCAGCCTGTGAAACCTATCTGAGACCTCCTGGCTAATGCTGGAGCATGGGAAGGGTTTGGACACGTGGAGTTACCACCCCAGGTGGGAAGGACACAGCCCCAACACCTTGCAAAGTGGTTTGGAATGGACAGGCAGAACTGGTCCAGGCCTCCCCTCCTTCCAGCGGCTGGGCTCTCCGCAGCACGACAAAGATCCCCAGGCTCCGCTCCCCAGTCCCGGCTGGCCCATTGCCTCATGGCCTCACCGTGCAGTTGTATTTCACGCAGTCCTCCCAAAAGTGCGAGGCTGAGAACTTCTTGCGGATGACAATCGTCATGCCCTGCAGCAGGCACTGCCCGACGCCCACGATGTTCCCTGTGGAGAGGCAGCCAGGGGAGCCCTCAGTCCCCAGAGCCCTCCAGCCCAGCCCGGTCAGGGAGAGACCTGGCAGGGCAAGGCGGACGCCGCACCCTGGCTCACCGCAGATGGGTGTTCACCTAGCCAGAGCCCCCAGGACCATGGGCACCGGGGACGAGACGCGTGGCAATGAGATGTGGGGCAGCGCTTCTTCGCACCCAGACATCCCGGCACATCTCAGCCAGCCAGCCAGGCCCCGCTTCCCCTCCCCCCGACTTTCCACACGGAACACCGATAAGGCACAGCTATTCCAAAGCCAGGCTTGGAGCTGGGATAACCATCCCCTCCCACTCCTCACTCCAAAAGTCAGTCAGATCGATTTCTGTCTCCCAGGAAAGAGGAAAGCCTCCGTCCAACACCGCCAGCAGCAGCCACCTCCTCCTCAACATGGAGACTGCTGCTGCACCAGCTTCCAGCCTGAGCCCTGGGCTTGGCTGAGGGAAGAGACAGTCCCAGCACGCAGGGCTCCGTACAGCACACGTTACCTGCAGCATGGTAGAGCGGGAGGCAGTCGTACATCACATCGTCAGGCCTCATGCGAAAACCGTAAAAAACTAAGCTGGACATGCGGAAGTACCTGGGGCGGGAGGGTGAAGGGACGTGTCAGCAGCAGGGCCAGAGGCACTGTGCTAGGACAGGGCAGAGCTCAGCCTCGACCTCCCTGAGCCCCTGCCCATGGCCTTACCGGCAGTTCACCACAATGGCAGCCTTGGGCAGCCCCGTCGTGCCAGAGGTGTAGATGTAGAAGAGTTTATCTGGAGAGCAATGAGGAGACAATGTCACATACCCAGTCTAGGAGCTGGCTGAACTCAGGAGAGGGGGACAAGTCAAATTTATACTCTGCTCGTGCCAGTTGAGCCAAAACTTTTGTTATATGACAGCACCAAGAACATGCTGGCTTGACCCTGGACAGATCAGATCTGTTGGACACATGGAGGACACAACAGGCTACTGCTCTGCACAGGGTCAGGCTTCAGACACCGGAGTAATCCCCATCCCAAGCACCCCAGGCCCTGCTGTAGACATCTGCCATCGGCATCCCAAGCAGATGTTCTTGCCAGTGTTGGAACTGGCTGATCCACAAAAGCACAACTGTGAGTTCAGGCCCCAAAAGCTGACCACATACCAAGAAAGCCCTTATCAGGGGGCGTTGGCTGGTGCCGCTGGGCTGTCTGCAGGAGCGGGTCCAGGTGTTTCACACCAGTAAACGCGGATCCAGGGCCTCCTTCCCCGGACCAGAAGAGCTGGATAGATTTCTCCAGGGAGGGCTGCAATTCCTGCATTGCTGAGAAAGTAAAGAGGGGAGATGGAGAGAGATCGCAAGGTGGTTACAGCACAGAGACCCCTGCCCTCCCAGACAGCCTCAGGGAGACACTGTTCCAGGTAGCAGTACCCTCGCTGTGCTCGGCAGAGTCCCCAAAGGGCTGACAGCCATCGCAGGCAGATGTCACTCCCATGATTAACAGATGCTGGGGCCACAGCCCAGGCCTCTTCAGGGACTAGAAGATCCTGTTCTCCACCTCTCCCCAGCCAAAACCTCTTTGGTGCCAAGAGATCTGTTGACACCATCAGCCTCAGAGGTGTGGGCTGAAACATGCGAGGATCTGGAGCCAAGGTGCTGCAGGAATGTGGCTAACAGCCACGGAGAACAAGGGGAGGCTCATCCCGCACAGTGGAGCAGGCCCAGCCCAGCCCACACTGGGGAGGGACCCGAGAGGCACAAGGGAACGATCCTCACACTCAGGCTGGCCTGCTTGGGAGCCAGCGCTGAACAACAGATCCTCCCCTTCTCTAGATCCTGCCCGGTGGCCAAAGGAACCAACACACAAAGAACCAGTCAATTCCTGGATAATTCAACTGACCACTCTCCTCCAGGTCCCTTCTCTGTGGTGGGCAGGAAAGGAGCACTAAATCCACAGACACGCTCCCCAACCCTTGAGTCCAGAGCACCCCTGACGCATCTGCCTGCCCCTCACCTTCCATCATCTCCACCCCAAAAACCACAGCCTTGGAGTTGGAGATGGTGATGCAGTGCAGCAAGGCATCCATGCGCAGGTGGGAATTCACGAGGGCGGTCTCCACCCCAATTTTGGCCAAGCCGAGCCACAGCCCCACGTACTGATTGCGGGACTCCATGAAAAGAGCCACCACGTCACCAGAGCGGAAGCCTTGGCCATAGAAAAAATTGGCCACACGGTTGGAGTATTCATCCAGCTGCCGGAAGGTCCAGCTCTCGCCCGTGCTTTGGAAGATCAGCGCTGTCTTCTCTGGATACTTGCTCGCAGTCTTCTGGAAGATCTTGGCGATTGTGTTCTTCTCTCTCACATGCCTCCATACCTGCCACTTCACCCGCAACAGGACCAGCCCCGTGCTGCCAAAGGAAGGGGAGCAAGAGGGCAGCTGCTCAGCAACCCCTGCAAAACCACTTCTTCCAGCAAAGCCAACACAGCACGAGGATCTTGCTAGGAGCTGCAATAGCCCAAAACTGCTCCAGGCCCTACTCTAGGTCAGCAGCAGCTCAGGGTGCTCCCCTGAGCTGCATCAACATAGGCAGAGGTTGTCTGCAAAGATGCTTATAGCCAAACTCATGGAGGCCTGGGAGAGATGAGTTTTGAAAGGCTGCAGACAGGGATGTCCCCTGATCAAAGTGGCATCTTTGAGCCTCTGATGCTCTCCAAGAGGTGCCACCACTCCCTCCCCACAAATCCTTGCCAGGAGCTGGCACAGCCTGGTACCAACTCAGAACCAACCCTGAACAGACACCTGGTGCCACGCCAGCAGGTTTAGGGATGGGGTGAAGTACAAGGGCAGTCACCAGACTTCAGAGCTCAGCTGAAATCTATCTTTCCTGTGAAAACTTTGCCCGAGAGTTTGGAGCCACCCGGGAGTGGCAGAGGGAGATCTCCTTCCAGCTGGGCCGGGTGCCAGCAGCAACCCAGGGGTGTGCAAGGAGCTGGGGGCTGCGCTCACACACACCGGGGCAGAGCACTAGGCCAGGGGGAGGGTGGATGGTCAGGCCATCCTAGCCAGGACACTTACGTGACGTCCCTTCGTATTGTCTTGATGAATATGAGGAAGAAGTTCCATCCGCCGGATCCCAGGTAGAAGATGAAGAGAGCGGGGATGGCCTGGGCCCAGGACAGCCCCAAACTGACCCTGAAGAACAGCAGCAGTGCTGCAAAAGCAGCCAGACGCAGCATCATGGCCTGCATAGAGAGAGAAACCACGGCCATCAATGCACGCACACTGGACTCGGTGATAATGAACCCACGCGCAGGGGATGCGTTAGCAGCCCCCGGCTTCCTGGATGAGGTTCCTGAGTCACTGCTCCTCCTGGCAGCGACGACGTAACCCAGCAGCCCAGAGCTCCCACAGATGTAACTTTACCGGACCTTGGAGACGGCCAATTAAGCCGCCAGCGTAGCACTGTTTAGTGCCGGCTGAGAGCCCGGCCATTCCCACCTGGGGAGCCACATCCCGCACACCGGCCAGGGGCACGGCCGCGCCCCAGTAGCGTGAGATGCAGGGTAAAGCCTCTTCATGGGTGTGGGAGCAGAGTCACGGCCAGAGACCTTGCACAGAGGTTGGGCAGGCACCAGGGCAATGCCAGGCAGGGCTGGCTCAGGCCCTCACCACCAGCCTTGCAAAGCCCAGCTCTAAGTTCCTCCCTGTCCCAAGTATCCCTCTGTCCCCATACCTCAGGTCTCCCACGCCACCAGCACCAGCTTTCCCACATGCCTGGTTCCAGGACAGCCAGCACGGCTGGCGGGAGAGCGCAGCTTCATACACTCTCCGACACAGCTCAGACAGGAACAGGGACAGGAAACTCTGTCCTTTGAACTCTGCTTGCGTTTGCAAACCCTTGTGTCGGCGGGCAGTTTCCTGGTCTGGCTCTGCTGGAGACACTGCCAGAGTGGGTCGGGGACGAGGCCAGGCGCAGGCATGCCCTGGCCAGGCTGGAGTGGGCAGAACAAGCACTGTGGCTGCCACCAGGACCACCCAGACCCCCACTCCATGTCCTGCAGACAGCAGCTCTGTCCCCATCCCAAACACACCCCAGACACGGCTCCGAGACTCGCAGGGAACCGCAGTCTAGCAAAGGCTCTTTTCAGGCGACAGCATCGGGCGGGGGAAAGTGACAGTGATGTGACCCTCACAGCTCGAGGCCTCCTAGATAAAACTGGTCCTTCCTGGCATGGACATGGGCCAAAGAGGAAGGAAACACTCACATCATTCCTCTTCCCCTCTTCAAGGTAGATTCACTGCTCCAAAGCTGGCAGCCCTGGGTGGGCTCTGCCAACTTTGGCTGGAAGCCACACTTGTGGCTTTCCCTCTGCTCTGTGCAGCTCCCCCAGGTCCAGGGAGCCTCTGCAGATTTGGTACGAGATGCTGGCAGGGTGGGAGCCAAGACAGCGCCATGTGGTCACCGTGCCCTGGCATGTCACACAGGCTGTCCCACCTCCGAGCCGTGCCACCGGGAGGAGGCAGGGATGCACCAGAGCGCAGGATGCTGCTCCTGGCTGGGGGCCTGGGGACATCCCCCTCATCCACAGCTCCTGCCCTGAAATCCCTGCTCGTGCCGGTGGCCTCTGAGCTCTCTCCACCAAACACCTCCCAGGCCCGAGGCCACACAACACAGTTCCTCGGCCTCTTAGCAGGGCAGGACCCACTGCATTTTCACCTTGGAGCCTCTCTCTGCAGTTACACAGGGCAGCTCTTAAATCACCATCAAACTACTATGCCTCAGCCAAGACCTGAGTCCTTCGTTACACACTCGCATCAAACAGAGAGACAAGGAGACACAGCGGTGGGGCAGCCACACTCTGCGTGGGCAACAAGGTGCTTAAACCTCCCACTTGCAGGCAAGACGGGCCCAGACAGGCCCCTGTTATCCTCTGCTCACATCTCTGCCTCGCACCGGCGAGAGATTACTGAGAGACAACCGGTGCATTACTCCCAGAGACCTCCAGCCCTGCCGTTAAGGATTCAGATCTTGCCTAGCTGCATCAGCATGGAGAAAATTAAGACCTGCCTGTAGCTCCACAGCCAGTGGGCACAGAGGCAAACCGCAGGGATCCATCACTCGAGGGCGCAGAGACCTGAGGGGAGCTTGGGAGAGGCACCAGCCTGGGGAGCAGGTTGCGGGGAGGGGACAACAGGCAGGCGACCGGGCTCCAAGAAGCCCCCAGCACCAACGGACAAGCTCCAGGAGCCAGGAGATCCCCGTCTCTCCAGCGTGAGCAGCCAGGGAGGCACCCGTCCCCCGACTTGGGCCTGGGTAGGGTGATGGGGATGAGCCTGCCAGCCTCGGGGAAGGACGGGGAGGGTGAAATGCAGTCCCCCCGTTTCGCCCTCCCCGTCCTTCCCTGAGGCCAGCAGGCTCAACCCCAGCATGGAAGCCAAGCAGCCCAGCCCCAGCCCCATCTGAGCAGGCAGAAGGACCGGGAGGCTCATCAGGGCCTCACCCACACCGGGCTGCAGCCGGGACCCTCCTCCCCTAACCCGGCCAGGTCTGGGAACCTCCTGGGGAGAGCCGGTATCCGCGGTGGGAGCCCTGCAGCCCGCTGAGGAGAAGGCCCGCGATGCCTTGTGAGGAGACCGGGGGGCTGAGGGGCCCCAGTGCCTCATGAAGAGAACGGGGGGGGAGGCTGAGGGGCCCCGGTGCCTCATGAAGAGAACGGCGGGGGGGGAGGCTGAGGGGCCCCGGTGCCTCATGAAGAGAACGGCGGGGGGGGAGGCTGAGGGGCCCCGGTGCCTCATGAGGAGAACGGGGGTCCTCGGTACCTCATGAGGAGACCTGAAGGGGGGAGCTGAGAGCCCCGGTACCTCATAAGGAGACCGGGGGGGGGGGGGGGTGTGGCTGAGAGCCTCGGTGCCTCATGAGGAGACCACGAGGCTGAGGAACCCCGGTACCGCCCGCAGGGCCCCGGTACCTCATGAGGAGACCGGAGGGGGGGGGAGCTGAGAGCCCTGGTGCCTCATGAGGAGACCGGGGGGGCTGAGGAACTCCGGTACCGCCCGCAGGGCCCCGCTGCCTCATGAGGAGACCGCGGGCCCCGCCCGGCCGCCCGCGGAGAGGCAGCTTTGGCCGCCGCGGCGGGGCAGAGAGGCGCCGGGAAGTCACGGAGGGGGGAGGACGGTGCCGCGTTCTTACCGGGCTCCGGAGCGTCCGCTGCGGCCCGGCCACCTGCACCGGGAGCGGGGCCCGCCCGCCGCTGCAGCACGGGGCGGGGCGGGCGGCGCGGCCCGCCGGGAGCTGTAGTCCCGCCCGGCGGCAGCGGCCCGGCCCCGCGGCGGCGGGTGCGGTCCCGGGGTGGGCGCGGGGCGGGGCGCGGGGCGGCGCGGCGGGAAGAGGCGGTGAGGGCGGCGCGGGGAAGCGAGGGCTCTGTGGCGCAATGGATAGCGCATTGGACTTCTAGCGCGGCGTGTGACGGGAGTCATTCAAAGGTTGTGGGTTCGAGTCCCACCAGAGTCGAATTTTTGCCGCCTTGGCGTCGGGGATCTCTCTCGGGGTGCTGCAGCCTCGACGGGACCGGGGGGGAACCGACCGACCCGCCCCGGCCGCTGCCAAGGAGCCGGGCTGTCCCCGGGAGCGCTGCCCGCGGCGTGGCGGGGAGCCCTGTTTTGGGAGTGGGGTCCAGGACGAGGGGACAGCAGCACGGGGACATGGCCGCTCCCGGGGGCTTCGTGAACGTGTGGCCCAGCAGCAGCATCCCCTCCTTTGGGGGTTATTGTTATCCCATCCCCAAAACGGCCCCAGCATGGGCGCAGACCGCTGGTGGAGCTGCTGCTTGCCCGCAGCGAGTACATCCCCCCCTAGAAAATACATTTTTGTGCATGATTTGTGCCAGACCTGCCCAAAACGACCCAAACGACCCCGCTCCCCACCTCTGCCGCCACCGCCTTCCTTCTCGCAGGCTCGACAAGCAACAGCCACTGCAAACGGGAGCTGCGGTGGCCATGAAGTGACCCGGCTGAGCAGACGCGGTTTAAAACGATGTTACGTGCCACTTCTGTCGTGCTGGCAGCCGCCCGCCGAGCATCACACATCACGAGCAGCCCAATGCCCACCGGCAGGCCAACGCTGCGTCACCCGACGTGCAGCGAAACCCGCTCTCATGACCGTCGCTTCCCGCGGTTCCTCGACCGCTTGCTCACGGCTTCTGGACGCGGGGAATCTTTGCCGCCCTTCGGTTTAACCACCCTAAAGCTCCGACACGTTTTCGATGCAGAAAAGGACGTTTCTGGGTTGTTTTAGGGCCAAATGCTTCTTTCGTCTTGACCAGTGCAGTAGGACAACCCCCACTCTGTGCATTTCACTGGCAGCTGAGGGATGTATTTGTATGATGTCCTTTATTGTCTGCTTGAAACAACGCCGGGGGCCAAGGGGAGGCATGAGCCTGGTTTTGGAGAAAAACCTCAAAGTCTGGCTGGGGGGGGAAGAAAGCAGGGAGAAGCTGAAAATGAGTCAGGGGGTGCAGGACGCAAGTCAGTCCCTCTGTCCGCTCTTAAACGTAGCCCAAAACCCAAGAGTTTTGCCCCTGCTCAGCCTCCTGGGATGGAGCAACTCTGACCCCCAGCCCCACCGTCAGCCCCTGCTCCCGCCTGTCCTCTCCAGCATCCTGCAGGAGACTGGGACAGGGCCAGCGAAGCCCACAGCGTGGCAATGCCATGTCCCCAGCTGTGTAACCCCTCCCAAGCCACCAATGGACCCCAGTAAGAGCACCTCCTCCCTCCCCTGGGAACCAGAATGGCTTTAGGAAGCCCCCAGCCTTGCCCCACTCTTGCTCTGCACCCCAGTCTTCCCCTGTCTGGTCCTTTCTGCAATGAGCACCACAAGGAACCACTCGACAGCCCAGCATCCCCAAATCCCAGCTGGAAAGATGCAGCTCCGCAGCCCATGTTGTGCCCTGGTCCTCAGGGACGTGCAGCCACACGCGTGCCCTGCCAGCACCTACCCCCACAGACTAAGAGCAGACCCTGCCGCAGCCGAAACAGGGTGAGGTTTCACGTCAGATCTCCCCTTCAGCAGGGGAGATGGGGTGGAAGGAGAGGGGCAACGAACCAGGAGCTCCACCGTGGATTTTATTAAGCAAGAAGGAATTTCAACAGCAAACCCAGACACACAAAGAGCCCCTGGCCTCGTGGCTCTGCCCTTGCATCCGACAGCTCTGCTCTCCAGCTGCTGGCAGTCTGCAGCTCCGTTTAATTAACCCAGACAGCAATCAGCGCCCAGATGCAGCGCAAGTGGCTGCTGTTTCTTTGCTCCCGGGATGCAGCCCTATTCCCGATCGTGTCACGTTGCTGCCCAGGGAAGGGAGGATTCCAAACCCGGCGCGGTCACACGGATTTCAGCACTTTGATGGGGAGGGACCACAGGGAGACACGGCAGCCTGGGATCGGCTCGCAGACAGCCAATCCAGCCGGGATAATATCCAGAGGTATTTCCCTGCCCACTCCCGTGGGCATGCAATTGTGCGCTGCCTGGTCTCCGAGGCGTGAGGCACATCCCACATGACCCATTAAGAGACCAGTTAGGCACCAGTACAAGTCGGGATTTCACTGTTGCACACAGCAGACCTGCCCCTGGGCTGCTCTGTGAATCACTGGTTTAGCTCCAGTCCTGGGCAGCCCCAAGACCTGACGTCTCCATCCTCCTGGGGAGGGCGGGAGGAGGGATTTACCTCCAGAGCCCCCGAGCTGCAGAAGGCCAATGTGGTGGTTTGCTGCAGTGCGTTGTAAACCAGCTCTGCTCCCTCCCCATCCCAGCATTTCTGAGCATCCGGACCGGAGCGCTGCTGTCGGGCGGACCGGAGCAGCCAGACCCTGCTGGCAAAGGCACAGCAGGCCTTGCCATCCCTCCCCTGAGCCACCGACAGCAGAAAGGGTCAAGTTCTGTCACGGCTCAGGGAGGTGCCCCTTGGCCTCCACCAACACGAGGGTGCCAACTCTTGGCAGGAGAAAACTCGGCTTTGGGTCCGTGGCAGCTGGTAGCAGAGCCACGCTGCACTCCCGGGCAGGAGGAGATGGGGATGGCTGCTGTCTGCCAGCGGGGATCCCTGTCCCCTCCCCGTGCTGGAGCTGTCACACTCGAATGGCCGGGGGAGGGAAGATGCCGATCTCCTCCCGCAGGGACTCCACCGGCTGCTCCCAGCGCTGCTCGTAGTAGACGTTCAGGATACAGCTGGCGTTGCGCCCGCTCCGAATCGCCCAGGGAACCAGGTCCGTGGCCAGGACCCGCAGCTTTCTGGAACAAACAACACAGGAGGTGACAGTTGGAACAAACAACACAGGAGGTGACAGCTCTGATTTCCATGTTTTGTTTTTTATTTCCTTCTCCAAGTCCCCACTGCAGGCAGATGCCAAACCCATGTGTCCCACGTACCCCTCCACCCTTCTAGCATCCCTCCTGCTTAACTCACAGGGGAAACTGAGGCACGGAAGAGGATGGTGTGCTGGGAAGGTTACAGCCAGCAGCAAACACAAGACCAGAACTGAGGTTCTGCAGTCCCCAAACTGTGCTGGGCACTAAAACAGCTGTGCTGGGGCAGGGAACGGCCGTCAGCATGGCGAGGGTCCTGCTGGCCCTCACCTTGTGCCCAGGCAAGGGCAGCCAGGCCTGGGCACTGCTCCTCCGGCCTGGCACAGGAGATTCGGTGCTGGCAGCAGATGAAGCATCAGGTTCTGCTTCAGTGACGGGGCAAAGCCATGCCTCCCGCTGTCACCGCTTCCCTGGGCCATGGGGACAGAGCAGCAGGTTCACACGAGGGATCCCTGACCAACTGCCTCCTCCAAACCAGCCACATCCCCTCCTCGTCCCGAGCACCCCCCAGGCTGGCGTGTCCCCTGGGCAGAGCCTCCCCGCGCGTCGGCCGGCACCGGCACCTACCGTGCGCTGAGACGGACGGGGCCGAATGCTGCTCCCAGGACACACATGGGCAGCCCTGTCTGGACGGCTTCGAACCACTTCACCACGACCTCGCCTGGGAGGGAGCGGGGAGGTGGTGAGCAGGCAGGACACCCGGGTTGAGGGACGGCCAGCGCCACGCAGCCCCGCAACGCCGGCTGCAGGGTCTGCCCCTTCCTGAGGACGGCTACGCACCCGTCCCCTCCGCCTCCACAGCAGGACTCAGGAATGCTCCCCAAGTCTGGCCACGGCTTTGTCCCGTGCCAGGACGAGCCTCGCCGTGACCACCCGCCCGAGAGGGACGTCCCGGGGCAGCAGCACCCTGCAGCCGATGCCCCACAAGCTGGGGAAACACCTCCCGAGCAGGCCGGCTCCCCGCAGGTCTTTAGCAACACAATTCATAGAATGGTTTGGGTTGGAAGGGACCTTCAAGATCATCTGGTTCCAACCCCCCTGCCGTGAGCAGGGACATCTTCCACCAGCCCAGGGTGCTCAGAGCCCCATCCAACCTGGCCTTGAACCCTGCCAGGGAGGGGACAGCCACAGCTTCTCTGGGCAGCCTGGGCCAGGGTTTCACCACACTGTCACCACCCCAATTGCCAAAGCCTGGTTGCCCGTGCGGCTCTCCCTGCCTCTCAGCACGGGACAGACCTTTTAAAAATGCCACCAGGGCCCAGCCAAAAGCTGCGTAGGAGGCCTGACACGCCGGTTCCCGCAGGCTCACCAGCAAGGCTCAACTTGTGACTTTGAGTCAGACACAAAATGAGGGCAAAGGACAGGGGAACGAGCGGATAAGGAGCAAGCAGGGAGCCCCCACTTCTGCCTTAGCTCAGGGCTTGCGAAACGACCCTCCCTCGGTGCCACCCTCCCTGCCAGGCAGCAGACACCCACCCACCCGCTCAGCGGCTGCCTGCACCCAGGGCTCGGGCAGAGCATCTCTTGGCAGGGGAACGTTGACATCCCGTGGGTTTCTGGGCACCACAGAGCCAGCGATGCGGCACAGTGATGGTGCAAACCTCCCCACACACCTCCCCGGGCTGAGGATCGGGGAGTCCGACCGGCCCAGCCCGCTCCGTTCCTGGGAGACTTGGCCGAGCACCATCAGTGGGGTTTGGCAGCACAGCCCTCCGAGCCCGCTGCCGCTCACCTAGCATGTTGGTCGGCATGCCCAGCAGAGTGTGCATCAGGTCGTGGACTTCCCGGTACCGCTGGATCACGTACGCCAGCTCTTCGTCATCAACAAACTTGGGTGGCATCCGGGTGTCCGGAGAAACCTTCTGCAAATCCAAAGAGGTCCAGTTCAGCCCCTTCCAAACGTAAAGTTTCTGGTCTCATTCTTTAACGCACAGCCATACGTGGCCCCCTCCATCAGCACATCTCCCAGCCCCCAGTGGTGGGGGTCAATAACATTTCCATAGACAAAAACCAGGGACTGTGCAGCACTGGTGGCAAATCCAGCATCATCCAACACCCAGCATCTCATCCCGTCCCACTCCCTCTCATTCCCACAGGTTCCTCCATGGCTCCAATCTCCCTCTAAAGCCCACCCATGCTCCTGGCACAGGGATCAGCGGCAACAGCCGTTTGCACCCTCTGAAATCCCACACTCACGTTGTCCTCCAAGAACCGAACATACTCTCGGCCCAGCGTGCCGTCCGGCAGCCCCCGCAGCCTGGCCATGTCCAGGGTGGAGAGACGGATGCGAGGCCGTTCCCTGAAAGCCAAACGCAGGGCAGTGAGTCTCCCAGTGAAACACACAGCGGGGGTCTTGGAGAAAGGAGCCCCTGAAACGCCTCATCCCCTGCCTCTTCCCTTCCCGGGCATTTTCCTTGCACGGATCCTGACCGTTCGCTGCAGGGATAGCACTGTCATTTCTATTGCGGAGGCAGGGACACCAATTGCTTAAAGGATCTATCTGAAGCCTTGGCTGTCATTTTGCACTCCTGTAAAACTCCATTTGGAAAAACACCGGAGTCCTCTGCACCGAAATGCTGCCGCACAGGCTGCTGGCCAGGCACAGCCCCCAGCAACGGCCAGCCCCGGGGGAGCAGAGCCCTTCAGCATCCCTGCAAAGCAGACAGAGCTTCAAAGGAACAACCCTGAAGAGGGGAGGGGAATTGTTCTAAATGCAGGTTTCATTTTCCTCCGGCTTAGGCTTTCACCACCAGCCACGTGGCAGCCATGCACGGAAAGGTCTCCTCTCCAGGTTGTTGGCAAACAGGTGCCCCACAGCCCTGGAACAAAACAAAAGCCCTTTTATTTCCATGCACAGGATAAATTCCTCCCATGCCAAAAGGCTTGCAGCGGAGCCAGGAGCTCTGGAGCGGAGCGGATCTGCTCAGCTCCTGGAGCGGAGATGCCAGGGAGATAAGCAGGACTCACAGCAGCTTCACCCTGGCTGCAGACGCTTCCTTGTGTATTTGGTGTCGAAGGGACCTCAGCAGCTTGGAGGCTTAAAAAAACCCACTTGTGTGCACAAACCGAACCGCTGCAAATCCCTGCACCACGGGGCAAGGAGCAGGTGGGGACGGCTCTCCCCAGCCCTTGGTGCCTTTGCTGTCCCCTCTCCCTGGGCAGCTCCTCTGGGTCTCAGCCCCATCCCGGTGCTCCGTGTGCTTTGCCAGGTCAGCGTCCAGAGCCAGGATCAGGCTGCACTGCACAAACCCATGGCAAAAGGCAGCTCTTCCCCAGCCCCTTCGCGGCACAACCCGAACAATGCACAAGCGGCAGCGTGACACACAACGAGGAGCAGGGAGAAGGCAAGCAAATAAGCACTAAGATCTTGGTTAATAAGAGACTCATGAAGTCCCTCCTGGTCCTCAGCCTCGCTGCGCTCGAGAAGTCCCTGCAGACATGGAAGTAAAAGTGATCAAGCCTTAACAAGGAAGAGAAGTGGCCTCGTTTCACAGCCTGGGGAGATGCTGCAGGCGCTGGGAAAGAAATTACGGAGGTGTCTAAGGAGGAGGCAGAGCAGCGGAGATGAAGTCTCCAACACAAGGAGACGCAGGCGCAGGGGAGAAATCCATGGACGTGGCCACATCCATGGATTTCTCCCCTGCGCCTGCATCTCCTTGTGTTGGCACCTGCCAGTTCCAGCAGTGAAGCAGAACAGACAGAGAGCAGCGCCTGAAGTAGGGCTGGGCCCAGCAACTGCTGCGCTCTTGCCCGTAGACTTGCCACGGGGCTCTTGTGATCATCGAAAATAAATTAAAACAAACAACCTGGAGCGTTAGAGCTAACAGAATACTTGCGCTGCTTTCAAGCCAGGGAGCACAAGGCTCTCCCCTCACGGGGCCCAAGGAATGTGCCTGGCCTTGTGCCTCCCTCCCCACCACGAACCGCACTGCGGAGGGACGCACTGGAGGATGCGGTAACCTTCAGGGTGGTGCTTCATCTTGTCTCGCAGGTTGGGCAGGGCAAAGCAGCCCGTGGTCTCCCCGAGGACTGCCACCATGTCTGGAAGAGAGACCAGAGAATGACCCGAGAGCGGTTTTCGCAACACCCAGCCGTCCGTGGTTGGCAGGTGAGGGAACGGAGCAATGAAGCCCTTGGCCGGGATCATTAGGGGTGCATTAGGAGGAGCGTGGCCAGCAGGTCAAGGGAGGTTCTCCTCCCCCTCTGCTCTGCCCTGGTGAGGCCCCATCTGGAGTACTGTGTCCAGTGCTGGGCTCCCCAGTTCAAGAAAGATGAGGAGCTACTGGAGAGAGCCCAGTGGAGGGCTGTGAGGATGAGGAGGGGACTGAAGCATCTCTCATACGAGGAGAGGCTGAGGGAGCTGGGCTTGTTCAGCCTGGAGAAGACAAGGCTGAAAGGGGACCTTAGAAATGCTGATAAATATCTGCAGGGTGGGTGTCAGGAGGACGGGGCCAGACTCTTTTCAGTAGTGCCCAGCGACAGGACAAGGAGCAACGGGCACAAACTGAAGCAGAGGAAGTTCCAGCTGAACGTGAGGAAGAACTTCTTCCCTCTGAGGGTGACGGAGCCCTGGCCCAGGCTGCCCAGGGAGGCTGTGGAGTCTCCTTCTCTGGAGATATTCCAGACCCACCTGGACGCGGTGCTCTGCAGCCTGCTCTGGGTGACCCTGCTTCGGCAGGGGGTTGGACTGGGTGACCCACAGAGGTCCCTTCCAACCCTGACCATCCTGTGATTCTGTGATCAGGCAGGGAGCCCGTGGCGAAGCAGGGACCCCACAGATCTCCAGCCTGGGGGCTGCTCTGCCCGGGGGTCACCCACAAGGAGGGATGCAGGAGCAAGCGTGAGGCCTGGGGGACCAAGGAGCAGCGAGACAGGGCTGGGTGGCGGGGGGGGGGGGGGCGGGGGGGGAGCAGGAGATCGCTGCGGGGTTTTGGGTGTTCCTCACCTCCTCTCTCCCACAGCCTCCTGTCTTGGGCCAGGTCTCAGCCCTCCCCTTCACAGAATCCCAGCATGGTGGGGTTGGAAGGGACCTCTGTGGGTCACCCAGTCCAACCCCCTGCCGAAGCAGGGTCACCCACAGCAGGCTGCACAGCACCGCGTCCGCTTGCCCCATTACCAAAGGTCTCACCCAAGGGGAGGAGAACCGCAGCCCCCCGAGCAGCTCCCAGGGACACGGGGCGTTAGTGGGGTCCCGAGCGGGTCGAGCCCCCCTGCCCCGGCTTACCGTGTCGGTAGGGGTCACAGAGGGCCATGACGGCCGAGCCGGCCGCCAGCAGCGCCTTCTGCAGCGGGCTGGTGGCGATGTGCCCGGGGTACGGCCCGTAGCGCCCTTCCGCCTCCTCCTCCTCCTCCTCCCCGCCGCCGTGCCCAGGCCGGGCCCGCGGCTCTGCGCGGCTGGGACAGGCTCTGCCCGCGGGGAGCAGCGGGAGCAGAACCGGCCCGGCGGGGCCCGGGAACGGGCACGTGCCCGGAGAGCCGAGACCCCCCCGCAGCAGCGGGACCCCCGCCCGCGCCGCGCGCCGCAGCATCGCCCCCCCCGCAGCGGCTCTGCCCCGGAAGCGCGCGGCGGGGCGGGGCGGGCCACGCGCGATGGCGGCGGTGCCGCGCGGGCTCTTCGCCGTCTACAAACCGGCGGGGGTGGCCTGGGGCCGCGTGCGGGAGGCGGTGGAGATGCGGCTGCTGCGCGGTGAGCGGGCCGGGGGCCGGCGGCGGGACCTCCCCCCCCATCCCGGGGCTGCCGGCCGCCCCTCACCCCCCACCATCCCCGTCCCGGGGCCGCCGGCCGTCCCTGACCCCCCCGTCCCATCCCGGGGCCGCCGGTCGCCCCTGACCCCCCCTCCATCCCCGTCCCGGGGCCGCCGGCCGTCCCTGACCCCCCCGTCCCATCCCGGGGCCGCCGGTCGCCCCTGACCCCCCCTCCATCCCCGTCCCGGGGCCGCTGGCTGTCCCTGACCCCCACTCCATCCCGTCCCGGCCGCCCCTGCCCCATCCCCGTCCCGTCCCGGGGCCGCCCCTGACCGCCCCCCCCCCCCCCCCCCCGCCCATCCCGGGGCCGCCAGCCGCCCCCGCCCCCCCCACTCCGTCCCCGCGCCCCCGGCCGCTCCTCACCCCCCCTTCTCCCGTCCCGTTTCTCTGCAGAGCTGAACGCGGCGCCGGGCCGCTCCCCGCGGCTCCACGTCCGCTTCCTACCGGCCCCGTCCCGGGACGGCGGCGGGACGGCGGGCCTGGTGGCAGCCAGGATGCCGGTGCTGGCCGACCACCCCCTGGGTAAGGGCTGCGGCGGGGGGAGCCCCGGGGGGGAGTGTGTGTGTGTGGGGGTGTGTGTCCCGGAGGGGTGCGGGACCGGCCCCGACGCTGTCTCCCCGCAGTGCGAGGCCCGCGGTTCCGGCGGCTGAAGGTGGGAGCGGGTCACCGGCTGGACGTGAAGGCCTCGGGAGTCTTCGGTGGGTCCCATCCCGCGGCGGGGTGTGAGGGGGTGGGCTTCTGCGTGGGGAAGAACCCGGCGGGGGCTCGGCTGTCACCCAGCCGCCGCCCTGGGGTTCACAGCCCCGCTGGGAGTGTAAATGATAAAACACCAGAACTGATCTGGTGAGACACCGGCAGCGCCAGGGGATGGGAGCGACCCCCTGCCCCCCGCGCTTGGGGCTTTGCCGTGGGACGCCAAGGCCCTGCCCGCGACGCCATCGTGAGCTGCCACGTAGCCCCCATCCCCGCTCTGGCACCTGGGCCGCCTTCACCGCGACTTCATGGCTGCGCGTCTGCCCCGAAGGACCCAGGTGGAAGGTTCCGGGGGAACCCACGCGCCCTCATTAGGGGCTTGTCATGGTTTTAATGACGGGCAGTTACGTGGGGGTCTGACGGCATTGCTCAGACATGATTTCCAAGGAGATGCTGCCCTATCCGGCGGGGTAAAGGCAGCGCGAGAGTGCAGAGCTGTGTAAATGCACGTCGGTGACTTTCCGTGTGGGTCAGTAACAGGTTCCTCGCCTTCTGTGTTTCAGTACTTGGCCTCGGCCATGGGAACAAGCTGCTCACCGATCTGTACAACTGCCACCTGACCAGGGTAGGTGATGGCTCTGAACGGCCTCGGGACGTCCGAGCACAACCTGCTCCATTCCTGCCCCGGAACCCCAGGCCGGGCTGGTGACAGCGATTCTGCATTTGGGTCTCAAACCCACCGGTGCTCTTGAGAGCTTTTCAGGGTCCAGAATTCATCCTGCACGTGACCGTGTGAGCAGAAGGTGCTGCTGTCTTTTGGTGCAACATGGTCATAGGCTGCCCCTCCTGGCAGCTGCACCGCAGGGTATTGCTACTCGGTGGTTTGTTTGGAGTATTTCTTTGATAAATTGCACTCTTTGCCCTTCTCCAAGGTTTACACTGTCGGTGGGCTGTTTGGTAAAGCCACTGATGACTTCTCAGACACAGGGAAGCTAGTAGAGAAGACAACATTTGGTAAGAAACTGAATTGATGTGGATTTTTTTTTTAAAAAGCAAAACAAAACTGGAACACTAAACGGGCAGCATGCTAACTGTAAAGCATTAACCAGTTAAATCACACAAAGATAAAAGGTACGCCTGAAACGCTTTCCAGTCGTTATTTTTAGATGCAGACCACGCGCAGTCCTGACAGCGCAGTCCTGACAGCGCAGTCCTGTGCTAAATACAACCACAGTGTATGGAAAGCCCGTACGAGTCCCGATCACGGTGGTTGCTGCTGGGTTGGGTGGGACCCAGCTCTCTCCGTAAATCATACCTAGAGAGAGTGGCTGGAAGCTTTCATTGAATGAACCTCTTCAAACACCGCATAGGAGAAACTGGAGCAAACATCCTGAAATCAATTAAGCAAAATGATTCTTCCCTTCGTCACCCAGCGCCGTGCATTACTGTGGAACAGCGAGAAGCGATTCTGCGCTGCTAAAGCCACCTCTCGGCAGTTGTCGTCGGCCCATTTCGCTGTGACTGCCTGCCAAGGGACAGCAATACCCTGACGGCACGCTTCAGGCTGCTGTCTCTTCCCAGTTTCTGGATGGATAATTGAGGCTTTGTTTCTACCTTAATATTTGCAGATCATATCACAAGGGACAAGCTAGAACGGATTCTTGCTGTCATTCAAGGAACAAATCACAAGGCGCTGCTGATGTACGTATCCAGTGGGGAGATGCAGCTGACCTGATCCAACTGCCATTTGCCGGTCTTTGAAACAAATGAGATGATTTTGTTTGCCATAATCAAAGTCTTTAAAGGTTGGAGTGCTAGACAGGAACAGAGAGAAGTTCCTCTGAGTGCTCGGTACTCTGGTGAGAGGTTGCAGTTCAGTGTCCTTTTTGTATCCTGAAACCCACAGCTATTTTAGGAGCTATTAGCTACGTTAGGGCCTACAAAAATATCTTGTAGACGTGACCAAGTGCCTCCCTCGCAAACTGCTATGCTACTGACAGTACACATATTAAAACACACATTAAAATGTATGCAAAGACTCAGCACACAGGCAATTTTAAGAATAAAAATTGCAGCTCTGCTTTATTGAGGTGGAGGGATTTTGAATCCCATTGAAGAGAAGTACAAAGCGTCTGCTCCCTTTTTTCCTTTTCCAGGTATTCCAACATAGACATGAAAACACAAGAGGCGTACGAGCTGGCTGTCAAAGGGCTGATTCGCCCCATGGGAAAAAGCCCTCCGATAATCACAGCAGTCCGATGCCTCCAGTTTGCTCTTCCAGAATTCCAGCTAGGTAGGACTGGTGCAAAACGTACGGTGGATGTCTGGGTATATATTATGGCAAATGAGTCGGTAAACTTCAGTTTCTTATTTGTGATCTAATGCAAAATGAATTGGTGGGAACCTTGTATCAACACATAACCAGTAATCTCTGCAGACAGTTTAATGTTTCATAGTTTCCAAAGTCACAAAACATCTCCTCGTGAGATGAGTGCTTCAGTGCGGTGGAGAGATTTTATTTTTTTTTTGGTAGGGCAAGATTTGGAACCCTCAGAATACCGAAGCTGCTTTACAAATCAAGCCAGCTGTGCACCTAGCTCACAAGTTTTACTATGCCAGTTCCAGATCTTAGGCTGAAGCAAGAAAATTTGCCCTATGGGGCAAAATTCTTTCTTAGCCCACTGTTTCAGTGTAATGCAGTTCATGTTTTTTTTTAAAGAATAGTTTGCTTTCCTGCAGATTACTTGTCTTACTAAAAAGGTACCGTTTCTTACCCGCTTTGATATACCTAAATTTCTGCATTACTCTCCTATATCTATGGGTTTGTTTTCTAAAACACTCACTTTGGGAGGGGCTAGGACACCCTGCAGTATTCCAGAAAATCATAAGACGCCTGTGCTGTATCTTAAATAGTCTCTTCTACCAAAGCGGATCTTTCAGCATTACTGTGAGTGATGTCTGGATTTACAGACAGCGTCTGAATTCGCGTCAGTGCTTTGCTGCTTCTGAAGGAATCTCTCTGTCCTTCTAGAAATCCATTGCTTGCACGAGACTCAGCAGTACCTGCGAAAAATAGTTCATGAGATTGGTCTGGAGCTGAAATCGTCTGCTGTGTGCACGCAGGTGCGAAGAATACGCGATGGTGTTTTCACGCTGGATGATGCTCTCCCCAGAACCCAGTGGGACCTGCGGAGTATACAGAATGCAATTTGGGACTGCCAGCTTAAAGTGAAAACGGAGTTAGAGAAGACGCTAGGCCATCAGGATAAAAGTCTTCTTCATGAGGTGGGTGCGGAGATGGCCCACGCTGCAGACAGCTGAGCGAGTGCTATGGAGGGAACGTCCCCAAGTAATCTCTGTAGCACAGTAACGCAGCTACAGGCTGACAGCGTGATGGACAGCAGAAGGAAGGAGGTTAATTGCAGTTCACTTCCAGCCTTTCCTTGAGATGACTTTAATCGGAGAGGCGGTTTTTTTTCAGTGGCAGGCTGCATAGTTTTTTTTTAAAGCATCGCAAACAGTTCATTAACAGGAGTTAACTGTGCCAGAATTCCTGTTGACTTTGGGAACATTAGGTTGCCAAGGGATACAAAAACCCATCCCCCCAAATTGTTTAGCAGCAGGAAAGAGACAGCCTCTTACAGAGCTGTATTCCCTTGATTGCACGGGTTGGTTTGTTCCTTGCAACTGGCAGCGTAACTTATCTACTGTAGGGATTTTGTTTTCCCTCTGTTGTCCTAAAGTATTTTCTTTCCATTAGTCCTGCTTTCAGACACGTAAGAGCTCAAAATCAGACTAAAAGAGGGATGTGAAAACACAGCTTACACAAAGCAACGCAAGGAAATGGTTATATCCAGAGCAGGCGTGTGTGATGAGCAAAGAGGCTTCCAATAGGGCCTGAGCCATGAGATACACCAGAAATAAAGCTGAAGGTGACCTGAAGGGGAAGGGGCTGGTTCCTGGCTCAGTACCCATCTGTAAATACACCGACTCACTAAAGAGAAGAGCATTCTGCTTCCCCCCAGCCCCGAGGAACCAAGGGTGTTCAGGGGTCTCTGGTATCCTGCTCTGCAGCAGCTCCATGCAGACAGCGTGTACTGCCCTGCAGTGAAAGTCTGTAAGTTCTGTAATACCGTTCGTTAGCTCATTATTGCCGGGTCTGACTTAGCAGAAATACACTTCCTAAATTTGAATTAAAAACCTGAAGTTACACTTACCATGATTGCACTCAGTATTTTTCCAGCTGTACACATTGTAAGAGAGTTTGGAGATCTACTGATAGAAATCAGTAGAAGAGATTTGTTCTGTTCCTCCTCTGGATTTGGACGAAGGCCAGCATTTTTTATCGTCCAGACAGCTGCTAAGGTACAAGAAGTAACTCTGGAGGAGCGGTAAGAGGGCCTGTGATGAAGTACCTAAACGGCTGAGTCCACTCCTGTCCGGAAGCATCCCAGGAGTCGTTCTCAAGACTCCGGAATCTCTCAGTTGTTCTGGGTTTCCCTGCTCTGCACAGAGCTGAGCTGCCACCACATGGGATGATTCTGTGCCAGCCGCAGGGACTCCCCAGGGGTGGTTTGCTCCTGCCTCAGCTGCTCGGTTCCATGAGAGTTCATCCTCCGTGGACGAAGGGCTGGGGTCCGGGCACCTTCCTCAGACGCCTGTCTTGTGCCAACTGACGTGTAAGCCCATCACCGCAGAAGCGTGCCTTCTGGAGCCGGGCAGAACACTTGCACGGCTACAGCTCCAAGGTGTAATGCTAGTGCTCCTGCAAGGAAGTGAAGAAAACATGGACTTCTTAGTCCTCAGATGACCTTCAGGAGCTTTGGTAATGGAGTGTGCCTCATCCTGCATGGCTTACACCTAACACAGACTGAAGGAATTTGGGTACATCCCACTGCAAGAACCATTTCCAGTTGCTTGTGCCATTGCCAGCCTAACATTTTGGTTGGAGCACTCCAGGCTAAACCAGTTCTTTCACACAGAAAACACCATCCAAAACAGCACTGTGGGTTTTGAGAACACAGTTAGCATTTCCCACTTCTAGCTGCCTTGTGACTTTTTTTCCTCCCCTTAGAACTGCTCTGGAACACAGTTTTCCACACTTGGCAAGAGGGCGGTTGTGGTGGGGAGGATGTAGCTGTAACCATACCCATGAGAGTCCACTCTTATCTGGCCACAGTGAATACTCTCCAGCGAGGCACAGCTGCACGTTAGCAGACACACACTTGAATGAATCACAAAATAAGAGATGCTTTGTCTGCCCCCCTGCTTTAGACCCCCCCCCCCAGGGCTTTTGTGTCTAAACAAGACACTTTATTAATGATGTTCCTGCACCAGGTCCAGAACAGAGAGCACAAAACCAGTTCTCTATTCTCAGCAGCAGCCTCTGTGACCATTTTCTGGTTTCCATGCACTACAAAGATTTATTTGATCCAAATTTGGAAATAACAAACTGCAGCACGGCCCTGACCGGTGACCAGGGGGTAAACTTACCGACAGGAAGGTCTTAGAAGTAGAAACAGGCAGAAGGACGTCAAGCTTGAGTGAAAAAGGGGACACTGGATCTGTAGTCAGCAGAGCACTTCATCACTTAGAACTGCCCGAAGCAGCCAAAATTAGCCTGTATAGTCACCCTCAGTCCTAGCACCCGACATTGAAACACTCCTGCTCTCAACACAGCTTTGTGTTCAGCACACCGCTCACTTTCGCAGGGACTCTGCATTCAGAGAGTAAAGGTAATTCTGCACCTCCCCACTTCTGGTGCGTGCTGCCACGCTGCCTCCATTAAGCATCCTCAGAAAACATCTAAATAATAGATGTTACAGTTGTCTCAGAATATAGTTTTAGAATTCATTCCCAGCTTCATGCAATGTTTTATAAACTCTTAAAGTGAATTACTGAGAAATGTGATAGCTGCTTTATTCAGACTGGACAGTTCAACACAACTTCACATTTTGCCATTTACTAAAGAAATGATACAAAACCTCTAGATACCAGAGCAGTTAAGTACAAAAATGCAGACACCCAGACTTTTCCAGATATGATCGTAAACCCAAACAAAACCCCAGAACCACCACAACTTCAGCATTCTTCCCTCCCTTTTTCTCAGGGGTTTTTCTCTTCTTTCAAGCAGCTACCGCATCGCACCTTTGTAGGCCCGTGCTTCCCCCATCGATTCAGCAGCAGCTGCTTCCACCTGCAGGTCAGCGTACCCACACAGCCCCTGGGTGCGGTAGAGAAGCAAAGGCTCAATGGGAAGAGTCTTAACATCAACCTGAACTGAAACCTTTCCAATAAGGAAACAAAAATACTGTTGATCAGGTAGTAGATGAAATTATCCGAAGCCCTACATCCCTTGCCACAAGCAGGAAGCAGCTGATAGATTCAACAACTTGGCTGCTTAGAGATAAGGCCGTTACCCCCTACTCTGTTGCAATTCTAGATACGTCCTTCCGAGGCCACCTGGTGACAGTTCTGAGCCGATACAACACTGAAACATCAAGGCGCAGTGACAGTCGTTTTCGCAGGACGTGGCAGTCTTCCGGTTCAGTACTAGTCACTAAGCTCCAGATCGTACTCGGGGTACAGCTGCTTTGTAGTAACCCCTCGGATAACGGCTAGGAAAGAAAGAAATACCGTTGCTTTCACTAAACAAAGACCAGATCAGTCAGAAAAGTTGTGTTTTCCTCCCAGCAGCCCCTAAGCACCCCACAGAACCTCCCCTAGCGAAGAAACCCATCTAAGGTTTTGCAGCTATGCCCCCTGCTTGTCTCAAAGCTTTTATTTTTTTAAGCATATGAAGAAGAAAACTGACAAAAATAAGACATCAAATTTTGGTAATCCATAACGCAGACTAAAATATCAGTAAATGACAATTTCACCTGTTCAGTTCTAAAAACATCCCAAGAAAGTAACAGAAGTGTTTGTGCTTGCACAAGTGATTGGGTGACACAAGCCTAGAACTGAAGAAGCTTTAACACGAGCCCTGCCTTTATGGCGTAGTAGCATCTTTCTGTCTATATGAAAACACTGATTAAGCAGTTTTTCAACAGCTTTCCCCTTCCTTACCCAGCTTGCCCAGCAGCATCTGTCCAGCATCTTTAATATCATTGTACTCATGGAGCAGAGAGATGTGCTTCTCCAGTTCCTCCAGGCTGTAGCCTCTGTAACAATAAACCCAGCAAGGTCAAAAATGACACAGCAGGATTGCTGCTGCACAGTGAGTGCTGCCGCCACCGACCAAGCACAGCAAGGACATTTGAGATACACTTGCTGCCTTCAGATTCGGCTTTAGATGTGCCGGGTTTGGGTATCTGCTGCGAGTCATAGACATGAAAGCTACAAATGAGCAGATCCTAATTTTCAGTTTTTTCAAGACTTACCAAAAAAACCAATCCATCTGAATTCTCAAAATCAAGAAGAAAGAGGAATAGGCTGCGGTGAATTCGATTTATATGTATCTCTAATCTGTAGCTAGGGAAAAAATTAAGAAGGTCTGTTTGCCCTTGAGGATAAAGCAAAAAAGCCTTTGGAACAGCCTTTGTTGTTCTACCATTTCCATTTTACCCACTACACATTATCTTAGAAAATATCACTCCTTCGCAATGAAAAACCCACAGAGATTCCCTCTCTAAAAATCAAGCAGCAATTTTATCTCAAAACAGTTGCTAGTAAGCAGCTGCCACATTGTGTCATAAGAAACCACAACACAACAGGGCGAGCTTACAGCAGTGACTCCTGGGCCGCATTCAGTTTTAGGCGTCACACAGAACACTGAGCTTGCCAAGGACCTACTCAGACAATAACTGTGCAATCTCCTGGTCTAGAGCAAGGTCTTTCTGCTTCAGCTCTTGGATTTCACACCGCAGGGCTGCTTCGCTGGCTCCACTGGGCTGGCAGGACCTCGGCGATGGGATCTGCAGAGCACAGGGCATGTTCAGCGCTCGCTCCCTCAGCGCTGGGTGATGCGCCAGCACTGGAGGACACTGACCAGAACACACCCGACGAGTCAGCGGATAGGGAAAAGGAGAAAAAAGAAGAGACAGTATCTCCTGGGTAGGCAGAGGGGGCAGCTCAGGGGAAATACTGACCAGTGTATGTGACGGCAGCCTGCTCCGTACCGTATCCTACAGCAGGCTGCAGATTTAGAGTGTAAAGCGAAAATAACACAGTCACAACTCGGCTTCGAAGCGAAGCTCCCGGACAAAGCCGCGCTAAACCGCGGGGCCGGGGGTCACCGGGCAGCCTCCCTCTCAGGGACAAACACCCACCGGGCCCCCACAACCGTGCGAGCCGCTCCCGGGGACACCACCCGCCGCCGGAGCAGGCCCCGGCCCCGGCCCACCTCCCCCCAGCCCAGGCGGGGACTCACCGGCGACCTGAACCCGGCATCGCCGCTCCGCCGCCCGCCGCCGGGGGCCCTGACAAAGCAGAGAGGGGCCGCATCACAGGCCGGACACCGCCTCGGCGGGGGCACGGCCCGCGGCGCAGCGAGGGAGGGGAGGGGGCGGCGGGGAGCCGGTTCCTACCTCCTCGGCAGGGCCCACGGCGGGCGGCGGGGCGGGCTGCGGCCTGCGCTCGGCGGGACCCCCTCGGCCAGGCCTGCAGCCTCCCGCCGCACTGGAGCGGGCTGCGCCGCGGGGCACACCGAGAGTTTTAGTCGCATCACCGCGGGGCACGACGGGAATTGTAGTTTCGCCCTGACAGTGCCCGGCCGCGGTTCCCGCGCCCGACAGCGCTGGAGAGCGAACCTCCCGGCGTGAAGCTGCGGCGGCCTTTAGGCGGGGCCGGACACAACCACCCCCACGGCTGCCGCCGAGGCGATGGCACTCCGGGCCTTCCAAAAACGCCTCAGAGCCGCCTCAGCTCCAGGGCTGCGGCCGGGCCGGGGTCTGAGGGAGAGCCCCGGGGGCCCGCGGGGTCACTCACGCCGTGGTTATTTTTGCAGGGGAGAAGCTGCCCCGGCCCGAGCCGCCGGCCGCCCCTCCTGCCCGGTGAGCCCGGAACGTCGTGGAGCGGAGGTGGATGCGTCCCTGCGCGGTGAGGGCGCGGCCGCCGGGCTCGGCTCGGGCGGGGCGGGGCCTGGCGGCCGCCTCCACCGCTCCCCGCCGCCGCTGACGTGGCCCGGGTGCGGGGCGGACATGGCGGACAGCAGCAGGCAGAGCAGGCTGGCGGCGGCCAAGAAGAAGGTGAGTGGCCGGCGGGGGTCGGCTCCGGGCGGGGCGGGGGAGGGCGAGTTCCGCGGGCCCCGCACGGATCGGAGCCGCCGAGCCGGGCCGGCCCTCCCCCGAGGGGCGCAGGCCAGGCCCGCTCGCCGCCGCCCCGCTCGCCCCGGGCCGGGCTGCGGTGGGGCCGCGGGGAGCCTCTCGGTGTCCCCCCCCGGTGCCCCCACTGCCGGCGTCCGGCGCTGCGGCCGGGCCTGCCCCCGGCCCGGGGTAGGCGGCGGGGGAGAGGCTGGGCCTGAGCTGCCGCGGTGCCGTGCGCTCTGCCTGCTGTGCTTTGGCGGTTTTCCCTTCTCCCCGCAACCCCCCATGCCGCCTTTTTTTTTTTTTCCCTTTTTCTCCTTATTCTTTTCCCCCGGGGGTGCTCGGCGCCGTCCGTCCCGGCGGGATGCGCCGCTGTGTCAAAGTCATACGAATGGGAAAGTGTCCTGGAGCAGCGCAGGCTTCCATTTTGAAATCCTACGAGTGATGGGATCCCTCTCTGGACTTACTTCTGCCCCGCATCCGCGCCCCGCAGCGCGGCCGGGCCCCGGCGCAGCGGGGGACGGGGCGGTCGTGGCAGGGACACACACACAGACACGGGACACGCTTCCCGAGCTGGGGCTCGCTGGGTGTGGGGCTCAGGGGTGCAGCAGCAGACGCGACAAATGCCGGCAGAGCTGGCAGGGTTCAGGTCGCAGCTGATCAGCGAAGTGGGTGGGAGTTAACAACCAGTTGTGGGCTGCTTCCCCCCTCCGTTCCCAGTTGTGACAGTGTCTGTATTAACGTGTTATCTGTGGGGATTGTCCTTGTCCTTCATAAAATCTTTCACAGAGTGGAAAAATCTTACTTTCAGGCACTGCTTTTTCACTTTGCATTCGGTATTAATTGCCCTTTATTATTTTTTCCATATTGTTCTTAGTTCAAACCCCCCAAAAACCCCCAAATGTTTATTTCAATCTCCTTTTAGTTGCAGTATGGAGTACCAGATTGTTTCCCAAGAGCATAATTAGCTGTATGCAAAAGTTGGATGTTTACAACTCTGAGTCTCTTGTCATAAACCCATCATACTAGTTCTTTCTTTAGGCTTCTCTGGACTTGTTTTGATTTTTTTTTTTTTTTTTTTCCTACAGAGGGACAAACTCTGTAAAGGGCGTTTCTCTTGGCCTTGCACTTGATCTGTCTTTTTACCCAGTGGAGTTTGTTGGGGTTTTTTTGACATTGTACTCTTAGAAGATATATTCTGTTTGGACTTCAGATTATTCTTCTTTTTTCACAGCTGAAGGAATATCAGCAGAAGAATAGCCCTGGAGCAACTGCAGGAACCAAGAAAAAGCGAAAAAATAAAGAAGACAGTAGATCCGGGACCCCCACCAACGATGACCGGCAGCCTCCAGAGAATGTGAGCGTCTCATTCTTTCTCCCAAATCATTTGCCACCTCCTTCTTCTTTGGTTTCCCGCACAACCTGACTAGCGCCAGGAAAGGGTTATGCTGCTGTAACACACGCATGGCATAGATGCCTGTGTTGCCAGCGTGTGAAGTGTGCCACCACAGTTAGCAACTCCCTCTCCTGAGAGGTGCATGTGCCGAAGCGGTGTCTGAGCACGCGATGCTGTCGGGCAGCCCTGGGTGTGTCCAGAGCTGCTGTTCTCAGGTGCGTGCTCCTGATGAGCTGGAGGATGCTGGTTTCTTTGGCCGCCTTTGATTGACGTTTTCTCTCTGTCCTTTTCTGAGTCGTTTCTCTTTCCCCTTTTCTTTCGCCTCCTTTAGATTCAGGACATTCTGAAGGTGCTGGTGTCAGACCTTAACCGCTCCAATGGGGTAGCCATACCCTCATTGGACAAGAGGAAGGTGAGGCAGTGCTTGTGTCCCTCGCAGTGACTCGCTCTGCCTGCTGCATGCTTCGGGTTCTGTTCACACTGACCTCGATTTTTCGGATGGAGCCTTGTCCTGACATGTCTGCTGTCAGTTGCTTGAGTTTTGTTGCTGGTTTTATTAACATGGAGCTATTTGTTACCATGCATTTCCATTGTTCGTAAGTGCTTGTTTCCTTCTGGTTTCTGTCAAACTTAACACGTGAAAAAGTGAACCTTGTCAAAATCTCTTCCTTGAGACAGTTGAGCTTTGAGGAAAACCAGGAATTTGGGGTGAGGCAGTAAACTAAGTTAACTGCTGAGGAACACTGCCCTAGGAAGAGGTAGTATTTCCTTAGTCTGTATCCTCCTGTTCTGCGTGTCATGGCTTTATTTCTTAGAGCCTTGTTTCTGAAGGACGTGTTTGTGCTGGTCTGCAGGCAGGCAGCTGCCCAGAGCGAGCAGTTTAGTTATTCCAGCCAACCCACTTTATGACAGGCCATGAAACTTGCACAGGTGACGTACAGCCTGGCAAGTACCACGGGCTTAAATATGTTTAGGCAGGAAGTCAGATACTTCGAGTCAAGCATTTACAGGCTTTAGCGTCTTCATGTTCCCGAGCTTCTGAAGAGGAAAGGGCAGGAAGTATGCCAATAAGCGAAAGAAAGGTGTTCAGGAGCAAATGTAAACAAACAGCCTTTTTAAAAAATGTATTTCAGATAGTTTATTTAAATAGGGCTCAAATTGTGATAGAAACTCGGGGAAGTCAAATTTTGTAGCCCAGAATTTTCTTCCAGTTTTGTTGTACCAAAGCGCTGCTTTTCATTTTCATTTGCATCATTTTGGCGGCTTATTTCCCTACCAATGTTTCAATCTAGTTGTTATAAAGTAACTCATTACTGTATTTACTGCATATCCATGTGTCTCCAGCAATAAATGCAACTCTAGTAATCACCAGGGGTACCAGATGCAGTGAAACCTGCAAGATGGAATGCAGTTCAGTTTGAATTGGCTTTGTATCCCTTTTCTCTTTTTTTTTTTTGTGTGTGATAATACAGCAGCTGTTCTGTCCAACTGACAGGGTGAACAGCAAAAAGTTCTTCCAGCTGGACTGTGTATGTGTAGGTTGCATATCAGTAGAACTTGGGTGACATGAAGACGTGGTGCTGGGTGTGCCTGAAAGCCTGTATTTTGATGGAAGTTTCACTCTTGTCATGGGGACTATTTTCAGTTCATACTTGTGAGCTCAGCTGAAGTTACATCTCAGAGAAGGAGACTTGTTTCACATTGGAGGGTGAGATGAAGATGGGTGGTCCAGTGCTGTTGCTGAGATGGCATTCGGTCTTGCTATGAAGGCCTACCTGTGTCTACAGTTTTATTCCTGCTCTGAAAATGGAGAATTCATTACTTCTATTCATTCTTGGTTTCCTTTTGGTTTTTTCCCCCCTCTGTTTCCTTAGCATGGAGGGATACATTTTGATCTGATTCTCTGTTATGGAATGTCTGGATTATTGTGTCTGGGGTTTTAGGAATAATTTGAAAACTAATCTTTAATTGCAATATGTAATGAAAGACATTTCTCTTTCTAGTTACTGTCTCGTAAAAATCCTGAGTCAGGAACACACTGTTCAGAAACTCACTTGATGCTAATAGGGCAGAAAAGCTGATTGTTAGCATCTGAGCTACTGCTGCCACTGGTGTCTTAATGAGAGGCACACCCCTCCCATCTCACCCAGTTCAGCATGCTTGGCTGTGAAACACAGAAAACCCAACAAAATAGGAGCCTTTGTGGGAAAGCACATGGATCCTACTATATGCTAAGCTGAGCAGAATTACTGACTTCTTATTCTACATTATTAGAACGTCACAATGCCAAATTTCCAGACAGGTGTCTTGCTTCTACTCTTTCTGTTTCCAACAAATTCAGCTGTTCAAATAGTTTTTGGGTTTTTAAAATTTATTTCAAAACTGCCTTTAGTGGAGGAAGAAGGAAGGAGTTCTTGTGGTGAAGGCACATTACTGTTTTTTGCATCTTGAAGTATTAAGCAAAAAGAATGTCTTCATGAGAAGCAATTAAGGAAACATTTTTGAGATGTACTGGGGAAGGTATTCCTTCTGTCCATCTGATATTCTGTACTGATGAGTGTCTCAACCAGTAAAGGTGCAGTAAACTGTAGCTGGAAGAAGTAAGGGAATTCTTGACCTTCCTGTAAGCACCTAACATAGATTGCTCCCTGAGAGCACAAGTGTCTGTCCTGCTAAAAAGAAACTGAGAAAAATTTGTTTCCCTCTGCAGTCTTCCAGATTATTGCTTTCATTAAATCTGTCTGCACTGTTACTGTATCCTCCTTGCTGCCTAGTTCATGAACGAAGTGCTGAGCAGGGAAACAAGGAATGCCGAGAGAGAGATTTCTTGTTTCCTCTGAAGTGCCAAGAAGGAGATGACTGAAGTAAAAGTGAACTCTTTCAGATGGAATAGCAGGGAGCTGCGATATATTGGTGGGGTTGAATGTTGGCAGATGACCTCATTTGCTTTGTAGTGTTGTTAAATGATGACTTACTCCAGTAAGCTGGATGATGAAATAAAACAAATTGCCATAAAACACTGGAACACTGCTCTGTGCCTTTAAGGCTCTCTGATGCTGTACAAGATAGATGCATTTGCCCAGTTTACTGTGGCTTGGTAGAGGTGTCATCAGATGCTATTCATCTTCCCACGAAGGCTGGATGAGAACTTGCGTCGCTGTCCAGAAATAGTTTTTTGCCCTTCTCTTTTCTATTTAGATTCTTCTGGTCATGGGGCTCACAGCTCCAGCAGGGCCACAGGCACCCGCTCCCAGCCATGCTGAGTTCGGCCTGGTCAGAAATGTCCTGTTTCTAAACTTGTGGCTCATGGCGTGTCACAGATTTCACTGAGTTTTAGACAGAGCAATTGAGTTTGACTAACCCAGTTTTCAAGCCATCACTAACCTGTTCTTTTCCATCTGAATTTGCATACAGTGATCAGTGTTTTCCCCAGACACATCTTGAAGGTAGGGCTTTTCAAAGCAAAGTGACTGCCATCTGGCTTTGCCCTCACTTGCTTTTTGGTGAATCCTTTGCAGTAAATCTAGTGTTTGAACTTTGAGCTGGGTGACATTATTGCCCCGTGTTGAAGAAGTGAGTTTGATTATGGGACGTTGGTTCTTCAGACCAGCTCCTGGGAGGGCACAGGTCTGGGACAGTGTATGTGGGTTGGTGCAGTCCCCTGTTTGCTCTGGGGAGAACACAGAATCCCTTCCACATATTTCTAAATGATTGATTGTTTACATCTGTCTAGTTTTCATGGGCAGGTCACAAGGTGATGTGTTCATGTGTGTTTTCATTGATTTTGCATGAAGGCTGTAATTCCTGTGATGTGTTTTGTGACAGGCATACTTTGACAGTGATGTTGCCACTCGTAATGCTGAACAGCTTGCTACCGATGTCCCTGTGCTATCTAACAGCAACAGTCTGCCTAGTTGTGGTTCTGTTCTGCCTGCTCCTGGGAGCATGCAGCTGACACAGGTTTGTGAATTATCATCCATATTGCCATTGAACCATTGAATATTGGTTAGTGATACCACGTTTTTTCTGAGAAAGATGATCTTCATAAATACGACTTGACTAGTTCAGATTTTCTCCTGTTAACAATACTACATTCTCCACTCTCCATCTAGTCATCATCTGCCAGAGAGACTACTAGTGTGCACATGCCCCTGTGTCTCCCAAAGCTGCTATTTTCCTTCCCCTTCTCTCCAATTTCATTAGCAGAAAGTGCTCTTAATAAGACAGGTCTCCAGTCAGATCAGTCTGCATTTCCTTTCACAACTTAAGATCAGTTGAAGTTTTTCCCAGCAAAGCAAAGTGTTGATTATACTGATAAATAGTAACAGCGAACATAAAGCCTGTAACACTGAAGTTTCTCCATTCCACGAAACCCAGGCTCACACCACTCAGAAATGATGTGTAAGCCAGGACTGAGCTGGTGGTTTTAAGTTCATCTTTCTTTGGGAAGAAGTAATTACAGGTGCTGTGGAACCTGAGCCCAGATATAATCAAGTCTTAGTGACACATTCACAAGTGTGACTCCCATCTTCTTTTACAGGCTTGTAAATTTTTGTGTTTCAATCCACAGATTCATGAAGCCAGGGATCATAAAAATGCTTTGGATGAGAACAGGTGAGTGTCTGTGTTTTTTCTGTCAGACAGCTTTGCAACATGATCCCAAAGTGTCCAACAAATTAAGGTTTTATTCCTCCCCCGTGCTGTTCTGGTTGGGGCAGTTCTCTGGTAGAAATTTTCATTGCAAGGTCTGTCTTTGTTCTCAGGTCTTTGTCATCAACAGAAAGTCTCCGCCAGTTGTCTGAACAACTCAATGGCCTGGTTTCTCAGGTATGGCCTCGTTTTACTCCATTGGTCCTATTAATTCTCTTGATGTTTGATGTGGGGCTTTAAGCAGGCAGCTCAAGAAAACACTCTTCAATCTCAGAAGTGTCTGTAGTCATCCTACTAAACAATACAATATTTAAGCGCTCAGAAGCAAAAAATGCTGTTTTAGGAATGTACAATTTCAGTAGTAGGAAGAAAAGCAGAGTGGGATGAATGAACAGCATGTATTCATGGAAAGATGTATGCTTGATTTAGTGGAAAAGAATTTGAAGTCAATCTGCATAATTCACATCAGCTTGTCACAGGGGGAGCCTGCATCTATCCTTAGCCAGAAAAGTATGTTTACTGTGCCTGTGTGTGGTAATTTGAAGTGAAGGGTGCTATACGAAGTATTATTATGATAGTCAGTTCTTAATAGTGATTTGTTGCCTTGGGGAATAAAGCTGACTTACTTGACTTGTTTACTTGTAGTCTACGTCGTATGTGAATGGGGAAAGTGCTGTTTCTTCCACAAATATTAAGGAAATGGAAGTAAGTTGTTCTCAGACTATATTTTTTTTTCTTCTTTCTTATTTGCTACTGTGGATCACTTATTTGGACTCTGTCTACAGCGGTGTTAATGAGACCTAACCGAATGCACAGTTCACATACATCGCTGTCTAGTGTTGTCTTGTGCTGTAATCGGGTAGTTGTGATCAAAAGTAGGAGGCAGGTATCGGAGGTGTTTCCAGTTTGGGGACTGGGGATAATCAGGCTTCCATGCAACTGCAGTTCTTATTTTCGATTCATTTCTATGTCAAAATGAAGCCTTGGCAGAAATGGATAAAATATGTCCACGTTCCAGCTGCTTTTGTTGAAACCATAGATTTTGTTTTGTTTGGAGAATCTGATTATATCAAACTGTGATAATTTATTTTTCTGTTCTTTTTAATTATTGCCTTTTTCCTCCCCTCCTCCTCTTTCTGCTCCTTCCTTTTTCTCCTATCTGCATGTGCCCATCAGACACGTTACCAGGAGCTGGCAGTAGCCCTGGATTCCAGCAATCTAACTAACAAACAGCTCGTTACAAAGATAGAGGAATTGGTAAGAAACAATCCAACCAACCAGTTTGACATTGTCTTTGCTGCTCCTCCATGCTCTCTGGGTGTCTGCAAGGTTATGGGTTCTCTCATAGTGCCACAAGGAAGGCTGCTTACCCAGCACTTTGTAAGGAACAAAATGGGCTGGATGGAAAGCCTGTTAAGAGGATCAAAGTCTAAGGCCACTTGTGAATATGTTGGCTCGTCTGAGGAACAAGAAACAGAGTTTTCTTGTTTCCATTTGTGTGCTCTGCTGATCTCATCGTGCTTTCGCTGGATGATAAGCATCCTGATAAAACAGCCATTTCTGGTCCTGGTCTGAATCCTTGAAATCCAGAATTCTGGTGCTGGCAGCAGTGTGAAAACCTTTCTGCAGGCGGTGATGCTGTTCCAAATATATCGGCAGAGTGCGAGCCATAGGTCTAAGAGAGAACCTGGGGCTGGTTTCTGATCATATCCTCAGCTTCTCTTGGCACGATGAATGAACTGCTTTGTCCCATGGCCTGCATGGACTCCTGCTGCTGCTTTTCAGCCTTCAGCTTTAGCACTGCAAGAAATGCAGCTAAGTGGACTTGTTTCAGTCTGAAAAGAGCCTTTCTTGTGTGAAATATTTTTCTCTATTTTGTTCCTCTCTAAAACTACACCTTTCCCAAAGTTCAATATTTCCCAGCATACCCCATCATCCCTCTTTCTGTTTTATTTTTGGTTTTGGGTTATTTTTGTTCCATTCTGTTTCTTTCTGTCTTTTAGCTGGGCTGCAGAGGTAGCTGGTGTAGTGCATTGCCCACCCAAGATTCTCCTTGTTTGCCTGCTTTTCTGTCTGGCTGGAACTACATAGAGCCTTTGCTGCATTTGTGGTCTTGCCTTTGCTTTTCCTGGTTATGTTGTGCACTGGCGCTGCTAGCATCAAAACCGCTAACACATCGCCCTTCCATCTGTAGTCATGTTTCAAAATGCACTGAAGTAGTAGTGGTAAAGAAACAGCTGGGCCAATGTCCATTCTTTGGGAAGGAGGAAAAGTACTAGTTATGTAGTATATCATATCTAGTACATTTTATATGTATTACTTACCAGGCATCTGTGAGAGAATTGCCAGGGGGACAACAGCAGCGAATGGCCAGCGCAGCAGCACAGTTTGTGTGGCAGCCTGGGTAGGCAGCTGCCACTTTTGTCTCCTTCACCTCATACCTAAAGATGGACTATGTACGGTCAACAGATCTCCAAAGACTTCACCCATAAGACTGAAACTGGCTAGGACAAAATTATCCCTTTTCTTTGCATTTGGCTTCAGCTCTCTCTCATACCAGCTTTTGCAGAAGCCTGCCAACATAAATGCACCTCTGTGTGAATTAAAGACCAGTTGTTAAGTGGGATAAAGGTCTAAGGTCTCAGTTAAAGGAAAAGACTATGGTTTTTGTTTGGTTTTGGGGTTGGTTTTTGTGGGGGTTTTTTTGTTTGTTTTTTTTAAAGCATTGTTTGGTGATTATCCCAATACACCAAGATTACTACGATTAATTTAATACATGTGGGATGCAAGTTCAACTGAAGTTGTGGATGCTGAGATACAAACATGCAGGGGTTTCAGTAGTGGTATTTGGGAAGAACTGTGGTAATGCACTGAGCAATGAACAACATATCTGGCATATAAGGTATATTAGGAAAGGGAGCCCCAGATCTATTATTTTTAAAAGCTAAGATGAACTCCTAGTTTTCTGCAGAAAGGATAATGGAAGTTCTTTTTGCATTAATTGGGCATGTATCCTACGTCATTAAAGTGAAAAAGTGTTTCAGCAGTATGAGAGTATTTTCTCTTAATACTGGCGCATCTGTTCTCTTCTGTAGAAACAGCAGAACCAAGAAGCGGTGAATCAGCTGGAGAAGGTAAAGCGTGTCATCTTTTTGGGTAGATACAGAAATAGATACCTGTTTCTCTGAAGAGTAGAAAGCATAGTGGACTGTGGCACAGGCCTGTGGGATCTTGTCTTAAGTTAGATTCGGTTTAATTTGTAGCATAAGGTTGAATATTTTGACTGTCAGTTAGCCCTGGCAGGTAGCATTCTTATTTTGATGAAAGCTAATATTTAAATGCTGAAGTGTTGGAGGAGCGCAATGGAGGCAGGAGATTACAGTTTAAGTCCTTGCCAGGAGTTTGCATTCCAAACACTGCCACAGTTATGCTAGCAGTGATTGTGCTATGCTGTCATTGCCGTTCTTGGATGGACAAAAAATGAAGTAGTTCAAATAATGGTAGACTGAAATATGTCTTTAAAAATACCGGTATCATTTAGATGCTGGAAGTACTGCCAGTGGATCACTGCTTTTTTAGTTTGACATAAGAACCAACAAAGCTTCACTGCTTACATTTTTGTGCTGAATAGGCATAATTTGTTTATACAGGAAAAGAAGGAGTTTGAACAGAAATTTTCTAAAGAGCAAGCAGCACTGAGGGAACAGCTACAGGTAAGGCAGAGCCTCCATTACAATAATATCACTTGGCTTGCTGTTTTCTGGATTACTGACCCCTCGTAGTCTTTATCCTGGAAGCCAGGAGTCCATTCCTTCAGGAAAACGGGGACTCAGTCAGCCAGACTGTGCTTAACTGCAAGAGCTCTTACCTTTACTGAATTATCCTTTGGTGGCAACAGTGATGTTGCAGTTACAAGCAAAGAAGTTTTGTGCTGAGCTGATGTTCCTTTCCCAAAGGTTCATATCCAGACTATTGGAATTCTAGTTTCTGAGAAGTCTGAGTTGCAGACAGCCCTTGGACACGTTCAGCAAGCTGTACGGCAGAAGTCAGGTAATTGACTGTGAGCTCGCCAGCTGTTGGTTAAACTGTGGATTTCAAGTCAGAGGCATGACAGTCGCTGGCAGCCTGCTCACAACACTCGCTGACTCCCTAATGAGCAATACTTGGCACCGTCACTGCTTCTGTCATCATAGCTGCCCCAAACTGGAACATGTGGATCCCATGGTAGTTGAGGTTCTTTTGTGCGTCACTAAAGCCTTGTCAGCCCTGTTTGGGCCTGTTGACTACCCCAGACTGTTCCTTTCTGACCTTCTTCTGATTCTTTTACAACTTTGCTCCCTTTTCTCTGCCCTCCCTCCCACACAGCTGTCACGTTAACATAGGTTTTACTCGAGCCTTTCGTTCTGAACTAAATTTGAGCAATTTATTCTACTACGGAAAAAACCCCCTCAAACAAGCTATTGTCTATTGTTCTGCAAAGGAAGTTTCATCATCTCCCTCTAAAAGTGAGGACGGTAGTTACAGAGAGCTTTACTGCCCAGAGTCGCTAGTGATTCACCTGTAGAGCCAGGAGTGGAACCAGGTCTACTGATTTACGGAGCACTGTGCTGCCGTAAGAGCTTGTTGACAAAGTAGAAAGTGCTGTTCAGCCAGTTCCAAAAAGCTCTTTGTGGTCTAGCCTCAACTGACTCTGCTCTGACTTATTCAGGAGAAGCTGAAAGCCTTGCTGTGCGTTTACATTCATCTCGCCAGAGGGTATCAGAGCTAGAACGTACTTTGTCCTCCATCTCTATGCAGCAAAAACAGTCAGAGAAGGTAAGAATCACCTCCGTTCATGCTTAACCAGCAGCTCTGCTTTGGCTATTAGCTTGTCACTACACTACTGCAAAGTGTGTAGTCCCTGCTTAGAGAAGAGGCAGAAATTAATCTTGTTAATTGTTAATTAACCTTGTAAAGCCCTCTATTCTCCAAGATCAAGGCAAACTTCATTCAGGTTTCTGTGACCACTGATCATATGGTCCAGTTGTTGTCTTCAGATCTGGCACCTTACTTCATTAGTCTTGCCAGCTCCACACAACAGAAGCCTCACTGAGACCTCGTCCCAGGCGGCTCTCCATCAAACAGACACTTCAGTATTGATCATTAATCCAGGACTTTGCAGGAGTAACCTCATGTTCAGTTAGTAGCATCACATTTGAAAAGACCGAGCAGATTTAGTGCTGGCAAATTCAGGAGGTTCTAAGCAAACCTGTCCTGAGGATTTTGCCACAGTTACGATGCTTTAGCTGATCTGCTAAAGGTGAAATTAAGTATTTTTTGGAATATCTTCTTTGTTTTGATAAAGTCTGTAGATTAATCAATAATTTCCTTTTTCTCCAGCATAATAAAGAGTTAGTGAAGGAACGAGACAACCTGAAACTGGAACTGTACAAGCAGAGGTAAATCCATTCTGCTGGTTACTGCAGAGCAACACTACTCTTCTCAGTAGAGCCACAAAACACAACAAGGGATACAGACCACAGGTGGTGATTTGGGAGGTTGGATATTCAATTTAAAAAAAAAAAGTCACTAGATATGATGTTTCTGTGATTCTAGCTGCTATGAAGGGCTGGATTGTAGATTTATGACATAGACAAACCCCTAGTACATACGGTGATGCCACTTCAATTTGTTGTTTGTTTCAGCAAAAGTAGTGAGGAAATAAAGCAGCAGAATTCGGAGCTGTCAGAGAAAGTTTACTCACTGATTTCCCAGAACTCAGCTATGAAGTTGGATCTGGAGGATTTGCATAAGAAACTGGAAATGGCTGAACTGATGATTCAACAGGTAACCATGACGCTTCTGGGATGTGAGGGCAGATCACACTGACCAGTGTAAGACTTTGCTTCTGACAGTGGGGGCAAGACTTAACTCTTTGTTTTTAAAGGAAGGCACAAAATCTCATCAAGACATCCTCTTACTAAAAGGCTTTCAGCGAGGCCTCTGAGGAACAGAAAATCTATATTGTAAGGAGTTGGAGCAGCAGATTGGAAGATATTGTGACACTGGTCTGCTGACAGAATGTTATGCTATATGAGAGGGTGACTGAACATACCAAGTGTGAAAATATGGTGACTTTTCCTGCTTGTTTCTGTGCAGCATTTTGGTTACTCAGTTGTGCAGGCTCATTGAGAAACCAGCTGAGATGGAAACCAGCCACTTAGAGAGGGAATGCATGAAGCTTTTTTTTTTTTTTTTTTTTTTTTTTTTTTGCTTTTCCCCGAGACAGTGGCTTAAGTTACCCCTTGAAATAAAGCCAGCTGCCACTCTTCTGGGAAGAGCACTGTGTCACAGCTGAACCAGCCTTGCAGCTTAGTCCACTGACATGTTCCAGACACTAGCTTTAAATTCCTGACATGTTTGACAACCTTTAAGGTCATAAGCTTTTATACCATCTGATCTGGCTGTATAATACAGGCTCTGGAAATGCACAGAGTATCTGAGTCAAATGATTTGACTGAAGTGCATTTTCTTAATTAAAAAAAAAAAAGTAAATATAAAATTGGTAGGGAGGAGCTGCCCAGTTCAGCCTATTTTACAGGGCTAAAATCTAAGTTTTTTGATTTTAACCCCCCCCCTTTTTTTCCCGTTAAACTTCACTGAGAGTTGGAGCACTTTAAAGAACTGTAGAAGGTTACAACATGGATCATGTGGCAGCTTACTATCAGGGGAAAGGCTATGCAGAAATTGAGTATTAACATTTTTCCGTAACTTCTTGATTTTTCTTGGCAGTTCTCAAATCAGGCAGGGAGTCTGGATGCAAACCAGCAGTTGCAGATGGCACTGGAGGAGAAGGCAAGCCTGGAAACTCAGGTTGCTCAGGTGAGAGGTTGTATGAAATGTGATCCAAATCTCGATGTCTGTGAAGAAACTTGTGTGGCAGAAGAATGCAGCCTGAGCTTTGCATTAACACTGGTTTCTTCAAGCTTTATCCCTTAAGCAGTCACTGCCAAATTTATTTAGCCAGTACGATTTTTTGTGTGTTTTATTTCGTTTTGAACAGCTCTCAGAGTCACTTCACCAGCTGCAGGCAGAAAGAGATCAGTATGTAGAGAAACTGAAGGAGGAGCGGAGCGCTTGGCAGCAGCGGGTACAGCAGCTCTCGGAGCAGGTAACAGCAGCGACAGCATCACAGCTGCTTCTGACAGACACAGGCAGGAGTAAATGCATCATGAACATTGTTTTAACTTTCACTTGTGTGGCCCTGCAGGTCCACACAATGGCAGAGGAAAAGGAGAAGTATATGGCTCAAATTCGGGACCTGGAAGCCAATGTTACAGAGCTGTTGAGCAAATCAGGTAGGGCTTCCAAAGCCAAGCTTTACGCTGCAGGGTACCAGCTGGTTAACTCGGTCCCCCCTGTGCAGGAGCTTCTGCCCACAAGGTGCAAGTAGGTCTGATGCTCAGGCAGCTGGAAGCCTGAGGACCCTATGAAACCTTTCATCCTAGCAAACAGCACATGAACTTCAACTTACCAGCAGACTGTTCATGTCTTTAGCGTCTGCCTGACGGCATGGTCAGCCTCTCTGGCCCAGGAGTCTGGGAAGGCAGGATGCTCTGGCTGGGGCTGTGAGGGAGTCAGCAGCACGCAGCAGGATGCTGTGCTTGGTTTTGGGGTAGTTTTGCTCCTTTGTTCCTCTCAATGCCCTGCAGTGAGGACTGGATGCTGCAGCTGGTGATGTCACAGAGCCCTGTAGCTTGGGGTAGGCTTTGTGTGTAATAGTGATGTGTATTTCACAGCGGATTTAGCCCTTTGACTGAGCTGCTTTTGATTCTATTTCCTCAGCAGTTAAGCCCATGGATATTGAGTCTTCCGCACCAGCAGGGCCCACAGCAGCTGAGCTGAGCCTGCAGGAAGAGATCCAGCGGCTGCAGCAAGAGAAGGAGCAACTGCACGGGCAGTACCAGGCCCAGGTCCGAGACAACGAGCAGCTGAGCCGCCTCAACCGGGAGCAGGAGGAGCGGCTGCTGGAGCTTGAGAAGGCTGTGCAGCGCTACAACGAGGAGTCTGTGGACAGACAGCAGATCCTGGAGGACATGCAGAGTGACAAGGCTACAATCAGCAGGGCACTGAGCCAAAATCGGGAGCTGAAGGAGCAGCTGGCTGAGCTGCAGAATGGGTTTGTCAAACTGGTATGTCTCTGTTGTGCATCTTTTCCCAGTGCTTCCCTCACTGGTGTTATCCTTTTGTAGCACAGATGTAAAAAACTGGCAGAAGCATTATCCATCTCTTGTCCTTTGAGGCTACGGATGCTCCATCTTCTGTGACGTGTATTACCATGCCAGGAAGTTCCCTGTCATTCCTTACTCCCTCAGGTGCTCTGGCAGATGAACCAATATCTTTGTCCAGAGCCGTTTCCTTTTCCCCCTCCCCTGGCAGTCAGGCGGTTTCTTGCCATGAGTATTCCTCCTGCCCTTTTACTTTTGAAGACACCCATTTTCTGTTCCCTGTGTTTGCGCATTGGAAGAAGTTCTCAGCAGTCTTCTCTCCTGCTGCTGTTGTTCTTAGCCATCCTGGAGCTGAACCCTTACTCTTGCTTCTTTCAATGTACAGCTTCCCCTTTGGGGTCCTAGCAGACTGACAAATGCTCTAGCCGCGGATTTTTTGTTTAGTCCTTTCTGAACTCTGGTTTTTGAATGTCTGTGCCTCTGTTTGGGATATTCGTACCACCCATCTGCTTTGGAGCTGACAGGCTGTGTGATGTGCCAGGCCTCTCCTTGGCACTGTCTCAGCACTGGTTCCCCTGACTCTTTCCTTACTCTTCTCCCATCTTCTGAGCCTTTCTGTAAGTTATTTACTGCCCTGAACAGTCAATTTGTGGCCCTTAGTTACACCCCAGAATAACAAAGGGATGGCACCCTGTTGTATGGGGAATGTACATGGTTTATCGAGAGTACATGTTTATGGTGGTTGGGCCAATATCCTTATAGCTTGGTGTTTGTCTTGCAGACAAATGAGAACATGGAGATTACAAGTGCCCTACAGTCAGAGCAACATGTAAAGAAGGAACTGGCCAAGAAGCTTGGGCAGCTGCAGGAGAACCTGGGGGAGCTCAAAGACACGGTAAGCGACAGCCGGTGGGATCGCAGGGCAGGTACGGAGCGGCTTGTGCAAACTGCTGGCAGCTTTCCAAGCTTTGATGGAAGGATGGAAATCGCTATTGTAATGATCAAGCTGGGAGCCTTCCCCCATCGTCTGCTGTCTGATGTGCGGGACCAGCATGTGGGGGCAGATGGCGGCTGCCTGCCTAGCTGGTGGCTTTGGGGCAATGTTGACAGTTTGGATCATGTCACAGGGATCAGCTTTTCTGGCAGAAATGGTTTGATGTGGTGGTTTGGTCTTGTTACGTCAGCTGGAACTGAAAACACAGGAGGCTCGGGGGCTGCAGGAGCAGCGGGACCAGTACTACAGCCACTTACAACAGTACGCAGTGGCGTACCAGCAGCTGTCTGCCGAGAAGGAGGAACTGCACAAGCAATACTTGCTTCAGACACAGCTGATGGATCGGCTGCAGCACGAGGAGGTTCAGGGGAAGGTGACAGTGGAAATGCACCTGAAAGAGCTGCAGCAGACCAAGGTAACAGCAAAAAGGGGCAAGTGGAAAGATGGGAGGAAAAGTGCTTAACTACCTTAAGTATTAATTAAGCGAAAGGTTGGACCAGATGGTCTTTCATAGTCCCTTCCAACCTGGGCTGTCCTGTGATTCTGTGGTCACATCCTGTGCAGTACAGGTGAATGATACAGGTCTGGAGCAGAAGCACTGCTTTTTTTCTGTGTGTGGTGCTGCTGCCTGAAGAGGCAGTGACTGTTTGCAGTCTGGCTTGCGCAGGTTTTAGTCATCTTCTGCTTCTCTCATGCAGGAGAATCTGGAAGCTGTAGCTAAGGAAAACAAAGAGCTGCAGGCCCAGATCAGCCAGTTAGCAGCAGACCTGGATGGCCGGATTTTGCACCGACTAGAAGGTGAGCAGCTGCAGCTGGGCTCCAGGGAGGAGGTAGAGCTGGACTCTCTGTGGTGTTACCTCTCTGTTCACCTTCCTCCTCTTGTAGGAGACGGAGTTGAAAGTGAAGCCATGACCGAAGAAATCCAAAAATCTTCATTTGCAATACCAGAGAGGTTTGAAAGCCATGAAGAAATGGTGAGTCTTAATGGGTAGAAAAGCCTTTGGTTTTAGTTCTAAATAAACGTCTAGAAAAGGAGGCAGGGTAAATTGCAGAGAGGTTCCACCCGGTGCATGGAGTAGGCCGTTGATCAGTTGTGATCCCTACGAGCTGAGGCGCAGTAATGAGGGAAGTGTAAGTTCCTTGTGCATAGCAGCAAAAAACCAAGACTTCTGCAGTATCCTCGGGAGATAGGCTGGAAATCTGTCAGCAGCTTTAATTCTGAAGACAGCTCAGCTGGCAGAGCAGCTCTCTAATTACAGTGATGATGTTCTCTTGAGTTTGGAAGGCAATTTGGAAATGCTGTCAGATATCTACTAGATCTTTCTGTAAGTACAGTCATAACTGGAAAATACTGTGATCAAACAGGTATCATGGCAGCTAGTATTGAACCTGCAGATTTGTACTACTTGGGAATGAGAAGAGATGCAGTAGTCGCTGCCTGGTTTAGTTCCAGAGCAGTCACTTAGTACTTTGGTTTTCTGCCCATAAATGAAATGGGGTAAGCTGTCCCGAGATGCACAATTGATCGTGCTTCTTCATACAGGAGGAGAACTAACGTGTACTCTGGAATTCTTAGGTGGATTTCTTGACATCTGCCATGTCCCAAGCGGAGAAGGAGCGAGAAGACCTGAGGCAGCAGCTGGCTGCTCAGAGGCTGCAGTGCAGAAGCCTCCTGCAGCAGATAGCAGCTCTCAGGCAGGAGCAGCAACGTAACGTCGCACTGGGCGGAGGTAAACGCTTCGTGCAGTTTGGGGACAGTGCGAGTATGGAGGCGTGAGCTGCACTGGCCTCTGTCAAACGGGTCTACAAGTTTTGTGAGTGTCCAAGGAGGAACTGTAAATTACATGTGTCCCTTCCAGATTCCATGGTGGATACTGTTCCAGTGGAGATTCATGAGGCTTTGAAAACTGCCATGGAGAAACTACAGGTAAGTGAAGGATCTCGCCCGCTTTCAGCTCTGCTACCCTGCTCAGCTAGACTCTGCTCCAGTATCTCACAGATGTCTCTTACAGCACACACAACTGTAGGGGAATAAGTAGCAGATGTTCCGTAGTAATAAGCCACTTCCTAAAAACCTTCTCACTGCTTGTCTCAGCACAGGAGAAGTTGCAGGAGTAACTCTCCTCCCACCCCCCTCCAAGCCTGTGAGTATAAGGTATAAGCGCCTAACACTGACCTGTGGTCTTTTTCTAAAGAAATGGCTGAAAAACAGACTGAGAATCTTTACCCTGCTGGGACGAAGCAGGTGGTCTGTGGCCTTGGAGCCAAGTGTGACCAGAGTGGTGCTGTCCCAGCAGTGACAAGGTTAAAAGGCGCTTTGTTTCATCAGCCCTTCTGCTTCCTAAAATGCAGAGATGCTGTGATACATCTTCTCTAGCTCTCTCCTCTCTGTTCCTCTTTAGCATCAAATTGGAGACAAGTTGTAAAGGCAGCAAGATTTGTTCCCTAGGCTCAGACCAATGTGAAAGGAGGGTGTCTTTAACACAGGTATCCTCTGTACATGAAGCAGTTCAGCTGATTGATGCCAATATTTGTGTTCAGTCCCGTTTCACAGACCTGATACGTGAGAAAGCCGATCTGAAGGAACGGGTGGAAGAGTTAGAACATCGCTGCATACAGCTGTCTGGGGAAACGGACACCATTGGTACGTTTAGGCCACACCAGCACAAGCTAAAGCTGGCTCAGTGCATTATTTATTTGGGGAACAGAAGGTCCCCAACAGCTTGTGGAGCTGCAGCCCTCCTGCTACCAAGCAGTTCGCATCTCCTACTGCTGCCTAACCAGGCCAGATCTCCCAACCAGGGTTGGATTTGCTGAATCCTCATGGCACGCAGTTCTGTACTCACCATAAGGCTCGTACCCATCTTGCCAACACTTACTCCTTAATGCTTCTCGTCTTCCAGGGGAGTACATAGCATTGTACCAGAGCCAAAGGGCTATCCTCAAACAGCGGCACCAGGAGAAGGAGGAGTACATCAGCAGACTGGCTCAGGATAAGGAGGAGATGAAGGCAAGGAATCTTTTCTCTAATACTGCACCAAGCGGGGCAGGCCTGGGGAGCACTTGCAGGGTCCAAATCTTTGTGTGTTGTTTTTCAGCTAGCTTTAACTTTGAAGTTGCTCATTTTGTGACAGAGGCAGGACGGCAAACTGTAGTGCAGTGTCCGTGTGCACATTTCATAGGCTTTCCTTTACTTTGGTGCAGATGAAACTACTGGAACTGCAGGATTTAGTGATGCGTCTGGTCAGGGAAAGAAACGAATGGTACAGCAAGTACGTAGCAGCTGCTCAAAACCCAGAGCTGGTAGCAAGCCAGACTGAAAGTGTACTTCCAGTGGAGAGGCGCATGGAACTGAATGCTACTGATGGAAAAGGTAAGCTGCAGCTGGGACAAGTTCTGTAGAACGGAATAACCTGAGGTCTCAGTGCTGTGTGTGGATGGGAGGAGTTACCTGCCTGCCTTGTCTGTGTTCTTCCAGGGTTACGAGAAGTCAAAGCAGAACAAGAGGCTGCTTTTCTTCATCGATCCAGTTTCTCCCCCACTGACAGTAAAGCTGCTCAGCCAAGCCCAGAGGACCCCACAGCAAAGCAAATAATGCAGCTTCTCAGAGAAATTCAGAACCCTCAGGAGAGGGCGGGCTCCCTGCTGGAAAACCCCTGCATTCCCTTCTTCTACCATGCTGATGAGAACGATGAGGTCAAAATCATGGTAGTTTAAGTGGCACTAAAGTTTATTTACAGCAATTTTCTATGAGCCTCAGAGGACTTCACTGACTTGTATGCGCCCATACCTCTGCTCGGTGCCCTTGGTCAGAACAGATTCTTAAAGACATGGGGAAAGAGGTATTGCATCAGATGGAACTCAAGCATCAGACCTCATCTTCCCTTTCTCTTTCTTCTGTTACTCGGTGTGCTTGGAGTACGGGCAGACTCAGACTAACCCTGGGAGGTGGCTGGTGCTGGCGCTTCACCTGGTTGGAGGCAGGCCGGGGGGATTCGCTGACTTCGGGCAAAATGACTTCACCCCTTACCCCTGCCGGCTGCCAGCAGCCAGCTTCACAGCAGTGACTGCGCAGCGGTTCTGACCCATCGCTCGTGACTGTAATCACCCTTGCTCCTTCCAGGGCTCCCAAAGTAACTAACTTATTCTGGTAACGAACTCTTTGGACTCTGAACAGGTTGGGTTTGTTTCATACTGTGCATCTTAAACTTCCCCCTTCCTTCTGCAGCCTGCCTCTTGCAACTGTATCTGAAACCAGCCTTGGACAGACAAGGGAGGCCCCCAGCTAGGGGAGCAGCACTACAGCCCCTCAGGGCTGGGGGAGGGGGCTGAGGGTTGCCTTTTGAGTCTCTTTGGTTACTTGACAAAGCTTTATGGGATTTGTGGGAGTGGGGTGGAAATGGAACTGCACTTTGAAGGATGATGTGTTTCACTTATGTGTCTGAAGGTTTTATTTATTTTAAAAAATGGGAGGAATAAGTAAAAGGAGACCACTTAATAAACATGCTTTGTTTTGAATTTCTGGACTTTAGGGGTTCTAGTTCTCCATCACTTAGATTTCCTCCTCTCCCATTTTGGTAAGGAGGATGTTGGGTGGAATGCAAGAGCCTCTGGCTCCTGTTTAAGTTCCTGGGGCACACACCAGCAGTAGAGGCATCACCTGATGCTGCCTCAGTGGTGTAGCCCTAATTCTAAGGAGAAAACAGAACATGGTCAGAGGTGAGTGTCCCCTGAAGCAGCAGCAGAGCAAACCCCTTGGGTGTGCAAGTGTCAAAGTGAACTGCAGATGGACAGTCTGCAACTCAGCTTGCCTTTCAGGTAAGAACCACCTGTTCTCAAGGTGGCTAATTTCAGCAATGGAGTCCTAGGGAAAGCCGCAGGGGAGGGTGAAGGGACCTGACCGTCACAGCTGTGCGATCCAAGCACAGGAGCCTGTGCATGCGCCAGTCAAGCTGCAAGCAGAGGAAGGCAGGAGCAATTTCAAGGTTTGTCAACAAGAGCCACCATTCATTTCTTCTGTGTCCAAGTTGGTCAAGCTTTAGAGCAGCCTGATAGAGAGCTTTACTTCTAATGCCAGAAGCAGATAAAGGATGGGGTGGTTTGTTTTTTTTTTTTTTTTTAATGGTTCATCTTGATGTTTCCATATACAACTGAAAAAAGCATACAGAGGAGCCCAGGAGTGGAATACAGCAGCTGGTTTCTGTACTCCTTTCATTTGAATGGTGCTGGTGATGTCTGTTCCTGGCACAGCTGAAGTGACACAGGGTCCCAAGCTCCTGGCTGCAGAGGGCTGTGTACAGAGCGTATCTGTGTAAAATGCTGTATATTCCTTGAGCAGAGAGTAAGCCTTCTGGAGTGTTTATGCCTGCTCAGGCCATTTGTAAATCTGTATCATAACTAATGGGGTCAGGGCTGTGATTTAATACAGAGTATTATTATAAATGGAATAAATATTTATTGGGTGTTCTACTCTAGTACTGTGAAGGAGACAAGAAAAATGAAGAAGGTCTGCAGTCTCTTGCAGAGGTGACTCAATCCTGTTACAAATTTGCTGACAAGCCCAAGACCTTTCTCTCAGCTTGCATTTTGCATCCACACCCTCAGTTCAGATTCATTTCTCATCCTGCTCTCTGTAGGAGCATCTCCCTGATCCCACCTTTACTAAGAATGAGCTACAAGCAGACACATGAGCAGGAACTCCTGTTCAGCTGACACACAACAGCTTTAAATTGGAGCAACTGAACTACCTCTGCACCTCCAATGTGAGGGAGAATAGAAAAATGCTTCTTAAAGGCCATAAGCACCAAACACCGGGAAACAGCAGCTGGGCTGGGAAGAGGACACGTTGTTTGACAAGGCTGTAGACAGCAGAAAGGATTTTATCTTGCCTGGGCAGGGTAGCTGGTATTCTCATCAGAACATACTTAACCTTTGACAACCAGTGATTAGAGGTTTCTGATCTTGCAAAATAAGGCTCTATTATTTACTTGAATAAACACATAGTTTTGCCTTCAGAAAAATAATATTCTTTAAGAACAACCCTATATATGACACCAGGGATAGATGGAACAGTTCCAGTGAAGAAGAAAAAAAAAAGGCAAGCAATGGTTATTGCCTTAGTTGAGCAGAAGCTGCATTTACAGCCAGTAAAATCACGCAAGACGAAGATAGCCAGAACACACACAGGAAGGAAGCACTAGAGAGCTAGTCTGTTCACTCAGCCCACACCAGCATCTCCTACAAATAAAATCCTCAAGGAGATTTTTAGCTTATTACAGTCTCACTAGGGTGCTAGGGAGATTCCACAAGGACCACAGCCAGCTGCAGCAAACAGCACTCAGGGCTAAATCAGGTATTGCTGTTACACATTTCACCATTACAGCTATTTAAGTCAACACCGCAGTGCTCCTGGTTTCTCCCTGCAGAAGCAGCACCGGAGCTCCACCACACAGGGGCTTAAGGAATCCATTGCAGTCACTGGGATGACCGTGCTAAGTTCAGGAACTGTGGAGAAACATGGTTGTCACCAAGAAGCCATGACTGTCACCCGAGACCACCAGCACTCACTGTTTTGGCAGGGAGGTGGTAGGAACAGTTTTACCCACTTTATACCAGTGGGGAAATCCCACTTCAGCCTAAAAGCAGCTTCCAAGTAGGAGCTGGCTGCATACGTTAGACTGGTTAGACTGCACTTCAGATACGGGCCCAAAAGACACCGCTTGACAGAGAAACTACAGCTCAACAGCTGCTTGCTGTGTCCCACAAACACCCTGAGCAAAAATACCTTTTCAGAACCAAGCAAGTTTGTGTGCAAAACTCCCACCTTCTGTATGTCCAGTCACTGAGGCACCTCCATGCATTTTCCTTTACAGTGGAGAAAGGGAGTGAACTTCCACATCTGTCAAGCTGTTTCACTCTGCTGCAGCTCCTGGACACCACTGTTGATGCAGATCTGTTCCACCTTCCCTATCACTGATAGCACCTGCTTGCATGTATAGATTTTTAAGCTCTATAGGATGAAAAGATTAGGTTATAAGTAAACACAGTTTGAAAATCACCCAGAGAGAGATGGTTTTATTCTCATCATTGAGACCTTCATTATACAGAAATGAGAGTTTATTTCATCCAATAAACAAGAGTGACAGGTAGATCACAAACTGCATCACAGCTACTACCAGCACTGAGACAGTTCACCCACGAGTCTGGGGTAATACAATAACCCAACTGCACACAGCAGAGAATTTAACAATCAGCTCAGAAATTCAACAATGGGATTTGGTTAACTTTTTCAATGTGTGTATGTATATATGTATATAGATATTCTTTCCCTACTTAAGTATTTCCTAAAATCCACATGGAAGCACAAATGGCTTTAAACACCTGGACATATATAGATTTTTTCATCTTATATATATATTTATAGATATTTATAACAGTAAAGATATGTTTCTCATTACTACAATATACTTGTTTAACTCCTTTAAGCAGCTGGGAAGAAAAAAAAAAACCAAACAGTTTCACTACAGTCACATCTGATATGTTTGTGTCACAAAATACAAACAAAACAAGCCATGTGTGAGATTCAAGTCAGACCATTCCAGGACAAAACAGCTAAGAGGCAGGCAAAGAGTCTCAGAGGGAGCAGGCCTACATGTCAAATGGTGGCTTTGGGCTCTCCGGGCGGGAGGGACTGGCCTTACCCGGCCGGCTGGAGTGTAAAGACAAGAAAAACAAAGAAAAAAAGGAAAAGAGGAAAGGAAGGAAAAGGGGAAGAAATAGTAAAACAATAGTTAAAATACAGAAAGGAACTGGCATCAGAACAACAGCGGATCCACAACAGAAATTTAGAGCAATAGCACTGAAATAAGATAACTTAAGTCTGAATCAGGCCTGGTTGAAAGCCGGCAACACAGGTGGCTCATTTAGCTCTGGTAGAGACATGACATGTGAGATGTACAGGGTTGATATATTTTTAATTCTCAAGTCTTTTTAATACATGTAACATGAAAAGTAAAAACCAAACCTTAAGAAGATGAGTTGCGATCAACAACAGTTACAAGTTTCCCCAAACACGTACCATCCACATGCAAGAAGAAAAGGCTACAGAAGAAGTCACCACAGTACCCAGAAAACACTGAAAGATGTGCTTATTCAAAGCAGAAGTATTTTTAACAAAACATTACACAGCAAACTCCCTGAAAACATTTGGTTGTCCATTTGCAAGGGGGGAGCTGCGTATCTATTCCCCTCTCCCTGCTGGGTTCAGGAAAGTCAGCCAAAAATGACGATGCGAGAGAGCTGCTGGCAGGAGCCAGTGTGTCCCCAGCAGGATTTCCCCAGCTCCTTCGGGGAGCCGAGTGCGAGCAGGTCCGTGTGCTCCCTGCACGCTGAGGTGTGCGCGCTAGCTCAGACTTCACTCTAGCAGGACTATGCCGGTCCATTGCGTTCCCCCCTTCTTGATCTCCCTGCCTCACTTTGATATTAGGTTGATTGCACTGTTCCCAACATGAATTTTTGCACCTTAGAAGTCAAACTAATACACAGGACATTTAATCTGTTCCTAACGGCATCACATGTTTTGACAGTATTTTTCTTCTAAGTCACACTTTTTTTCTTCTTAACTACAGGAAAAGAAAATAGCTACAGATCAGCCCTAGGTGCTACAGCTAACTGATGCAGGCAGGACGCTTACCCAGGCTAGACCAGGCAGATGTGACTGGTAGGACAGCCACCACTTGGACTTAAGGATGTCCCTGGGGCTGATCTCTCCAAGGAGCCTGTGTACTTCAGGGATCCATGCCACTGAATGAAGGCTACTCTACGCTCACAAAGCAATACAGGACGCACGAGTGAAGACGAAGAGCTCAATCACTAGGCTAGTGCTTTACGACACACCAGGAAGGGGTGGTGGGAGGCAGAGATGTGGGATGGATGAGAGGAGTGACTGTGGCTGTGGAAGGGAGGGTGGAATGGGGAAGCCGCCAGCACGGCATTCGTCGCCAGCTGCCTACAGCCTTGAGTTATAAATCTAAGAGGGACGGTTCAGCCGGTCGGATTATGGTAGGTCGAGTAGGTGAGGCGGGGCCCCTTCTGCTGTGAAAAAGCAGAAAACAAAAACAAGAGAACACACACTGTGGTTAACACAGCAATTGCAGTCACAATCACACATGCTTCTCCACCTCACCTGAGCCAGCAAGAGAGTAAAACTTGAGGCACCGACTACGACCAGAGCACAGCTCCTCAAAGGAGACTTGCAGGCTTGTATCAGGCCTTGCCCTGGCCTTTCTGCACAGCATGGATCACCAGTAAAGCAATCAGCTGGACAGCCAGTTTTGCTTTTCCTATGAAATTTGGAAGTGCAGATACTTACTGCCAGTGAGCGCACTGGCTCTGGAATGAGAGTTGAGAAGCATGGACAACAGTGAGCTCCTGTATCAAGCACATGACAGTCACACAACATGGATGGGGCCCTCTGAGACGCGCTGCTGTCAGAGACTCTTGGCTAGTTTGGAGGAGCACCTTCTTCCCCTGCCCTGGAGGCTACTGCAAGCCAGAGATTCCCTATGCAATATGTGATACTGATCTTTGATGTTAGGGCAAGATCGCTGCTTTGATTCTCCTCTAGTTCTGGTGCTCAGCAAATGCAACTTCTACTTACTTCAATAAAAGGAACGTTGGCCATTGCTACTCCATTCTGTTTCAGCTCCTTTACTGGTACTTTAGATAGGTAAGCAGGCAGCAACTTAAGTGTTTGCCCTCTGCACGAATTAAGTCTTCTAGGATCTCCTTCCTGTAAGGGACTGGGCAAAAATCAAAACCCCAGAAAAGACGATACCCCTGCCATCTCTCTCAGCTCGTCACTTGAAAGACCACTTCAGACTCAGACTACAGGCTTTAAGAAGTCTACAAACAATAAAAAAAGGTTCTGTAAGTCAGTGAGTCTAATCTATGTGTTTCCTTTAAAGCATGCTCCTGCACTGTCTGCAATCTAAACAGCATCATGATGGTGTATCATTGTAATTAATTTGTTCAGTACGAAGCCAGACTAGCTTTTACAGTCCAAACTACCTGAAATGCAAAGAGCAAACCCAACAGGATGCAGACTTAAGTAGAGAAGAAGTGTTTGCACTGATCATGCAGAACCAGGTGTCACAGAATTAATGCCTGAGCAATTCCACACTAACAAGCTTTAATTTAGATTGCAGAGAATCAACTGAGTGCTGGAAATGAAGGCCCTCCCCTAATCGGGGGCTGAGGAAAGGCAGGGAGGAAGGGAAGAGGGGCCAGAGGAGGGTATTTGCATCAGTACAGCCTTCTGACACAGGGAAGTCTTTCTTTTGCACTGACTGCAAGTCTACAATCATGGTGGTATCTGAGGAGCTACACTCCCATGAACTGGGGCAAGATCCCTCATCTAAGCCAAGGAACCAGAGCAACTCTACAGTCCTGTTTATTAGACCTCAGCAGAATTTATTGCTCTGTATCTATTAGGCCTCAGATCTCAAAACAACTACATCTACTTGTTCCTTGCCTTGGGAAATGATACATAAAAAAAGCTTCAGACACTAAAACATTTCCAAATGTTACTTCCTTGACTGAAAATGTCAATAGGGGCTGCAAGACCCCAATGTCAGCATGCCAATCAAGTTACTGTTCCTGCACAGTGAATAATGATGGGATTGAGCTAACCTGGAAATTGCAACCACCTTGGAAGGATGAGGAAATAATACTATCCCCCAGAAGCAAAACTTGCAATGAGATTTTACAGCTGGGGAATCTGTGAACCTGAGCTTCATGACACATGGGATCTGTGCACCATCTCTAAAGGCTGCTCAGTGTCAATGCAGCCGTATCAGCCATTCGATGGCCACTACTGTCCTTGGAACAGTAAGAGTACTTGAATTAATACCTCACAAAACTTCAGCTTAACCTTTAGGGAGGTGCTGTTGCCCTGTCACATGTGGTAGAAGGCTTTTTTGAGAAGCTTGAAGGACTTTTTGCATTTCAGGAGTTTGGACAGGTTGTCCTAACAGCTTCTGGATTCACATGAAAAGGATGAAGTTGCTGCACTATGTAACACGTTCTGGCAAGAAGCCACTTGACCCTACCAGGATAAACAGGGCTGAAAGGAGCACAAGCAATCTGCAGGTAAACAGACTGCTTTTTTGTAATGTACTATGACTGATTTTTGCAGACACTTATTTGTCTCAGCACTCAGAGCATTTTAGGGGGAGGGGCTGTCACTTTTTAAAGTTAAAGGTTTTGTCTCTGCTCAGGTTTTCTGGAGACACTTGCAGAATCTGCCTAGTAAGGTTACAGAAGACTGAAAACTTCTCCAGCACAAAAAGGGACAGAAGTCTCTCAAGCAACATTTACCCCTCAAATGCTGGTTCAGTGTCTCACTACACTGCTAGCGAAGCCCTTTTACATCACTGAAAAGTCACTTTCCTCTATCAGGACAACAAGGAACAAAGTTTTGCTCACGGGGAAGCCTGTGGCAGCCTCCAGCACATGGGAAATAAGACCCAAGTGCTGTCAGGAGCCCAAGGAGACCAGTTACCCTGACTGTCATGCCCCTGGAAGGCGGTCTTTCAAGCCATACCCAGACAGAACACCGAGTCATATCTAGAAACTAACAAGCCAATAGAGAGTTCTGCTGGTAAGGACCTAACAGGCAGTGAAACACTACATTTATTCCCTTGGGCTGCAAAAGGTTTGGGGAGGGTTTTTTTGGGTTATTTGGGTTTTAGTGGTGTTTTGGTTTAATTTTTATTTCCTTGGTGCTCTTTATGCCAGATTAAGAACAGAACGCCCCATAACAGCGAGTCCCAGAACAAGGTACAGACAACAGCAAGCCTCTTTCCTGAGGTTGTTCACCAAGATGTGTTTCTAGGGATGTCTGCAGTAGGCAGAGTATTGGAGGAAACTGCTGATTGCTCCAACACCTCTGCAGTGTGCCAGTGAGGAGGGCTGACGGATGACGTCCTCAAGGAACATGTCAATCACTGAACAATCACTGCATTGGTTTGACGTGATGTGGCACCTCTCGGCTCTAACTGCAGTTACACACAGCAGTAACAGGCATCATTTGCTGCAAGATGGGGGCTAGCTGTGAACTCCCCTGCCCTGGAAAAGGGGCTTGAACTTGTGCTATTCTTACAGCACACACTCCCCCAGCTCCCTCTGCCACAACAAGCAGCAAGGAAAGCTACAGGAGCTGCTGCTCCAGTCCTCTCAGTCAGATCTTTCACTTCAAGAAACACCCACAGAGAAAAGGCCCCAAACTCCCTGGTCTGCCCTATCTACCCCTTTGTCTGTAAGGGCTGGAGGTTCCCAGGAAAAAGATTCAGGACAATTAACCAGATCTCCCCCTTCACACCCCCACCCTCAGCATTAACAGGACAAGGAAGAGTTGTTGGGCCAGCACAGTACGCATGAGCCTGCCCCAATACCCTGCCACATCACTGAACAAGTACAATGCTGCAAAATGCAGGGAGAGGTAGGGAAGGGGAAACAGGCAGGAAGCTCAGTGCAGTGTTTGGGGGGGATATGGATCACTAAACCCTTCCTCTCGCACGGACAAAAGGCAGAGGAGAGAAGGCAGTTTGAATGGAAGCAGAAGAATAACCTAGAAGGGTAAAGGGTCAAGTGGAGAACAAGCACAGGGAGTTCACTTCTCACTATGATGATAGGACACAAGGATAACAGGGAACATTCAATGTCAGAGTTACCCTGCACTCAGACACAGAAGTCCTGATATTAACGACTCAAAATCCTCCTGCCTTCCATGAGCACTAGGGACACAGTGAGGATGGGAGCACTTCTCCAGCCAGACATTAGAATATAAGAAGAGGAGTCTGAACTAACAGCTCCCCAAGTCTCTATCTTGATCCTAACAGAGCCGACAAACCAAATCAAAACAGAGTTCATTCAGCTCATCTCCCAGTCCATGTGGATATAAGCCAAATGAAAGACACACACAGTTTAGACCTTGTTGCCAAAGCTCATTCCCCCATCCCACCTCCTCTATCTGGAGGCAGAGAAATGCTCCTCTAGTAACCTTAAGTCAGGTACTGAGGATTTCCCAGCTCCTGCAGCTCAAACAGCTGCTCTGCCACTGATCAGCCAGTTTTCTGTTCAAGACTCCTCCCTTTGAGATCCTGGCAGAGGTGGTTCATTGAACAAGGGACTCTGTTACTAATACAAGAACTAGGCAGCAGAGGTGAGCTGCAGAGCAGTGATGGAGGATGGGGACACAGTGACTCATGCATTGCAGGGAGAGTGCAGAACGTACCGTGGCTGCCAGTCCTCAGGGGTCACTGATAGTGATTCTGAAAGACAACATGAAATCAACATGGCAGTTCAGACAGTTCAAGGCAGAGGCCACACAGACTGTCAGGAAGGTGGAACAGACACACAGGCACTTGCAGACACACAATCGCACAGCCACCTCCAGAGCACGGCACGAGCGTGTGCTGCTGGGTAGGACTGTGCTCTGCCATGCAGGGCTTCACACACAACCACAGCCTCATCTCTGCACACATCCAGAACCCTGTCGCATGCAGGGGTGTGCTGAAAGCCATTTATCTGTTCACACACCAAGTGGCCACTGCTCACTCATCCATCCAACAAGTCCATTCTTGCATCCAGGCTGACGTTCATACCTGCTGAACCAGCAGTACACCTAGGTCTCACCACAGGTGGCTCGACTTGTCTCTCACTGAGGATTCCTATCTTCTGACCATATTAAATGCTAGAGTTGAAACAAACAGCTTAGAAAAGAGGAAGATAATATGCAGTCCTGAGCACTACCCACAAAGGGAAGAAGCAGGTGAAGGCTTCCATTTTAAAAGTCACAAATCATGAGATCAGCTTCTCTGACCTCCTGAATAATTTGTCATGTGTGAAGTTATGCTTACAGTGATGCTGATCACTTGCATCTTTTTCCTTAGATGTACCAAGAAATGAAAAACCCATTAATGCCTCCAACAGATTTTTTTTTTTTTTCCAATGGTTAAGCCACTCTCACTTAAAATTTCTCCTTGGAGCTTGGCTAAGCTCTTTCATCTACTGTTTCTATCAAACTATCTTAAACTGAAGAGCCTAAATACCTGGAAGACTACCTTCATAACTTTCTTTTCCAGAGCAAATCCTCCTGCATAGCTCCAGTAGGCATATAGTCCAAATGCAGTCCTACATTGCACACAGACAGGACCTTACATTGTTTGTCACCTTCAGCTCCCAAAGGTATGTATTTGGCAATACGGACGTCCACAGTAGACTGAATAAACGCTACGTAGAGGCAGGATGGCAAGTCTTAACTGTCCTTAATTATATGCAGGAAAACCTTTCTGTGCAAGAAAATGGATCATGTTTGTACATGAAAGCATGTGTCTATACAATTACATTTATGAGAAAGAAGGGACACTTCTCTAAGTTCATCATTCATAAAATCAGACGCTCACACAAACTGGAGGCACAAAACCTGCCAAATGTCTCCACGGGCATCAGTGTGTATACACACAAAGTACATCCAGCCACCACCATGCACTTCCAGTTCACTACACAGCACCAACTCCTACAGCAAAGCCCACTCACACCATATACAAGAGCTTTGCTCCTCTCACACACACACACCAGTGTAGCCCAGTTAGCAAGGGAAAAGATGAGTATTAAAAAAAAGCAACAATGGAGATGGCATTCGTTCACCCATGGCAGAAGGACCCGAGTCCAAGTGCTAGCAGGGAACATTCTTATTCTATATACAGGAGAGGAAGAGAAAGAGTCCCTTGTCATTGGAAATTCTCCATTCATCAGTGAACTCAAATGACAAGCTGGTATCAGGATCCGGAGGAGTCTATGAACAACTGGAAGAATCAGAGAAGGGGATCAGAGAATGAGCATCACTTCACAGCTTCTGGAATTACATTCTCAACTCCAGATCAGGGCAGTCAGTAGCATGCAATCCAACCTACCACCTCTCCTTCTAAAGCAAGGGATTGCTCGGTTAAGCATGAAACACTTTCTTCCTCTGCTCCAGTGCTGTTCCCTACCTTCCCCTAAAACCTTCTACCTCATGCAAAAGGCAGAAAAGCTATTAAGATAGACTATGACAGATTTCTTCAAAAAGTTTGTTTCAGCCCATTTGGGGAATCCTATGATGATGATCAGGTATATAGAATATATTTCATGAGTGAAGAAATGAAACTGAGTGAAAGAAGATGGACACAGAAATAAGCATAACTATACTACAAACAAAACCACACAGTAACAGTATATGGAAAAGCAGGGTCACAAGAAGCAAGAACCAAAATACACAGTAGAAGCATGCTGACATCCATAGGTGCCACCAGCAGGACAGCAGTCCCTGGGGCATAGGCATGTGTGGACAAGTTACTGTGGGAGCTGTACGAGGTGCATAGGGAGGGCTAGGGCATAGGCACCAAGAAAGTAAAACCATTTGCACACGCCAGTCAAACTGGTCTATAAGACTCGTCCATCTCTGGGCTGGATATAGCCTGGCAGAGAACACTTCCCATCCAAACAGGCAGCACCAAGTACAAGCTGGGGCACTATCACAGGAGGAAGACTGAACGGCCTCTGCCGTATACCATCACCACCCACTGACAGGCTGGGTGTTTCCACAGAGAACGCCAAAGCTTCAGACATGTGCCACCAGCACACACTGGAGAGGAGGTATTTTCCACGAGGGAAGTGTTCCCTCTGGCATGTCATTGGGGAGTTTCTGGTTATATTCATTCTTTACTCTGCAATTACCTTTTCTTCCTCACAGGGAGGCCAAGTACCTTACAAAAGCATTCCTAGTTCCAGACTGCTTCCTAAGTCCTGCTCAGGCACATGTGCTTACCTGCACAGGGGTAATCCCTTATTACTGTGTTGAAGTGTGTTTGAAGTGACTGAACAGGAAAGGAATTAAGTTCGCTAATGGGAAAGCAAAGCTGTGCTATTTGAACCCTCTAGACTAGAAAATGTTCCAGCTGATTACAGAATCAACAAAAATACCTAAAAAAAAATCTCTCCCAGTGATATTGCAATATTCTCCAAGCCAAAAAGCATCTGAACAGCTTAGACAAAGGTCTCTCCAACTCACCTTGCAGAACTCTGGGCCAGGAGAAAAGGGGCAACTCGGGCTTGGGGAGCCCTGTGCAGAGGGGAACTGCCTCAAAAAGTGTCCTGTCACTCCAGTCCTATAATTTTTCTGGTGAGCATCAACATCTCATAAGCAGGAAGTATGACTGCTTTAATAAAGCCATCAGGTACAAGGTCATCTTCTGCCATCCTTTGCACAGAGGTTTGTGCAGAGAAGAGGCTGCCCTTCCATTCCCAAGAGCTGCCTTGGCGTTGCCTCATCCGTACAATGAGATCTGTGGACAATGATGCTCCTGCCTATGGACCCAATCCAAGTATCCAAAGACTGTACCCACACCATGCACGCCATTCCCCTTCTACTCCAAAACTGGACATATCCCACCTATGAGGAGCAGCGTTTCAGGACTTACCTGGGAACACCAGGAGGAGCGCGATTAGGCCGAGAAGGAACCTGAGGTGGGGGCCCAAAGGGATCAGGAGAGGCACCTGGCCTGGAGGGCACAGGGGGGGCACCACCCAGCGTGGACCCACCAGCAGGAGGTGGCCCAGGAGCTGGGCCTCGAGACCCAGGCCGGGCGGGTGGAACAGCGGGAGCTCTCCTCTGTGGCGTGGGGCTGGACGTGGGAGACCTGGCAAACAAATGGAGAAATTCAACTGCAACAACAGGCCTGGGATCCCTCCGTGCCACCATCGGGTCCCCATAGAGTGCCTTCAGTGCTCCTGTAGTTTCATGTCACTTCACGCAACCACTCTTTGGCTTTCAAGGGCCATGCCAGGCTTCAGGTTGCCTTCAAAGCTACTTCAGGCCCCATCTAACCTAAGGGTTTAGAAGCCTCCATATTCATTGTAAACATGTAGCAGCCCTATATAGCTTCCAAGGCCTAGGAGCCTCCCAACACAGATACCCCGAACTCTTCATCCACAGGGAGAAGAGGGAAAGAGGAGGACTCCATGTCTCAGTAGGAGGCCCCAGCTAGCCACTGAAGAGGCACCAGGCAGGTCTGTGGGGCTCTCCCCCTGAGCCCCTGGTACCTGCGTCCAGATGGTACGCTCTGCACCTGCAGCCAAGAGTCGTCCACCGGTGGGGGCATGGGGGTGCTGATAGTGCTGGTGTTGATGTCCCCAATGATGTTGAGGGCCTCCTTCAGGGCATGGTACATGCGCAGCATTTCGTCACGTCGCTGGGCCTGCTCTGCCGATTCCTCCATCAGCGTATTTTGGTCACCACAGGAGTACAAGTTTGCCAGCAACTCCGAATGGATAAAGTCCTTGGTCTGCAAAGGAGCACAAAGGGTGAATCAATTTCCACCGTCTTCCCCAAAACACTCCGTTCTGTCCCCACCTCTTCCTCCTTCCAAGCTGCCTTCAGTTTTTCCTCATTCTTTCTCTCCTGCCCTACTTTTCCCCTTCTCTGTGTCCCCCCCACCTCCATCAACCACGGGATGTAAGTACATTGTTTATCATGAGGTGCATGATTGTCTTCGGCATGAGGTCTCTGATGGTTTTGTTGACAATTGCCATGTAGGAATCCACCAAGTTCCTGATCGTTTCCACTTGTCTCTCCAGCTGAGGGTCCATGGAGTGCATGAAACTGTCTGATCCATTCTCCTCCGCTTCACTGGCCTGCAGAGAAAAAGGAGAAAGACTGGTTCTTCAAATGCAACACAAAATTAGCTTTTCATGAGCGCGCTGAGAGAAAAAAATAAGGGAACACGCCCAAAGCATGTGCAATAAAACTTAAACTTACATTTTGAGCTGTGATTGTCAATGCACAGCTCAGCTTGTACAGACTTCTCCAGCTCAGATCTGCGGAGCTTTATTGTTAAAGCTGCTTTCTTCATAGAAAATTATTACAGAAAGGTAAAAGGCAATGAGGACTCTTCACCAGCATTCACAGGTTATGGCTCTAGTGAATGTATTTTCACTTTTAATGTTTACAGCTTCCTGAAAGGTTCTTCATCTGAGCTGCGTTTTCCATGCCCAGATTCAGTTTCAACCCGAGAATCACTCACCATAAATTAAGCCTTACAGGCTCTCTGACACACTGCGTCTTTATCCTCATTATACACGAGGAGATACAGAGAGGTGAAATAACTGCTCGCCTCAGTCAGACCACAAGTAGATGGTATAACCTAGAAAATCCTCATGATCACTTCAACTGCAAATCCTGCACTGTAAGTCATAATTATCTTTTCTTTCACACCAAGCAGATGAATCTCTTCCTGTCTGCCTGAAATGCATTGTTTAGCTTTCTGTAAGGTAAAACCTGGACTGTGCTGTTTGACAGCAAGCAATCGCCAAGGCTCATCCATTTGGGATCAATTTCAAAGCAAAGCATGAAAGACTGCTGTCTTTCTCAAGGATTATTTAAAAAAACCCCTCAATTTTATATAGAAAAATCTTTCTTTTAAACAGTTCCAGTCTGAAGGATTTGCAGCAGGGTAGGAAATTGCTTATCTTTTGTTTTGGGGAACAAAATATATGAGAAAGGGCAAATTCTTTTGTTCATTTTAGCTTTTCCTGGCAAGATCTTACATAATGAAAGAATGCAAGGTTTCAGTGAGAAACGAAGTAAAGGAAGTAGATGTCAAACAGGACAACTTAAAAAAAAATTAGGGTAAAAAAACCCACAAAATAAGTTTGTACCAAGATTCAGAAGTCATGCAAAAAGGGAGAAATAAAAAGAAAAAAGGAAAACTCAGACCAAAAACAGAAACAAACAGCAGTAATCCAACTGAAGGCAGAAAGAGGAAGAAGCAGCAAACGCCTCTCAGGAAACTGTGACAAAAGGAAAAAACAAAAGAGAACTATCCGGTGAGAGCCCCAGGGGGCAACACAGGCAGAGGGGGTCAAGACTTACTTTGTCCTTGTCCTGGCAGGCCAGTTTGAGCATATGTGGAAAAAAAAAAAAACAAAAAGGGAGAAAAAAAAAAAGACTTTTAATTAGTCTCAGAATGTGGAGAAGAGCCCATAATAGCACTGAACAAGTAAAAGATCAATCCCACTAAAAATACATAAATACCTAGATTACCCTGCAAAAGGAACAAGTGAATTGTTTAGCTAAACTGAAAATCAAAACCTGACACTCTGCAAAGGAAATCATACCGTTAGCAGCAAAGGGCAATTTACTTACCTACAATGGCTACTTGTTATTACACAGGGTTTTGAGGCAGTCAGCCTAGTGATCAGTGTTCCTATGTCAAACCACTCAATTTGCACACCAGTAGGTGGCACATGCCCTTCATCAGTATGTGTTTAAGAGGTCCAGTCTGGACCAAAGCCAATTTGAAGTCACATCACTGTTAAGGTCCAGTCCCTAATAAATTTTATTTTTTTTTTTAACATCACATCAGTTTGTCAGGAAATGCTTTCAGGCAAAACCCACAATTTTCAAGCAGAACAGAAAAGATGAATGCAAGAAGTCTATCAGAAGCAACAAATACGAACAGATAAGCAATTATCACTTTTCTAATGGGAAAACTATCCATAGCAGCTTCCTCCCACAGAGGAACAGGAAGGCTTTGAACAGGAACATATACTACAACTCTCTAGAACATACTTTTAAAGCAGAGCATAAGGCCAACAGCAACTGTTGTGGGACAAGGCTAAGGGAATAGGTAAGAGGTCTTGCTAAAGTAGCATATTAAGGTATCTGCCAAGCAAAGAAAAACTCGAATAACATTCCTTCCTAATTGGGTGAGGGATGGAATTGGAGAACAACTACTAATAAGCCAGGAAGCTCCTAACAAGACTATACAGTGTTACTGAACAGGAATGGTGCCTTCACTCACATGACAGATACCACTTAGTAGTCAAGCAGTTAAATATCCTCCTTATACTGGGAATTTAATGCCCACAAAACAAGAGTTAGAACGGTTTATCAAGGCAGTCTTTGCCTACTTTCTCTCTCCTTTGAAGCTGTCAGTTACTTTATCCCAAGCTTCCTTAAAGGAAGCACCAGGATATACCAGAAAATTAAATTTTTGTTCCAAAATATCCTTAGCTCAGGAAAGAGACAAAACCTTCACAGACTTATTTTTTAACATAAGAGGATGCAGCTATCCTTCTTAAGATACATGCTGTGTTCCTTCTCACCCCATCATTATGGCTGTAACTTACCCCAACGCGCTCTGGGTAGACTCCTGCACGAAGGAAGGAAGCCTTCCAGCTATCCACCTCCTCCTGGGTCTCACAGGCCAGCTCCAGCTGCCGGTAGTCCTTGTAAACATTCCTGAGAGGAAGACAAACATTTCATTCTCCTCTATTGCAAATCAGACATCTGCCCATATTTGACAAAGATGTCAATGACCAGTGAATCCTCCTATCATTTTAAGGCAGAGACAGTCCCTCGCTAGTATCCTCATGATGACCCTTGCAGAAGGGAAAGGAAATTATTTTTTTCATGAGCAACTTTGCCCCCAAATCAGCTGTGTGTTTCAACAGGGCCTGAAAGAGATTTCCTTTTCAATTCTGCTCACTGCTGGATTTCTCCAGCCAGCCTGGGTCCCCCACCTCCTATGGCTTTCCTTAGTCGCTCCCTAAGAACACTGATTATAAATATATACTCCAGCCACAGCCAGACCCAGATAACCACACCAAATAGCTGAAGGCTAAGGTCACACTGCAGACCATGCACTGGTGAAGAAAGAAAATGGTACACACCTGTACAACCAGAAGGAATGAAGCCAGACTTCTAAAAAAAATCCCCCAACTCCTCCCAAAAATGGCTACCCTTAAAGGATATACACATAGCTTTCCAGCTATCCCAGACTCATCTACTCCCTCCTATCTAGTATTACATAAATCCTGTTGCTAGCTTCAACAGCTTGGCATGTTGAGATATGAGCATACCTCTGTTCAGTGTTGAAGAGAGCAAAGATGTGCTTGCTGGACATGAACCCCTTCTCAACATCTCGCAGTTTCAGGTTATCCACTGGTAACATATACTTCTTCTCCTTCTCCTGAAAAGGTGATCAGTAACAAGTCATTCACAGCTCCAACGAAGCCTCAACTCTGCCAATGTGGCAGCAATACAGCCCCCATATCACCAAGGAGGCATTCCCCACCACAGGTCCTCTGATCTTTACGGCTGTGAAAAAAGGGGACCTCTAGAAACAAGAGTTAGTCCTGCCCAACTGCTTTTGCGATGTGGGCCAACCACCCTGCCCCATTAACTCCTCCAGGAGCAAGCAGCAGCGTGGCACTGTCCCAGTTCCCCAGGCTGTGACCAGCATCAAGGTCCTCACTCTTCCCAGAAAGGGATCAACCAACACCAAGGCCCTCAGCAGCCACCTGACACCCAGAGCAGGTCTGCCCAGTAAAGGCCCCTCATACCTTGTTCTCAGGACAGCAGGAATGGGGGGAAACCTTGCTGCTGGTCAGAGAGGGAGCATGCAGCCCTCACAGTCTCACTGTTGCCACCTCAGTGTTTTAATCACTACAAGCTTATATTCAGGTTCAGGAAAAGCCACGCATGTGACAGAGAAGCTGGTTTCACACAGAAGTTATGGACTATATCAACTTAATTCACCTCTTCAGAAAATCTGACTTTCTCACTTCATCCTATCACTATCCTACACTCTACTAGTTACTATGAACCCTTTTAAAGTATTAATTAAGCAATAATAAACATGCATCAAAGATCAAAGAGCAAGTCTGGCTACAATAATACAGGTTACTGCAAGGTTACCTGAAGACCTCCTGTACTGGGAAAAAAAAAAAAAAATCAAGTAACCATGCTCATTAATGAAAACCTTCTGCTCTGAATGACTGAACGCTCAAGCAATATGGGCAGTTTACTGCTTGGTGAATGTTAAACAGAGTCTGAAATTTCAGTGACCAGACTGAGACACATTACTCTGAACAACTGCACCCACAACCCTCCAGTCTAGTTTTTACGAGGCATCTCCAGCTAAACACAAAACAAGGCATCCAAAAACCATCCTCAACGTTTTTGACCCTAGGTATCATCTTTTAACAAACTTCATCTTAATTTTTACATTTACTTTCAGAAGCTAAGACAGAAATAATTTTCCCTGCTTAGTCTCATATCTGGATCTACAGCAAACCAACAGAATTGAGTTTGGTTTAAGGTCCCCATGTGGACCATCCTGCTCCAGCTGGGTATTATACCCCAACACAACAAGAGAGGGAGCCATCACACTGGTCTCCAAAAAGCAGAATGCAGCTATCCAAGACTGAAACAGAATCAGAGCATAGTTCTGTGAGCAAGCCTGCATGTTTGACTGTCCCCTTGTGAGCGTCTTGTGTGTTTGCAGATCTTTCTTGGCTGGAAATATGATTGCTCTCAGAGGAAACAAGAATGGAAAACAAAGATGGTCAGCAAGCAGAGATTGTGAGGATTTAGGCAGAAAAGAAGGGCAGGGCAGCAGCAGATAGGAATGACAAAGCTGCTGAGCTCAAACACCCAGAGGATAGCAAGTCCAGCCTAACATCCTCTGAAGTTTCAGTTAAATTGACTTGACTTTGCTAAGGATACCAGACACTACAGAGTTCAGACGTGCCCCAAAGATCAAACTATACCAGCCCATTACAAAATTTACGCAACAAGAATATCCCAGAAGCCAGCATCTATAAAATAGATTACTTGGGTTGCTGCTAAATTCTCTATTCGCTCCCACCAAAGATTCCAGGCTATGAAAGCAGGGGAGCTCTTCCAAACAGGTTCCCCTCGATTTTAATATTGTTGATCAGTCTAGATTAAAGGTGGGCAAGAATTTTTGTGATGAGACATCTGTCAGCTAGGTGCAGGTCTCAGAGCCACACAGACCACTCCAAGTTCTGTAAGCCACAGAGCTTCCAGCTTTCTATTACGTTTGGTTATTACTATGTTGGATTAGGTTGAACTGGTGACCTAGAAGTGAAGTACACCAACTGCTAAAGTCCTACCTAGGCAAGACTGACCATCCTCATTGCAGTCTGTAACTGGAACTCCCTGCATCTATCCCACAGTCTCTCTACACTAGTCAAAAATAATTGATGTTAAAGCTGTCTGAGAAAAATAATTCTGCATTAGAACTGCATCATTCCTTAGAAATTTAGCAATGGAGTCATTCTTCAGGGGGAAAAAAAAAAAGTCAAAAGGTAAGGGAATCCCGTGTTCCAGATACAGAAATACATGCTCTTTGCCAGAGTTTCGATCTTCATCCCTTCCAACCTCTTGCGTAAGTGCTGCCGCGTGACCAAGACAACACTTATCTCTGCATGCTGATCACACCAGAGGAAAGACGTGTTTATCTGTCTGTCAGCATAAAATATCAGTCCTCTGACTCTAAGGTAGCAAGAGCAAGCAAATGGAGGACACCAGCGCAAGGCAAGAAACCCCCACCCAGGCATGCTGCAGGGCAATGCACGCTGCAACGAGCCCCTGCTGCTCTTGTCCCCCGACACCTCCCTCCCAGTCCCCCACTTCAGTCTTTCCAGCTTCTCAGTTTTCAACCCAGCCTGTTTTATATCAACACTCTGACTTCATTTCCTGAATGTAGAGACAGGAAAGTGTGGAATGAGCTGCCAAGGGCTGAGCCTCTCAGAACTTTGGCTGAGCCCTCTGCCCATATGTTAGCAATCTGGCAGTATGTGCTATGGCTGAATAGCATCCTGGCAAAGAGGGGAAAAGGGCTTCTCTCGCTTTCCAGACTTGGGGGGGTGGGGGGGAAGAGAAGGAAGCGCCAGCACACATCGAAACAGGAAAGTAGTTTGTGAAATACTATATTCAAAGCCCTCAGTGTGATCCCAAGAGGCTTATGTTGCTCATAAGGTATCTCCCCTCGTCTATAAGAAGGGGAAAAAAAAAAAAAATCAGGCAAAACTCTGCCTCTCAGCATCCGAGTATGTGTTATGTAAAATGTGCACATTGGCTGCAAGTTAATCTGTAGAGCCACAAGGCCAGGGAGAGGTCGTGAAGGCAGCAGCACTCAGACTGGCCGTACAAAAGGGAACATGGATACTCAGTGTTGGCTAGGGAATGTTGTAGGCATGGGGCAAGCTACCCCTAATCAGGGCTGCTGCTCCCAGCAGGAGTCACACTGCTTGCATAGAGAACTGCAGAGAGGACTGCAAGCTCCCTGCACAGGCAGGATAAGTGCCAGAGGATTATTCCCCCACCCCCACCACAGTGCAGATACAGCCATATGGCTCTGTACTTTGCATCCACCAGAGAAAGAATATACACATGGCTGGGAAGGAGACCAGGAGCTGTTAGCCATTCCAGTTGTGGGGTGTGATGCACAATAGCTAGAAAAAAAAAAGGGATGCTGCAGTTGCAGCTTGATGTTGCAACATCATTACTGTAGCTACACACCTCTATTGTGGCAAAATTCTGGAGTTTGGCTTTGGCCAGAGATAGCAATGGTTTACACTATCATCTGAATTATTTGTTGCTATCCTGTAGGTAATAACCCACAAGAAGTTCACAAAATTCAGCAGGCAGCAAGCCAGCCTGACTCAAAGCACTTCCTCCATTCAAGTGGACTGCCTCAACAGCAAGTTAAATTTTCCTACTCTTGGATAGATGAGGAACGAAGCCGACAGATGCATGTGTGGGCTCCCCTAAGGTTGGAAATTGGCATTCGCAGTACAAGAAAGTAATTGGCAGAATTATTAAGTCTCAGTTTGCATTTGGAGCACAAATAAACTAATTAAAGGTTTCCCTGTAGCTGTTATGACAAACACCTCCTTTTGCACAGACAAGGGTCTGTAGATATGGGAGAAAGAGCATTGCCATTGTTTTAATTGGTGGCTGTGTGAAATTAGGAGAAATTAATCTTGCTTAAACCTCTTAATCTCCTTTCTTCTTGTAAGATGTAAAGTGCTAAGGGTAAACACACCTGCCCCAGAGATGACTGGAGTTTCAGTCAAATTATTTGTGTTAAACACATGCACAGCATTTTGGGAACTCCACGCAAATGGAAAAACATTAACATCATAATTGATAATAAACACACTGCATGAATAGATGCATGCTACAAGATTATTAGGAGGAAGTCTCTGAAAAACAGTCTGGAGTATTCGAAAGCAAGTTAGAGAAGTATTTTAAGTTGAACCCCACCCTCCAAGCAAGATGTTACTAACTGCTTTCTGCTTCTTGTCTTTGCAAAGAAAACGCATATTAGAAGAACTGAATTTCTGAGAAGTGATTCTTCCAGGAAGCCCTAGACACCCCAGAACATACGTGCATCTCAAGACCATCTTTCCAAAACAGAGCCTACCTGTATCACTTTTACCCTTGGAGCAAAATTTACTGGACACCGCAACCACTGCTCCAAGCTGCAAAGCAGCTGCAGTGGCTTGCTTACATCAGAAAGCTGCATTGGTTTAACTTAAACAACACATCCTAAGGTTTTAAGCTGATTCAGTTCAAAAGCTCTGTAGACACTAGGCCTAGATTCATGTTATTAATCACAACCATTACTGTTGGCTTAGTCAGCACAGCAGTGCTAATCAACTCACCTTCCCAAAAGTAAAGATTTTTATTTACATCAGCTGAAATAATGTGCAAATTTAACTATGCAGCTAAGTGCAACCCTAGGAAGCCATCAGACAATGTATGAGAAAGCACAGGCAGAAACCGAGTAGTTTAGGAGAGACTACAGTGCTCAAAACTCCACTGTCACGACCCCTCTGAGGTCACAGCAATGCCCACCAGCCTTTACAAAGGATAAGCTCTCATCCCTGCCCACCCTGTCCCTGTGCCAGGGCAGCAATGAACCCTCCCCGAGTATTCGACTTGCTTTGATGAGGCAGAGAGCAACACACATGCAAAGTGTTGCACACCTCTGGGAAAAGGAGAGGGCTGGTTACCCTTCCTCAGTGCATGGTTAGAGCCAAAGTGGGAGTGTTCTGGGTGTTTGTATTTTTGGCCACAAACCTTCACCATCCACCAGCATGCATACAAGAGAAGGAGATGCTGGAAGGGAGACGCGCGGCGTACATAAAGCCCTCTTTATCCCTGCAGCACCAGGGAGAGAGGGAGCAAACCGCACAGGCTAGGGCTAACATCTGGAATTGTTACATGGGAGCCAAGCGCCACAGAAAGCGACAGCAGCATTCCACAAGTTTCCATGTGGGGTAGGGAACCTTCCTTTCCCCTGCGTAACCCTGTCCATCAGCCGGCTCGCTCCCTGCCAGCCTCCAGCCTTCCCAGCAGCCGGCAAGCTCCTCCCCCGAGTCTAGTTAGCTTTCCACTGCCACGTCAATTGAGGCAGAAGGACAGAAGGGAAGCAAGAAGGGAGGGAGCAAAAAGCAGAAGAGGGAGGGAGGCTCAGCCATGCCAGACGTAGTGGGGGGAGAAAAAGAGGGGATGCAGATTGCTCCTACAGTAGCCAGAGGTGAGCTGCAAAGGCAACTGGCCAAGGCAGGTCAAAGGACCCTTTTGAGGACTTGGAAGCCACGGCTGGTCCTGTTTGAGCTTTGCTCTGGACCCCAGGCAAAGGGCTGATCTACAGGACAGCAGTGGGCAAAAGGAGACGAGGGTGTGTGGGGCCTGGAAATCCTCCCTTACAGCTCCACAGGGAAGAAAAGGAGTTGAATGAAGCAACAACTTCTGCACACCTGGGTGACAGCCAAAACTTCACAGCATTTCCTTCTCAAACAGGAGTAACTGATTTTTTTCTTTTGTTCTCTTTCTAAAAAGGTGCAGCATACCCCAGGTGGAAACCAGGTACCAGCCTGACACCAGCACTGGAAGAGGAAGGAGTGTGGAAGCTTGCTCCAAATTGGAAGCCTGCAGACAGCAATATTTCCTCTTCCCAGCTGCCAGAGGAAGATGTTTTTTCAATCAAGACTTGGACTTCTTTCACCCCATCTCTGCCCCTGAGACCCCATCCCAAAAGCAGGGAGGGGAAAGGACTAATGAGCTGCTGATAGCCCGAGAGCAGATCGCAGAAGCTCCACTCCGTCTGCCCAGTGTTCAGACTACCTGTTCAGGACTACAAGATTGTACAGTAGTCTGCACATTGGTTAGGCTGTGCTGGGATACACCACACACTGCCAGTGCTGCACAGAGACGGCAACACCTGCACAGCAGAGGAGCATGCTTGGAGAGGGTGGGCTGCGGGGACAGCTGCATGCAAAGGTCACTCATCCCTCAGCCTGGGAGGATATAACCATTTGGAGCCATGCTTGATGATCACTTTCACCTGCCTGTTCATCAGCCTACTCATAACCCTCTTACTCCTCCTCCATCTCTCTCATCCCCTCCTTATTTCTTTCAGCTTCATGCACTTGTCCCAGGGGTAGCTGTGTTCAGCATGGCTTGTGTTTCACACGCTAAACTCTGCCATAAAATGCAGAGATAGATGCGTAGGCCTAGCAGAGCTACAACTGCACTGGGCTTTGCTATTTGAGAAGGCAGGATCAAGCACAGAAAGGTGACTGGAGAAAGGGGATTTCACATCCTAGAAACTGCTGGTCATTATTATAAAGGAAAACCCAGAAAGTATTTAAAAGTGGAGGCTTCGATGCTCTGGAAGTTGTTTGCCTGGAAAAAGAAGAGAAAGTGAGTGAAAGCATAAGTGAGGACTAAGATATTATCTATGTGAAAACATGCACTTGTGAAAAAAGATGAGCCAATGAACAAAGGAGCTCCACAGAGGATGAAAAGAGCAGGAACATGCTCCAGAGAGCACCTGAGAGCAGTGTGAAAGCAGGTGAGGAAAAACCTCAGAGCAGATGCTCTACGGTCTTTAAACCAGCTCCTATGTTCTTTAAACCAGCTGGATACAAAAACCTGGCTGCAGTCAGACCCATCACAGCAAGTTTCTGACAACTCATGGGGATCAGAGCAAGACAAAATGATTTCTACCAGCTGAGCCTCAAAGACCCAGACTGCAGAGTGGGGGAGGAATAACAGGGGGAGCGCATGTCTGTGCTGTGGGGTAACAATCTCAGTATTTATCAATGTATTTATTTTTAAACTAGAATTGGGTACAAGACATTGACAGGTACAGAATAAGCAGCTATCTAATGACTGTCAATTAAGGACACATCTTCCCCAGGACAGGAGAGAGTACTTTTGTACTTCGAGCAAAAGAGAAGGCATGAAGACAGAGGAAAGAGCTCAAGCACAACTGATGCAACAGGAATCAACATGATGGATAGAGAATATGAAGCACAATTTCCCCCCAACACACCTGAAAGTACCTAAAACTCAGTGCCCACCCCTCCTGTACATACACAGGACTCAAATGCACTGACATTGCATGCAACACACGAACGCTTTCACACAAGCAAGTAAAGGCCATATTCTGTAGTCGCCTGTTCTTACAAACCCCAGATTTCCAGTATGTGATTTACCTAAGGACAGACGGTCCCATCTCTATTGTACAGTCACACAAATTCCCAAAGGAAGCAGGAGATATATCCATCTACCCAGCTGTGCAAACACTCTGGCACACACCAGCACAGTCACAGGCACTCCAGCAGAAACAGCCACCCTTGCAGAGCAGAACGCAGGGGTCTCCTCCAGCAGGCAGTAAGCTTTACAAATAGCACCCACCGAGCACAGTGCTCACCAGCAGCTCTAGCCCAGCTCAGACCCTCTCTTGCAGCAGGAGGGAAAGCCCTGCAGGGCACTGTGCATTTCATACGGGACTTGGGCAGAAGGACTGTTCAAATCAAGTTCTTGTATCACGTCCACTGTGGTGCTCGCTGAGCAGTTAAGACAGTGTGCTGTGCTGCTGATCCAGCCCTAGGGACACTGGGGCCTCCCTAAGCAAGGAAATCTCACATTATATATCGACAGCAGCCAAAGCAGGCTTGTCCTCACCTCTCCCTCCCACCACTGGCCTGCAGCATAATCCCACAGGTCCAGGAGGTGCAGGTACCTCGGGGGGTCTCCAGGTCTTGGGAGGCCAGCCTTCTGTGGGGCCGCTTGCCATGGGGCCAGCAGCTGACTCATTGAAAGGAGACAGGAAGAAAAACAGAGATCCCAGGAGCACACACACATGGTCTTGGCAGCAAGGCAGAGTGGGGAGCCAACATTCCACCCCCGCCTGGCCTGCTCTTTCCTTCCCCTCCCAATCCCCAGCACACTCCTTCAGGCCCCTCTAGAGCATCCACAGCCATACATCCCTGCTAACATGCAATGATGGGCCCTTTAAGACATTTTAAGTTCCAGTTCCTTTCTTCAGAAGCAGAGGAAAAACAAGCCAGCGCTGCGGAAAGACTGGTATTTCACTAATGGGGTCCAGATGTCTTCATTCAGCAGACTCTGGGTCCTGGTTTGCAGAGCAGGGCAGGGACAGGCTGTGCCAGCACTCGTCCAGCTCCAGAGCTGCTAGCCTAGCCTTCACCCTCACCCTGACACACACCTTCTCACCCTGCTCCTTCCCCCAGCATTGCCCACAGCTCTGCCACTAGCACTTCCATCCACACGACTGATTCTGCTCCATCCTTGCTCCCTCTGGAAAGCTGCCAGCACACAGAGGAACTGGGACAAGAGAGCCCACAGAAGTGCAGGGTGGGGCAGACAAAGCTTCCCCCTTCCTCACAGAGCTTAGATCAAGAAAGATCATGGTGTACAGCCTTTAAAAAACACAGGAGAACATTTCAGGAGCTGTAGAGGACACGAGTCCTCCTGAATTGGTGGAGAAGCAGAGCTCTGCGCCAGACATGCAAAGATAATGCTGTCTGGCAGAGGATCTTGCACTGCAGACAACTCTTCAGGATGGAGCCAGCTCCATGCCTGACTGAGGTTTGGGGTGGGAATCCCCATGCTCAAGGCTCTCCAAGCTACCCCTCAAATGCACCAACCTTTAGCCTGACTCAGCTAGAGAGTCCAGGTGGACACTGCTTCCTTTCTCCCTCACCACAGCCAGTGATCAAGGAGTAGAACTTGGGGAGGAAGCAAATAAAAACCTTCCTTCACACACACACACCCCCCCTCTGCTCCCACTCCACTGAAGACAAAGGCTCCTTTCTCAGAGGCAGCTCAGACCCCATCAGCGCTGGTTCTCCCAAGTTTAAGGGACCAAGGCTGCTGGGGAACAGTTTTCATTAGGCAGCTCTACCTCTTGTTATGCAGAAGGTAAATGGTGCAGACCTCCAGTTGCTATTGACCCTGAGGCTGCACTGCCTCAGGAGGGAAGAGAGGTCCAATCCCCTACCCTAGGCAAATGGAATTTATCAACAGTTTATACATCCCCACTGCAGCCCTCCCTCCCATTCCCCCAGGAAGAACAGGGAGTTCTGATCATCTCTAATACAGATGTAGCAGCTGGCTTTGATTAAACTACTTGATGTTTATAACCACTCGACCTGCATATGCAACCTAGAGGAAAGTGAAGCCTCCCCACGCAACTCTGAATACAAAGGGCAGGGGTCTTATAGCAGAAACACACTGGTTTAGTGAAAGACATTTCAATGCCTGGTTCTTTAATTAGAAAATTGCTGCCTGCTCATCCATAGCAGCACAGCAGCAGTCTCCATGCAGAAAGTGATATTTAGAGGCTGATTCATCACTGTATTTGTCATCATTTCCACCTGCTGAGAATGAAATAGGCTCACTGATACAAGCTAGACAAGAAGCCAGGCCTAGCTGCAGCTCCCAGACACACTACTGGTGTGCTGCAGAACACCTGAGGGACACAGACCACAACAGGAGGCAGAGCAGTTTGTTTATTTGTAATCAGCAACCCCGATCAACTCGGAATGCGTGACTACATCATACCAGGCATTTTTCATCCCCCATCACTGAGCGGGGATAACCCTTTCGATCATGTCCTTACCAAAACCATCCAGCTACTCTTTCTTTTTGAAGTATTCAGAAGAGACAATTATCTACCTTTTTCTTTCACGTGAAGCAACACACTGGTGACAATGATAGTTTCATCTGGCACAAATCTATCTGCTTATATAATTTCCCACTGAAGCAGAAAGACACCACAGCATATTGCTAGAATTCCTAATATTGAAGATTTTCAAGCAACTCTGCAGAGCAAGTCCATGTTCCAATGAGTGATATTCCACACATCACTGTACTTTTGATCAGCAGTACTCTAAACATTCACAAGTCAAACAGTTTTACAAATAATGTGTTAACTGGCATGCTCAGTATAGAAACATTAAAAAGACATTCCTGCTTTGCAGGTTCAACAACTGATGCCTAGAGAGATTAAGTAATTTACTCGAAGTCAGAAGGAGCCAGCACCTGAGCTGCAGCATCAGGTCCACAGCTCCTGTTGCTATGCTCAGAAAGGTGATAGCTTTTTTCTTGTGACTAGGAGAGATGCATGAAAGCCTCTGCCACGCTCCTCCAGGAAACTCATCATGACTGCCCCACAAATACCAAAAAGTCCATATCTTGGAACAAACTCATCATACCCTTGATTACAGCTGCCACAGCAAGACAAATGAAGGTCAAATTCATCACAAGCATCTGTCAACTTTGTGCTGAGCCAGGGCTTCAAGCATAGATTTTACTCCTTGTGCATTAAAAAAGCCATGTTCACATCAATTCAGAAATGCTCAGCAGTGCTGAGACCACAGGGAACCCAGCTCAAAGACAGTTTCAGCTTGTGTCACAAGCTGCAGGCCATACTCAGAAGACATATCTGTAACAGCCAGTGAAATGAAGGCCTTATCCCCATCAGATGCCTGAGACTCAAGTTGCAGAGTTGAGCTACTCACCTCATCATCCTTGTACCAGGAGAGGTTCTCTGCTGTCAGGACAAACCAGTACTCCTTGGAGCCACCCTTCATGATCCCAATGTTGTTGATGGTGAGCCAGCCCTTTCGGATGACCTAAGGGAGTGGAAGCAGTGAGCATTAACAAGGGCCCTAAAAGCCTGGCCTTAGACGACAGAGGAATGACCAGAGGGTATCCCTACACACAGAGTAGTATGGAAAGACAAGGAACACCGTGCTCTCTGCTACTGCCAGAAGAGCCCCCCACTCAACCGGCCAGTGAAGGTCTCTGCCTCAAAAGGGCCAGGAATAAGAATAAAAAGGACGCAGGAAGGAACCTGGCAGTGCTGTGCATTATACCCTCTGCCAAGAGATGCAGGAAGAACTGCATCAAGAGTTCCTCAGACACTGGACCAACCTACAAGCACCAGATCACAGCAACACACCCAGAAAAGGCCATGCCTAGAGAAAATCAGGACACCAGCACACCTGTCAGCACTCTGCATGTGTGGAGTGCTTCACCCAACTCAGGGGTGGGGGGAACCAGTTCAAGAAGAGATGGGCAAGCAACCCAGAAAGAATTGAGTTTAGTAAAAAGAAGACTCTAAGTATAACAGAACAAAATGGTGCATCTGGAATTAGTACCCCAGACTTCAGCATACACAGGTATTGGAGTAGTCATACTAATTTAGGGCAAAACAAGTTCCTTTAAGTTTAGTCAGTAAAGAAGCCAGGCTATTACTCTCTATAGAACTTGAATTCACGAAGTGCCCATTGAGAGCCTCACACATGCAGTAATCAAATGTAAGTATGTGTGTCTTCTTAAATGCATTAGCTTTTGTGTGTATTACTGCAGTGTTAACACCCAAAACCATCTGCATGCTTTATGTATGTGCACCTTGTTGTATGGATGCGCTTGCTGAAAGTGACCTGGCACTGAAAAACCATACAACTGCACTGCGTATTAGCAAGCTGCACTGTGTGAACAGCCTACCATATAGGTACACAATCCTTTTACTTGTCAGTTTACCCTATAAAGGTAAATGTAGGCACATTGGATCTTCAACTCATACCTACTATTAAGCTCGAGACAGTCCTATTCTCTATGTGGACAGGAGGGGGCAGTGAAACGGAACCACACATCCTTGGATTACTGCTTTTTATCTCCACCCACTCACAAGATGTACCAGCAGTTGTGAATTTTTCCTCAACATACTACCTTTTTCACCTCATTCCTGCTTCACCTGTCTAGTGCCAGCTGCCCTCCTCTCCCCATTCAGCAGCATAATCAGAGGGAATAATTTGTCTATGCACTGTTCTTGCCTTCCCAGATGCAACATTAATGTTCGTTAGCACACCCTGCTGAGTGGCCTTCTACTCACCAGGATCTCATCCTGCAAAGGGGAACCATAGCAACAGCAGCAGAGCAGAGAGCAGGAGAGGAGCAAAGAGAGGAGAGATTGTTACTAGGAAAGCTGGAGCAGGAGAAGAGAGGCTCAAAAATAAAATAAAATTAATTGGAAGCTGGTACCAAATCTTTTACCCCAGGTGTTAACAAACACAACCCCCATCCCAAAATAAAGTCTGCTAATGGAAAGCCAAAGCACTTTACAGGTAGATCCAGAGTTTGCCCTTTGCACTCTCCTACACTCAGCTCTTCCGTAAGGTACACTGCAGAGGATGGAGTACCCTACAGATGCGATGAGATCCCATGAAATGGATGGTTGGCCAGCCCAACCTGCTGACCTACCTGCCTGCCAACAGTACTGAAACAGTCTGCATGTTTATGTGCAGGGAAAGGTGGTCAAACATCTTATAAAGAGGATGGATGTCAGCAGAGAACGTCTTTAAAAAGGCTACGCAAAAGCATTTGCTTCCATTCTCTATGAAGCTGCTTGTAAGGCTTTGTTTCTCCAAGGTCTTCTAGCCTAGACAGCCTTGCCCTGTCCCCAGCAAACCTGGGAGAAAACGTCATTAGCCCCTTTTTAATTGTACGTACACTCTTTACAGTTTCTGCAGGAATAAGGGAACTCCTCCTCTCCACTGCTGTCTTCTCCCATGGGTGTGTTCTCGTACATACTCAGTGCAACCATGGCTATAATCACCCATTGTCTCCCTGTACAGAGATTTAAGTATTTCCAGTGAAGTTTTCCCAGAAGAGAGTCCATGAACTCTCTTGAAATCCCCTTCCAGAAAGTAGGTACCACTAATGGGAAAGACAACTAGACAAGAAAATTCTGTACTGTAACAGTTCAGACCTATTCTTTGTAGCCCTCACCTCAACAGAAGAGTTAGCACAGCTGGTGAAGGGGCTGAACAAACAGTGATTTACACAACATTAACAAGGATTTCTACTACAAAAGCAAGACCAGACCTCAATTATCAAGTATCCATCTCCCTCTACAACACCTTTTCTACAATGCTGCTACATGCTTAGTTCTTTCTGATTGCAGTGAGCCTAAAACACTATCCTTCAGGTATAAACAAAGTTTGATGAGTAAAAGACCCAAAACTTAGAGCACTGCTGCAACCAGCCCAGCACTTGTCCACCTGGTAGCTTCCAGGTAGCAAACATGTCCTTCTTGCAGCAGTGAAGGAGATGGAACTTGGCCTACCTGGTTGCCAGCTGCCTTCTTCTTGCTCATCTGGCTGCTCCTCTGCTGAGCACTGCAAACAACAGCAGAGACATTCAAAACCCCTCAGGCTCTTCTTCATGGCCTGAATCCTGCTCCCATCAGACAGCTGCTTCAGGGACTTCATGCCCCTCACCACTGGCTTCTAAGCCTTGGTAACCCCATCTATTTCCACCTGCTCTCTCAGCCTGGTCTGCTGGTCTTCTCACTCCCACCTGAACCATGCTCAGGTCACTAACCCTCCACTGCTTCCACTTTTCTCCCCGCCCCCCGACACAACCCTAATACTCTAACTCCCCCTTTTACACATTCCTATTTTCCTCCCCAGTCTTGCAATACAGAACCACTGAAAAAGAAGCAATACTGAGAGCTGAATCATACTCAGGGACCACAGCATCTGCACTGGGGCCTTTGCAACCCATTTACTGGAGCAGCTGTAGGACAGAGCCACAGGAAACACATGCAGAGAAGAAGAAGCAATAGGATGTGGGTACTTACTTGGCAAAACCAATGAAATCCTCATGGTTTGTGTTCATATAAGCCAGCTCGATGTCTATTAGAAGCATGACCTGCCAAACAGAGGCACAGAGCAAGACAGACATTAGCGACTGACGCTGCTAACAGCCAGGGGCAGAGCCCTGTACATTGTTCATCTGATCAGCCCTCCGCAACCACACACCCCTTGGTGCAGGCCCCTCCAGCCTAGACTGTCCCTTCAAAGGCATCTGCCATCCCACCCGATCTCCCTCTTACACATACTACTGATGCCCTACCTGATCTTTGGTCCTGCCTTCTCTCTCACGGATGTGAGTAGTAACAATCCTCTCCATCTCCTCACGCAGATGAGGGTACTGGCTGAGCTGCAGGAGAAAGAACACACGTGCACATGGGAAAGGGAGGTATAAAGGGGGCAGCAGCCCCCCACATGTAAGCATGCATACGTATACCCTGCAGTCAGATATTCTCAAATGAAGTTCTAAAAAGCTGGACTTACAGACAGATTTTTCCAAGTTCCTGCAGGTCTGTTGGGGGGCAAAGGTCATTCCCTCTTGCTTTGGGCTTCAGAGAAAAGCCCTTTTCACTCTTGCAGCAACCTTTCTGCCTCACCAGTCACCTGCTCTAAACCCACCACCTCCTTCCTGGCATGACGCTCTCGACAAACCCCAGATGTAAAGGTACTGCTTGTTACTTGTTGGGTTTTTACCATAAAAGTGAACCGTTTCTCTAGAAGTTCAGCATCTTATTGTGGTAGGCTAAGTAGGCAAATGGCCTGTTGCTACAACCTGCTAAATCCTATGGGAAGTCTCCCTGGGAAGTGGAGGGGATTTCAATCCCCATTTGCTGAGGTACTAAGTAAAAGTATCTGGCCTTCTCCAGCAACATCTGCAAGCACAGAGGATCTGACCGACTCAAGGGGGTATGCCTTCAACAAACACTGTGCTCCAGGCATCCAGTTGCTTCTGCCAACTCTCTACCAGTGTTGGGGCAGGATTACATAGCTGAGGTCTATTATTCACATCACACCTACACCACACTTCTTGCCACGTTGCTTAGGAGGGAATCCTTTCCTGCCAGACAGAGAAGCAGAAGGACTTTACTAGCTGTGGTTCAAAGGAAAGATACCTACTGAGATCATACATGAGAAACTTACAAAATGAGCACCCTTAAATCCCTCTGGGTTTCACACAGCACCCACCTACTGGCCAAGGTTCATAAGCCTTCAACAGCAGTAACTTTATGTTTCCCAGGTCAGGCCCAGCACAGCAAATAAAACTAATCCTCTAGACCAAGGATCTATCCCTTTCTTCCCCACTTTGCCTACACCCTGTGAAATAATTTCCTCCTCATTTTTCTTTTAATATTACCTCCAATTTGACTCTAATGTCAAACAGCATTTCCTAATATGTCTTTTATATCCCCTCAAAAAGGTGCATTAAAAAAAATCTTATTTGCCCAAGATCTGTACTGCATTTGTTTTGTTCCTCCAATTTACATGACAGATTGTTCTTAAACCATTTTGGCCTTTTGTTCTGTGTACATAAGCAACTATAACATGCTAAATGGAACTAGCTCAAAGCATGCAGCATCACTACTGGAACACAGATCCTACACTAGCCAGCAACGATGTTCCTAACATCTGACTACAAATAGTCTCAAACCCTTTCAGCACCCTTGCAGCCAAGCAAGCTGCAATAGACTGGAACTGAAATTGAGGACTAGCTTTGTCACTGCCTATTTTCAAATGTGTGGCATGTCTGGAACACCTATGACCCTACAGAGGCAGGAGAGAACAAGTGTAATTAGTGTTCCCCACCACCACATTGTCTTGAAAGCACAAACTGGGTGTTCTCCATGATCGTTATGGTTCAGGCAGCTGGTTGCTTCAGAGACACACAGGCAAAGCTTCCTGTTTCCTTTGGGGGGTTGGCAAAGGATAGATGGGCAAGTTACATTAAAACAAAAAAACAGGAAGTTGGAAAACCTCTAAGCAAGTCTCAGCTTCTTTGCTTCAAATTAAAAAAACACAACAGTCAAATGAAAAACAAACACATCAAACCTTCCCCCCACCCCACTCCCAACCAGTCCAAAGGCACACACAGTGCAAAACAAGTTGTGATTTATTCAGAACCCAGGTCATCCAGCAATGTTCATGTGCAAAAATAAATTGACATCATCAATCCCCATGCATGAGCTTCCAACCCCAAGCATGCACAGGAGAAGCAAGGGTGGGCAAGGAAAGAGGACACAGACAAGCCACAGGATGTCACACCACCAGGAAACATGCAAGGAGTTATCACCAGCAGTACAAACAGCACCCAGAAATGCCATGACTCTGAAAGACAGGAGAGCAGGCGACCCTCCAAGGGGCTAAGTCTGTCAAGCCTGTGATCATGTCCCAGCTCAAGTGGGTTTTCAATCCTGTTTTAGCTGCATTTTCCTGTTCAATAAAGTACAAGCTCACAGCTTGTTTGGACAAACCAATTTGTCCTAATGTTCTTTAGTTCCCCTCTTTGCAGATTCCAGGAGTCCTTGCCAGCACACCAAAGATCAACTTTTAGCTGAAGGGTTGCTGACTTGCAAGACGTTCCTGCTCTCGTGAGATGCTGCAGTGCAGTCTGGCACAGAAGGTTCCTACTTTTGGAAAAATACTAGCTAGAACACTGTCCTTCTAAATGTAAGGGCTCACATGCTTACACCAGCTTTCTGTTGATTTCAGAGCTACTCTCCATTTAACCAACTGGAAGAGGCTCAGAATCAGGCCAGTCAGAACAGCTCTTAACTGCTACCTTCTCTTCAGCCCTCAACTTTGTCTAACAGTCAAGAAATAGTCAACTGCAAATCTCTTTTCATACAGGAAAGCTGTACTTCTGTAGCGCAACAAACAGATGGGTTTTTCTCCTTCTGTGTTCTTTATTAATAGTCTTGTATTACTCCATCTATGCAGCCTTATCAACTGCACAAATAACGAGTTCTTCACCATCTGGGGTGAAATGGAATAACTGTGACAGCACACAAACAATAACACACAATAGTTCAGGACAGCAACAAACCAAGGCTACAGGACTGCTAAGCTAATTCAAGAGGTGTTAGCCGAAGCACTCTTCCTTTCAAGAAACTTTGCAGGACTTTTAGTGAGTTTAAAGGTTTGGTTTTGTTATCTGAAATGCACCATCAGTCCACACCACAGCGGGCTGGGTATTACCTTACAATTAGCATCAGTCCTAAAGTAGCCTTTTCCAAATGTCTCCTCTAATAGCACATGCTCTTGTCCACATCAAGCAGTTAGGGCTATAACATGCAAGACAAATATTGCAAATCAACTGATGCCCCTGTGCAGTTACTACGCTTTGTCTTGCCCCATCAGAACCCATTTCAGGCTGGCTGCTATCCTAAAGTGGTCTATGGTAGTTACCTTCTACTCTTTCAGAGGGAGATACAGGCAAGATTAAGCTTCTCACATGTAGGCATTTGACTTTAAGCATTACTAAAAACCTTCCTTTTATTTGCCAGTACTATTGCTAGTTATGTTCATTCAGGCAGTTCTTTCTCATCTCTATTTAACATCTGCCTTCCTGGCCTTCCCAGCTTTTATTACAGCCATTAGTCTCCTACAACGTCACTGTTACTATCACCCTCCTTACAGGATATACCTCGTTGCATCACCTTGGAACATCCTCACGGGGTGCTCCACCATGTCACAGAATAAAATCCACAGTGAGTGAGTGAACGTCCAGCCACTCTCCTGACATGGTCCAACAGAAAAACTCAATTCAACACCCTTGGAGTTTTCATGATACTCCAGAGCAGACATCTCCAGACAGATACAGAAAACAGTGTAAGCAAACCCACCAAAATAAAAAACCCACAAGAGAAACAGGCTGGAAAGGAGTAATTCTGCCTTGCCACAGCAATCTAGCAGCAGCAGGATGGCAAGAAACAGACTGGGTAGAACTCAGAGCATGTCAAAGATGTCTCCTTAACAGGAATAGAGCTCACCTCCACTTCAGTACAACTAGATCTCATCAGCTCAGCTCTCACCTTCACTCTGAACTCCTATCAATTCTTATCTTCCCTTCCTTCCCAATTTAGGGGTATACACTGGCGAGTCTGGCTGTAACCCTGGAATAAGGGAATGCTAATTTTCAAGTTCTAAAATAACTCACGAAACAGCCCTTTCCAACTCTGTTTCCAGAACAAATTTCTGTTGTGCCACAGACATGCTTCTGGCCCCTCACTGCTAAGTTTAACACTAATTACCACATCTGCCTCTCTTTTTAAGGAGGCACATGGTGCCCCCTCCTGGGGGAAGCCAGCCTGGGAGACAAACCCACTCCTGCCCCAGCCTCCACACAGCATCCTACCCCCTCCACATCACTCAGGACAGTTCCCTCTCCGCCTCTTGCTGCCCTCTGCTAGCCTACAAAAGTCTGCACACCACCTCCCCCTGAACATAGTCCATGGAGCAAGAGATCAGTAGGGGAATGATGCAGTGGGTGTAATGTCTGGAAAAGCTTTTCCCCAAACCTCTCGGGACAGCAATCTTCTGTTGACTCTGAATATCTCTTGCAGAACATCTTGCATCTGAAACTTCTAATCAGCTGTTATTTTGTATATGCTACTGCTCAACATAGCTCTGCAGACAAGATGAAATCTGCAGACCACTCATGCTGTCTTTTTCTGGCTTTTTTTCTTTTTCTAGGGTATTGGGATTTTCTAAGGGGGTACCAGAACAAACAAGTAAGAAGTTCCAAACGCGCAGGCAGTGGCACAACAAACAGGGCTTGCAAAGGGTTTGATCCACACTGAGGTGAATGCCACTGAGGCAGACAGATGAAAAGGGTATGCTAGAATAATCCACTGGATCCCAGCTCACTTCTAAGCTGAAGAGCCCATCAGCTGACATCTGCTTCTCTTGGGCTACTGTTAAACTGCTCTTACACATGCAGGTTGCTGTTCTCCTTTAGATACATCTTTATATCCATTTTCTCTCACTAGGTTTTCTGGGGTTCCTGGGGTGTGTGTGGAGAAACAGCATGGAAGTATGTGGGAAGGCGCTGGGCATTGACCTTTCTTTGTATTTTTTGTTTCTTTACCTTTTCGCTACACTTTCTGATGGTGGATGTGAGCTCACTCACTACCATATCCACACACTTCAGACTTGGCTCCTTCAACTTCTGCACCTGCTTTTTCACTATGGCTTCAAAAGCGAGGTCAGGCGTGAAGAGACCCGTTCTGCATGGCAGGGGCAGGGTGGGAGGAAGCAACGAGGAAGAAGAAAGCGAAGCAGAGAAAGAGCAGGAAGGAGGAGGAAAGAGAAGGAAGGAGAAGGGAAAAGAGAAAACACAAGGCAAAATGAGAAGTGAGATTTTGGTTCATTCCACTAGTTTATTGAACCAGGTGAGCATTGCTATGGGGCCTGTGCACTGCCAAGTATCAGGAGAGTCTACAGACAAATGGGAAGTGGCAAAGGGGAATAAGGTAGGAGCAGCTGGGCTAGTGAAATGGTGAGCTGTTAAGAGCAAGATGAGTGGATGAAACTCCCCAGGGATCAAGTGATCTCCTCCTGAAGGAAAGCTTCTTTTGATTTCAAGACAAAGCTGCTTGCCACAGTGAGCCACTGCCTCTCTTCCTAGAGGCTCACCATGTCTCATTCCCCTTTGTCTCAGGCACTCCCCTTTCCTTCCCACCATGGTTATCTCCCCTTCATGTCTTCCTCATTCCAGCTGCAGGAAGCCTGAACAGGAGCCAAGCTAAGACTTCCTAAGGTCTGCCACTTGCATCTTGTTTTGGCAGAACTGAGGTGGATTGACATCTCAGTTTCAGGGAGTCAGACAAACTGTGCCACTTCTGCAGCATATTTCATCTTGCTCACCTTCCCTGCAACATCAGCTTCTGCAGTAAGAACACATGTACCCAGTATTCAGGAAAAAGCAAGCATGCCACAGGGCATCCATAGCTATATAAAGCATCCATTCTGCCCCAGACCCAATACAAGCCTGCTGAGGTTTATAAGGAACTGTTAATTTCCACTGATATTATTTAAGTGGCCTGTATTCTCAGGGGCTCTGCTATGAAAGAGCAGAAAGCCCACAGAAACTAAAGTTACCAAAATATGGCCAAGATTAATCCAATTTAAGACTACTGCACCCAAAGAAGTTTTTCAGCACATCTTTTATACTTTAGAGCTTCTACAAGGATGCTCTTTGTCATACAATCTGAGTTACTTGTTTTAGCATGAGGTATTAACTGCTTTGCAAGTGCTTTCAAGGGGACAACGTCCCCTTGGCATGGAAAGGGGACACTGCCTTTCTAAAGGTACAGTTAAGAGTCAAACCTAGGTGCCTGCAGCTGACAACCAATCCAGGGCTAGCTATAAATAACAACCACTTCATTTAAATAGGATATTTCCCCCTCCATCTCATCTTTCACATCTGTGGGTAACACCTAGAAGACCCCAAGCAATACCAGTACGAAAACTCTTGAACACATGTCATAGGACCTAGAACCAGTTTGCCTTTTAAACAGCCAAGAACGCTGGAATGTGTTCAGGATTCAGCTTCACCCAAGGGTCTCCCTCAAGGTGCCAGCAAAGCCCCTTTTGAGCAGAGCAAGAGCATTTCCAGAGTTAAGTTCACACCCTCTGACTCAGCAGCAGTCTCCTACTAATCCAATTGCCCTAAGCTCAATATACACTCTTTCCCCCACCAGACTTGGGGGGCCCTGCACAAAAGAAATATTTTAAAAGCCAGTCCCTTCCAGTACCTGAGTATCACCTGAATGACAATATTTTGTTTCTTCAGTCACAAAATTGTAACTATGACTACTAAAGCACACACAGAGAGCAACTAGCACTGAAGTCAACCATCAAATTCTCAGCAGTGGGATCTCAGCTAAAATGAAATGCTTTCATCCTGAATCTGCGACACTTCCTCCCATCCCTATGGTCTCTTCCTTATTTCCCACCCTGCTGTACCCACTATGCGATCACTTGAAGAACCTGCTGCTGTCAGAACAGAGGGTCTATTCCAAAATTGTCAGTAAAAGAGGAAAAGAAAAGCAATGGAAAACGAGGTGGGAAATGGAGGGAAGAATGCAGAGAGAGAGAATGAATGGGAGATTTTGAATAGCAACTGATATATGGAGAACAAATCATGAGAAGCTTCAGAGGGCATGAAAAGGAGGGCCCTTCTGATCCAGTTAGCAGGCGACTCTGGATACTTGGCAGCCCAAGGGCCTGTGCTTACCTGTCGCCAGGCTCTAATGGCAATTTTCTGGGTGCTCCCCAGTCACACACCCCAAGAGAGGACAGCAGGACAGAAAAAGGAAGCTCCTCCAGCACTCTAGAAACCTGAGCAATCTCTATCTGCATCCATTTTGGTTTCCCAGTCTGTCCTGGGGGGCAAAGCATGCGTCTGCATGCCTGAACCCTTCTATAGAAGCTCTTAGCCCTAAGGACTGGGCATTTCTGCAAGCGATTGCAATTATCACCACTTGGGCACCTTTCCCCACCTTTGCTGAGACAGGGTCTCAGACTCTCCAGACACCTCCTGCAATGCCCATTTACCTGCACCTGAATAGCCAGTGGCGATGCCAGTCTCCAGTGCCCGTACCACCCTTCCTGACTGAGGTGCCTTTTCACCAGCACCTAGCCCTGCCTGAAGCAGCGAGCCGTGGCTGAGAGGAATAGCACAAGTCTAATCTTGCTGCCTTTCAGCCCCAACCTCAGAAACAATAGCTGCCATATCCAAAGGGCAGAATCAAGACAGGTTCCCTCCCTCAGCCCCAACAAATACCAGTATGGGTTCCAAAAGGCAAAACCTGAATCCCTCTCTCTCAGAGGGCAGGAGGACCCCAGAGGTTGACAGACATTTCCAACTTGCTTCTTCTCAGCCATGTGCTGCTCTTCCAGAACAGGATATGGACCAAGCCAACCAGAAGCCAAGCCAAACACCACAGGAACATTTCCCTGTGACACAGCCCACAGCTATAACTGCTGCAGCCTCTGAAGTTCAGCCCCATACACACCCCAGCAGTACCCAAAGGCTAGTTTGGGATTAACCCTCTCACTTCGACAAGAACAGAGGGGACAAAATTTAAATCCCAGTTTCCAGCTTGGAAAATAAAACCAGATACTAAATTTAAAGTCAGTGTGGCCACATAAGAAATACTGCTGGTTTTAGAAGGGATTAGGAGTCATGCTACATACAGAGGGGTGGCAGGGACATCTCCAGCACCCCTCAGCTCTAAAACATTGCGGGAGCAGGGCCATGGCCCACATCCTGCAGTATTTCCCCTCCTGTTTGGCTTGTTGGCTGGATGGCCCCAGGCTGGTACAGCTCAGGTCTAGTCATGCTGAGGAGGTGATAGAAACACCGAGTGCGGCTGCAGGCAAGTCCCTGCCCAGACGACAATGCTGTGCCGCAGCCAGTGAGCGGGTGGAAGGTGCCAGCTCCATGCTGCCTCTGGTTACCTTCTTGGTGCACTGTCTAACGGTATTGATTAACTCCGAAATGACCATGTCCACGCATTTCAGGCAAGGTTCTTTAATCTTCTTCACCTGCTTTTTCACAATGGTCTCAAAGGCCATGTCGGGTGTGAAGAGACCGGTTCTAAATACCCAGGGTGGGGACAAAACAAGGCAGGAGGGGGAGAAGGGGCAAGGAGAACGTCACAGCGTTACACACACATCTTGGAGCAGGCACCGCCACCCACTGAAACCAGGCACATGGGGCTGAGGAGCGTCCAGGTTCCCTGGACAATCCCTGACTGGAGTCCATGGAAAATGGGGCACATTTGGCACCTCCTAGGAAAGGAGGTGCCAAGGGTAAAATGGATCCCAGCTGGACAGCCATGGCCAGGCCACCATTTCACCTCAGTCATCAGGCTTAAGGGTGGCAGGGGCTGACCCCTCCGTAGCATATTTGGCCTCAGTTGTTCAGCAGATGGGACGCCTTTTATGAAAGATTTTCTTAATGATTAGGACACTAATGTCCATTTCGGACACTCACCCTCCCAGGAGGGGCACGACTCAGGGTCTCAGGGCTGTGCTTTCTGACAGCTAACCTCTGCTGAGGGGAACACAAGTGTATTTGCTAACTGCGTCCTGGGGCCATTGGGATCCTGGTGACAGGCACCCGAACGCTCTCTCAGATCTCTAGAGGAGGAGGTGCTCAGCACCAACAACTGTTTTGAACAACTAATTGTTGGTTAGTATGGAGGTAGAAAGCGAAAACCAACATTTTAACCTTAACTAAACGAAAGAGTGGTATGGGCTTGCATCCTTCTTTCTATCCCTTCTTATGTCAAGACGCAAGAAGGGAGAAAATGTCTAGTCACCAAGGGAGTTTTACCTTTTAGGCTCCTGCAATTCTCAGATGGGAAGAGAAAGCAAACTGACTTGGATGATTGTCCCTACTCCCAGATTCAAGCCACTGGGGTAGTCCAAGGAGGTTATCCCTCCCCTTCAGCTGACCTACCGTACCTCTGAAGTCTTCAGCTCCATTCGGAAGGTCTAGGGGTATTTACAAGTATGCAGCCAATGGTCTGCCTACTGTGTGATACGTGCCTGATACCATGGATGTTCTTGATGGCATAGCTAATCTCCCGCCGCAGCTCCTTCTCATCAAACTCCATCTGCACCAAGAGAGAATTTTATCAGAAACTGACACTTATTTGCACAACCCCAGGATGCACAATAGCATGCTTTACAGAGAAGAGGTCCTATGCCAGCACTACCATGTGACAGATGAGATATTGGCCCAATAGTTGGATACAGAGTCCAGCCATAAAGCTTCTATTGCCAATGCAGACATCCTGGACAAATACGAATAGCTAAGGACCACATTCACAGATGCTAAGTCCCAGCAGCTCCTAAGGAGCTTCTTCGAGATAAAGAAATAGGACTCAAGTGCTAGATTGCTTTCTAAACCAAACTGTTTTCTCTCCCAAGATTTAGCGTGAGGTCTTGGCAGCTGTTTTTGCAGTGAACACCACAAATAGATTTACAATTCACATACTAAAATGTATTATCAAATACAAGGCAGGCTCCTGTATGTCACTCAAAAGGCCTTATCTTATTCAAATGCAGAAAAAAAGAAGAGGAAGCAAAATGAAGAAAATTCAGGAGTAGTGTAATTTGGCTCTCAAGTCTGTTCCAAATGACACTAAAAAAAGTTTTTCCATACCACTTCTGATCAGGTTAGTGTACTTCCCCATCCAAGAAAACTATCATTCAATAAAAATCCTCTTCAACTGTTCTGACAGTAGAAGAGTTTCTACACTTCCCACCTCTAGGCCATTGATAGGGGAGAGACAGAAGTAATCCCACATATAACTACACCCTCTTTCCTGCTTCTTGCACATCCATTAGGGCAACTTGAGGTCTAGTCTGGTGCTCACTATCAAGGAAGTAAAAAAGTTTCAGCACCATTTGTATTATGTGAAATTCAGTCCAAGCAGCTTTGACATATCTGCAAGGACATTCAGTCATTGATTTACTATTGTTTGTGTTAAAGGAAGTTATTTTGCACATTTAATTTAGCATTTAGGAATTAAGCCAAAGAAGTATTGTCATTTCACTAAGAGAAAGTTCAGCTGTGTCACAAGGACAGGGACTGATGGAAAGGTCAGTACTACGGGAACACTCAAATAAAGGATACAAAATAAGTGAAAGAGGTGATAAAAGGAAAAACTTGACACAAAGTAGTCAAAGGGAAAGACAGATGATGAAAGATACCAAAAGGAGTAGGGAGACAGGCAGAAGAGGTAACAGAGAACAGGCAAGAACACAAAGTGGATGTCAGCAGCACAGGGAAGCAGTACCTTCACCAGTTCAAAGGGGAAACGCTCATGGAAGATGCGGTTAATCCTAGCTCCTCCTGACAGCTCATAGGTATCAATTTGGTCGCCAGAGCCTTCGATACGTTTCTCAAAGTCCACAGCAAACTGCTGGACCATCCTGAAAGAAGACAAAAAGCATGAAGCAGAAGTCACAGCTAAGCAGTCACCTCCAGGAAGGGACATGCAGCTGAGGTCACTTACTGAAGCAGAGCTTTGGTCTTACGAGCAGGGTCATCAGGGCGAAAGTTCTTGTACTCCTCCACCTCTTTCTCAATAGATAAGAGCTGGCTTTGGAGCTTGTTCCGCAGCCCTGGCAGGGTGTCACGGATGTGGTTCGTCAATTGCTGCAAAAGCAGAAGTTTTAAGACGGTAACAAATCTCTAGGTGGTTACTGGGAAGAGTTTGCTACCTCCACACCACAAAATAAAGAGTAATGCTCCTCTCTTGCATGTTTAATCCTTCTGAGAGGTCCTAATAAGAAGTCTATCCCAGGACAGATACCAGTTACGATCTGGGTGTATTCCGCCTCCCCAGCTCCTACTTAATTTCACCCCTCTATTCTTGACCTTCTATTTTACCTTCCAGTCTGGTACAAAACTCCCATTCATAGAAGCCTGCTGTCTCAAGCCCAAGAATAAGCCTCGCATACAACTATTAGCATTCACTATGTACACCAGGGTAAAGGCTGTTCTGTCTTCAGATTAGCACACCACTGACACCCAAGGTGATGGTTAAGACTTTTTCAACAACAAGCTTGACAAGGCAAGGCGGAAGGAGCCAAAACCACTGACAAGGATCTCATAAGAGGGTTTCCACAGAGCACAGCTCTGGGAAACTCCTGTTTAAAGATGAATATTTAAATTAAAAGGAAAAAGGACAAAGTAATTCTTCACTTAAGGGAGTATTTCAAGGGAGCAGAGAGAGAAGTCATAAGCTACTACGGTATAAGACAGGAGATAAGATAGTCTTAACAGATGGGAAAATGACTACCAATATCAGATTTAAATCAATCTTTGCAGCTTACTGATAGGTACAGAGACCATTAGAAACATAGAAGGTATCTTTTAGCTTAATCAGAAAGACCTTGCGTTCTGATAGTGTAAATGTGATGAACCAACTATTGATTTTGCACCAGTGTCACTGAGAGACTAAAGCAGTGCCCTGCCTTTGGTGAGTAAGCTCCATTATTGACCTTAATGTGTAATACTGATACAGTGAAACACAAGTCAGGCACGCTTCATAGGACCTGGCACCAAAATGCCTTTATGACACAAAGAAGGAAGAGTTAACCAATTGTCACAAGTCTCACTGCAGCAAAGCAATTTTAAATATTTATCAGTTCATTGACTGCAAGTTTTATCTTTTCCTGTATTCTTCCATCTCAGAAGAGCCCTGATGGCCAGCCCAGTCATTCTTGTGACATAGTGGGTAGCAGTTCTTAACGGTTGACAGTACCTGGTTCAATACTTTCTGCAGGTAGGGGGTTCCCATGCGATCAGCCATGTGTCTGTAGGCTGGGTGGGAGAGAAAAAATTTTCTCTCTGCAGCCAGAGCTGCCTGAATGTCCTTCTTGCCATCAATGTCCTTTTGACTTCTGTTGACTACACCAATGTAACCTGTAAGAGTGGAGTTGGAGATCAGATGTTGGCAAGGATGAGAACATAAATGGGATTCAGACGGAGAAGGAAGCTACCCAGCATTGCAAAAGGGGAATTCTAGTGGCAACACATTATTAGGAACCAATTGAAAGAGTTTAAAACTAGAATTTCCTCTGAATGGCCCAGGTTCTGATATTTTTGTATGCAGGACAAAAGTGACTATGCAACTGAGAATCAGCTTATTTATTACTGTTCCCGCAATCAAAGTGTACCCTAGTCTCATTCGTTTGAGACAGTACGTATCACAGACCAAAACTATTTCATCTGATATACTATGGCAATCTCATCTAGATTAAAGACAAGAGAAGTTTTTTAGACAGGAGCTCCATTTTTGCAGCTTGCCTTACTAAAAGACATAAGGAAAGAAAAGGTAAAGATAAGAGCACAAGGCTACATTTCTGGTAGGACTACATATCAAGACGTAAATACCTAAGAAGTTCCTATTAACAGCATGACTGATCCCCATTTCCCAGCTTCTCTCAGTTCCAGCTTGGAAAAGAAATAGCTTAACCACAAGTTGTAACAGATGTCCCAGGAAGGGGATACGCTGGAGGAAGCGGATGAGGCCAGGACACCTCACATAGAGGAAGGAGATTATGAACACAGCATGAGGAAACACACCTCTACGCAGAGGAAGCAATTTATTTTCTAACACATCTCGTGCATCAGTTCCTTCATCCATAAGATCCAGCTTAGTGATGACTCCAATAGTGCGTTGCCCTATGGAAAACACAAACATAGTTGCTTAAGCAAACAGCTCATGTAATATTATCCTCTGTTCACAGAGCTTACAGATTTCCCAACTTGGCTACTCAAGAGCTCCTGAACTCAAACATTACAGCTCCTGTTATATCTAAGAGGCCATGAGAGAAAAACAGACAATAATCAAGCTCAGTTCTCAGTTATATCCTGCTGAAACATGCACATGCTGTGCCACACTACAGAGGGATTTTAGTGCAGATTTTCCTACTTTTCTCCCAGCAGAATGCAGATGACTAAAGCAAACAAAATGAAACCCTGCACCTCAACAGAATTGGGGCTCACACAAAGGAAGAAAAGGGGAATAACAAAAATTCTGTTACAGTAGCTGTTTACACTCAAAAACACCTCTCAGAAGAATGCTTGTTGGTGAAGATACAACCCAAGACACAGACAGAAGCCCACAGCTACTGGCCTAATCAGAGCCAAAAGGTAAAAAGAAAATCAGGCCACTGTCTGATAATGTCATGCTAAATTAAGCAATATTTACCTTGAGGATCCACCTCCTTCGCAACCTTCAGGGCATCAGAATTGGCCAAGTCGGAGTTGGCTGGGGATACTGCCAGGATGAGGCAATTCTCTTTGGTAACAAACTGCATGAGCATATCTCTGATCTGAAACTCGATGTCAGGGGGCTGGTCCCCTACTGGGACTTTTGTCATACCCGGTAGATCCACCAAGGTCAGGTTCAGGACTAGATGTAGGAAACAGGAGATAGCACAAGGGAGTGTTGAGGTAGGAATGTTCTGGTCTACAAGTACCACCTGTAGCTTTAATGTTTCCAGCATATAACAGGCATAACAGATGCACACACCGAAGCACACAGAGCTTTCTAGTTCCTTTTTGTCACCACTTAGAAGAACTAGTTGTTACTAGTAGTGATTGTCAATGATCTCATCACCCTTTCCTTTAAATCACTTGTTTTCACAATGATGAGTGAAACTGTGTCCTCAAAGTCCTTCCACACATGCTACACCGAAGGGGACGGGATGGCAGTACATTTTTTCCCTGCTTCATTACAAAGACTGAAGAGTCAGAAGACTTGATTCCATTCATTAAGAGTTGTCCCCAGTACTGAAGGGCTCAGTCCTGCCACCCTTATTCAAGGTAGGCTCCTGTCAAAGTCAGCTCGGCCTTCTCCTTAAGGACTACAACATGCAGCCTAAAACTGTTTAATTGTCTTGCTGAGAGGAAAAAAAAACAAACTAAAAATCAACACAAGTTCTACCCAGCCAAATGCTATATAGCACCAAGCTGCTGCTTTCAAAAAAATGCCTACACAGCAGTTCACATTTAAAGATCGCAAATTTGGGACTACACTGCTCCCTTATTTAAGCAAAATTCTTTCACCAAGATCAGCAGCATATGGCATAGTTCTCTCTGGGCAGTGCCTATACAAAGTATGTATTTACATCCAAACAGAAGGCAAGTGCTCTCCAAGAAAGCCCCTCTCCCCAGCAATTTTTAATTTGTTCCATTTATTTGCCCAGTAAGGCAGCATCAGAAAGCAGGGAAAGAGACAGCAGCTCTTCACTGTAAGGCCCACAGTGATGGAAAGGAACAGTCTCAGGACCAAGTTTCTGCACAGACATCAGTTGTTGCAAGGAGAAGTTCTGTTCGCAGTCAGATACTTCAGCTGGCAGACAAACCCATTTTAGCAGTATTGCCAAAGCTGGCAGTTCGATACAGCATGGCCCAGGCACGTGGAGATTGAAGTCAAACCCAAGCACATTCCCCATTTCACCTCTGTTTGTTCTGTCTTTACTTTGTGACAGAGCAGCAGCCTGCCCCATCTATCTCCTGGCTCAGGTGCTGCATCAGGACTCACCATGGGGAGAGTAGACTCGAAGATTGATGGGCACAGGGGAAATCCCTTTGTTGGAGCCAGTAACACGATCTGTTTCAGCCTCAATCTCCAAACGGACTTCCTCAAAATCAGTGAACTTCTTTCCTTTGCAGTGTAGGAACTCACCATATTCTATTTAAACAGAAGCAGAGACAGAAATAGCCACTGAAATCAGAGAAACACTCCAAGTGTAATGAAGCAAAACAAAACAGTTGAAGGGATGAAGTCTTGCAAGGGCCTTTCCCACTAGGACCTGGCAGGTTGGCATAGAAGTTACTGCAGTCACATTATCAGATCAATGTCTGAGAGAATTCAGGTGAGCCCAACATCTTCACAATCTAGCTTTTTTCTCAGCAGAGGTGGCATCCTCACTTGTCTTCATTCAAACAATAATCCAGGACTTTCTCTGTTGATACAAAATGAACTTAGCATGCACTTGCCTACAGCAGTGGTGACTTCCACAGCTACACTGGGAGATACCTTGGTACTCAGGACAACTTGGACTAGCTCTGTATTAAAGTGCTGGGGGTAAATAATGGTCTCATTACATAATGAGAACAGACTCAGAGTAAAAAACCTTCTCTTGACATGGCTTTGAATTGGCTGATGGTCAGGGAGTTTTGTGTGTCAGTCCTTGAATAGGCTAACCAACCCAAGAAACCTCTGTTTCAATTTTAAAAGCCTCCTAAAAGCCAAATTGTCTCCTTACTGCAGGTCAGGGGACTGTTGCGAATAGGTGAAGTTCACCACACAAGAGAGGAAGAATACCTTGAAACAATCACTTGCCAACTCCTGCATGAGATCTTAACTTAAAGGGGAACAGTAATGAAAATATCCTGCAAGTAAGTGGCAAAACCAGTGAACTGCCCAAAAGACCAGCCACACAACTCTGTAGGTCTTTCTTCTCCAGATCCCAGTGTTCTCACACTGGGTTTTCAGTACATGAAGTCATCTCACCCTCTTATTTCAGTAGATTATCAGCAGGGTCACCTGCCTGTTAGGTCTTATCCACTCATAAGAGTCACAGCTGCATAGGCAAACGAAAATTGTGGTAAGTGTATGCATGGAGCCTTGCCTAATAAATTAAAACAAAATAACTAAGAAGAATTTTGCTTCTGAACACTTAATGCATCAGATGTTGAACAGGCAGAACTGAAAATCAATTGCAGGTCATTTTTACTGGAGAAAATTCTTATTTATTTATTCCACACTGAGTGGTGCCACTGATCAAGTAAGATCTTTCTTGACAGACAGTGATCCCGCTGGACACACAGGGAATGCAGTTCACATACCTGTGCTGGCGTTTACCAGCTGCAGGACGAGCGGGCGTCTGGTTACGATGCCAGATCCACGTGGCAAAAAGTCCCTGAAAAGAAACAGGAAGTTTCAGATGAGTGAATGATTGTTTCCTTCCCTTTTCACAGCTTTTCTGCTTCTATAAGCATTCATGGATTCTAACAGGGAGTCTCAGCCATGGGCACAAAAATTTAAGGCACTAAAAACCAAGTGCTCCTCCTCAAGGAGTACAAGAGCTTGTTGTTCTGAAGAAGCCTCTACTCACAGCACATCCCCTCTAATCTTGTCAGTAACAGCTACAGCTCCTTCAACTCATGTTCCAAACTAACTAACAAGCCTATTTAATATCGCTGTCTGTACTTTGGAAAAAGATTAATTCTTTTTTGTCAGAAAAAAAAAAAAAGAGAAGTTGAAGCAGAGCCCATAAACTAGCGTGACTCCCTTTGACAAAATACAATTACCCAAACTGCAACAAAATCACTCACACCCTGCACTTTTGGGCTTGAGAGGACACCACATTGTTCCAGCATGCAAACGCCATGATACATCTGAAAGAACGAACAGCAGCCAAAGGCTTGCCTCCACCCAACATTTCTCCTGGCTGCTCAAGTTGTAAGCATTTCCAAGGCAAAAGCAGCAGCAGCTTCCTTCTATATCAACAAGAATCCTGAATTTTTGTGTACTGCAAATCATTTCAAATGAAGGAAGCCTTTCACTATCCATCTCCAAATGCTGACATAGCAGCCACAGCCCACAAGTTCTCCTTTGACTTTTCTTTTTCCAAATCCAAGTGCTTTGAGCAAAGCTAGGCATGCTCATTGCATCTGCCGATGACCTTGCTACTTTGTGGCCTGGTTTTCAAGTACTCAGCTGTTCGTGTGGCTCCGAGAGCCACTGAGCATTTCTGAAAATATTATAGTTCACTTTCTTGGCTAGTGGTACAAGCATCACTTCAAAACATGGCTCCTACAGCATGAATACAGTTTTTTTTGTTAAAAGAAGCCCTACCTACATCACTTGGGGTTCTGGCACACAATCCTCCCTCCCTTGACAGCTATGGTAATGAATAACTTTCCTAATTCAGTAGTGTTTCTGACTACTCTGGTGAATGAGAAATCCAGGGCCCTCCACTTTTCATGTCTTCCTCTTCATCCTGCATGAGCTTAACACTGACAAAGGAAGCAAAGATGAGGAATGAACTTTTCTTTTAAGATATTAGACAAGGACTGGAGCAGTTTTGTTTCAGCTCCTGGTTTGGCCACTGATTTCCTACGTAATCCTATACAAGTTCTTCTCCACATTTCTCTCCTCAGCTATAAGAGTAATTCTCCATCTGTGGGGCTGTCAGAATCACTTGATACTATCTAGCTGAAGATGTCCTGGATCATTGCAAGGGGGTTGGACTAGATGACCTTTAAAAGGTCCCTTCCAACCCAAACTACTCTATGATTCTATCAAAAGCTGCAGAGTAGTCTCAAGTGAAGGGAGGGTAAGGAGGCATCCTAAAGTCTGTAACATCTCAAATAAAAATATCTCCTATAAGTTCCCAAATCTGGTGTAACGGGACCTCTGGTACAACTCCACCAGTTAAAATAAGACCATAACCCATTCTCATTATTTCAGACTTTTCAGAAGTTTTTCAGAAGTATAAAGAGTTAACCAGGGTTTGTCTTTCATTTGTTTTTCAAATAATACAGCTCTAGTTTTTCCATTCCAGTGGGATTAATCTTGGAATCTTTGAGGCATTGCATCATTCTAGCAGTTTCTGCTGTCTCAGCTCCATTCCTATAGATGTCTGTGGTCAATATGTGAAAAAGTCCTACCCTAGCATCAGTTTTTAGCATAACAAATCCATCTGAGCTGCACTGACTTATTTTGAACTTACTGTACCTGAGGAAAAGGTATCCTATTAGTATAGGTTCCCTTTCTAGCACTGAGATGACACTCTAGCTATTGATCTCCAGCTTGCAGTATCAGATCCTGCTTTACTGTAGGAACAGCACCACTTCCATTTACAAGAACAAGCCCTCTAGGAATTAAGATTCCACTCCTGTTGTGCTCAAAGTTTTCCTGAAGCTTTCTGCTTTGGCCAAGATCCTGACTTGTCTGCTGTCCTTGTCACAACTACAAAGCTAAAAACTCAGGACAAAGGTAGACGGAAAACCTTTGTAGCATCTGAGTTCCAGCATTATAAAAAAAGATCCAATTTACTGTGTTAACCAAGTAGTTCCCAGGCTATTCCAAGCAAAAAAATACTAAGACCTCATAGAAGACAAGATGACAAAGTCATTAGCCAAATGTAGTCACCTAAATCAACAATCTTAGTGCCACTTTAATTCTGAGTGAAAATATGTGCAATTTGATCCCTAATATCAGAAAATGAATGTGTGTTCTTATTCACAAACTACTGGGGGGTACATGCAGTTCAGCTTCTAAGTTTCTTCTACACTTGACTCCTATTGGGAGCTACAGCCAAAAACCTTTATTAAAAAAAACAATTGAGGCAGTATCACCCCATTGCATCTACATTGTTTCCTATCCTTTTATTCACCTTTTTTCTCTCTACAGTTTCTTGATCAAACTCCTTCCCCCTTCTGCTCCAGCTAAGCCTTTCAAATCATAACCACTAAAAAGTACAGATTAGTAAATTCTGAGGCAAGCTGGCCGAGCGCCAAGGAGAAGGCACTGTACAGGAGTCTTGCCTGCCCTCTTGCAGTAGGCATAATAAACTGCTTCTGTAGATAAACTACAACAGAGTGTGTGTGGCATGGACTATATGTCCAGCCCAGGTTTTGAGTCCACTTAGACACCAGTGGAAAGATCTACACACACACCTATAGCTCCAGAAAGAGTAGCACAAAGTGATGACATTAAGTCAGAATCAGGGAAATGACACGAGATAAGAACAACCACATGCCAGATGACTCGGGCAGACAAGAGCAGAAGGGTTAGATAAACTGGCTCATTCAATTCCAGCGCAGGAGATGTACAGTAGCAAGGCTAGGGGAGGAAACAGAAAGATAGAGTCAGCCTTCAGAGATAACGTGCTGTAAGGGTCCAAGTGCTAGAACGATGAGGGCAGCAGGGATTCCACCTGTAAGACAAGGTAGCCTCTAGTATGATATCAAAAGCAGCTTCATTACATGAATACACCACTCTGTGCCTGAAATATGTTATTCAATTAGGTTGAGGGCACCAACCTCGTTTTTCTCCTTCACTTTGTATTTTAAAAAACTGATAACTTTTTTTGTAACATGCAAGAGTTGCACATTTGATTTCCTATGCTTTTAAGCAGGAATATCACATTGTGCCACCTCTTCAGGCTAGGTTTCATCCAGAAAACACAGCAAAGTAGCAGCTAAACACAGACAGAAAAGATGTATTCAGAGAATACAAGCACTTAGTTTGCTTGTATCTTTTTGCTTAGCTATTGACTCAAAAGTCTTTATCAAGAGATTGAAGTATCAGCTCTAGCAATGCAATTCCAAGCATTTTACCAGAGTTGGAAAACTAGGCTCAGATTGGCTACATTCCGCCAGCTGTCAGTTACGGGAAGACTTATTTCTACATATTTTGCTCTCATCTTTCTTAACTACTGAGCCAGGTAAATTCTTCATCTGACCAGTGATAGATCTCCTCTTCTAAACAAACACAAGAACAATCAAGGATGCAAATCCTGATGGGTCTCAGGCTGAAAAAGTTCAGGTAGGGAAGTGACCCGAAAAGGCATTTATTGTTATATTTTGCTTTGCTCACTTCTGAAGTGCTTACACATGTTCTCAACTAGCTTCACAGCTACCTCAGGGCAAACCCAATCACATCATCCCTTCCAGTCTTATTTCTATTTTAGTATGCAGAGCTGCATTAAAGTACAGATTTGGGCTGAAAGCTGCATTAGTAATGCAATAGTAAAAAATGTTTGAGGGGTGGAAAACAGTCTGGCAGTTACTGTAGAGCAACATTCGGACAAAATCCAAACACACCGGAAACATGTTAAGGTAATCCTGATGTCATGCAACAGGACACTGGGGACTTGGGGTTTCCCTACTTTTTTAACTAAAAGCCAGACACTATACACCATGCATTAGGTATTTTGGAATCCTACAGAACAAAAACATGCTATTACTGACAGAAAAAGCATGTTTGCTCTATAAACAAGTTTCAGAGTTCATTTAATGACTTACACATTACAGAGAATTACAAGTTAAAGGTAACACGGACTAAATACATTTCCCCCTAGACTATTTATAAGATACAGGAGACTGACAAACTGCTTGTATAATTCAACATACACTGTATGGAAAGAGACAAAAATGTTGACAGATGCAGTCAAAAAAAAGTAGGACAGATACCCATATGAAAAGTTTGGGACTTCCTGAGGAGACACACACTGAAGCTTTCAGACAAGTTTCTTGTGTTTATTCATTGCTACTCCATTGAAGAAAACGTGACCATCTCCATTAAAAGAATGGAGTTGAATGAGCTGGTTTGCTGCAGTAGGGCCACATTTGTTCCTAAAGAACATACACAATTTGCTAGTAAAAAAAAGACCACTTGTTTACTCCTTCAGTCAAACACTTGATCTTGATCTCATGTTTTCTCGTTAAAAGAGATAGCTAGATCTTTGAAGGAGGAACCAGTCTTCCAGCATCATTGCGAACATTATGAGACCATTGTGCCTGGTTCACCTGCTTTGTTAGGATAAACGCTTTCAAACCTGATAAACACAAGAGAAAAGCGATTGCATGACCAAGTCTGTCCCTTCGTGCTTTGCTAGAAGTGGTTAGCTTACTGTTGTAGGTTTGTGCTCCAAGGCTTAGACTTCCCATAACAGTGGCATTTAATTCCAGCAATATAGCATCTGCCGGTAACCTGCCTATGATCTTGTAGCCATGACATTCAGTCCTAACAGCAAAGGAAGGTAACACAATAATGGCATCCCTACATATTGGCTCAAACTGCAACTGCTTCTCAATAGACACTCTTCCACTGCAAGCATGAGCAGAGCATTGTGCATTCCTTCCATCAAATTCAAGTGGAAAAGCACGTCTGCTGGCCATCTTTGCATTGCATATAGACATTGTCTATGCTTTTGCAGCTCACCACTTTGATAAGAGGCCCCCTGAGGCTTGTCAAAGATCACTATGTAGTACTGACAAAGAACTTTAATTTCAGCTATAAACACACCCATGAGAGGAGACTGCATTAATGCAGATCTTCAAAAGAGATCTAACAGAAACATGTTCTTTTTGCTCATATGTTCTAGAAAACTTAATATGGCTGAACAAGAAGGCTTAGTACAATCCTTTATGTGGCACTACAAATGCACTTTTACAAACCCACCTCTTAACCGAGCAAGAACTCAATTTCAGAATAGAAAGATACATACAAAATACACACAGAGTGAAACCCAAGAACATGTCCGTTCACAGGACTGGCAGCTAGGACTCCAGGACAATAAAATCGATTTTGTCCCTGGTTTACTGAGCCTCATGAGTAAGTTACTCTTTGTACCTTAGAATTAAAACAGTTTTGCACTCTCTCCTCCACTGGTAATCTGTATTTCTGACTTTGAATAAAACCTTTTTTCATGCATGATTTTAGTCTTCACTGAAGTTGCAACAAAAGTTATTGGCAGTCACCAACAGAACCGAGTCCACAGTACCGTCTGTTATTCTAAATGGAAGACAGACCAAGCAGTCCTACCACCACTTACTCTCCCTCCCCCCTGGGAAGCTGGAAGGCTTGCAAAGCTGTTCGTACAGAGCTTTGAAATACGAATCTAGGCCTAGTCTAGATATACCAATACAGCATCCTTGCAGTTTACTGCTTGTTAGCCCTTTGAGATTTTTGGATTAGGATGCACTAGAGAAGGTAAAGCCTCAATTAAAAAGCCAAAACAGCAGCTTATGAAAACATAAAAGTAGTTCCAAAGAACAGAAGAGTGAACATCACCATCTGATCATTTAATTTCAATTTGATTTCTTATTAAACATCTACAGACAAATAGGGTATTGAGGGATGAGATTAATTCCCAGTTTGGAATATATTAATTTCAGAAAATTAAGATTCACACAGCCTCCACAATTTCACATTACTATTTTGGGGTTGTTTTTTTTCTTAAATCCAGTATTTATTTCTTGTGTTTTGGTGGTGCCTAGGGACAGCAACTCAATCAGAACTGCACTGCACAATGCACTGCGCCAATACACAGCAAGACATATAATTCCTGCCCCTATGGATTTTACTATCTGGTCACACAGTTCAGACCTACTTCCGCTTAAGCTTAGAACTATCTTCATTTCATCTGAAAAGTCTTACAGTTGATCATTCATCATTCAGACACATCCCAATCAAGAGCTCTTCATCAACTCATTCTGGCACAATGCAGTACAAGAATCCCGAGACAATCCAGGGGTATCAGTACCTTTGACATACGACTCTTCTGATCATTGCACTGATCGGCAACATTCACATCATCTTCATACAGGCTGCATTTTAAGAACGGCTTATAAATCTCTCTGAACAGCACTTGGCCTCACAGCACAACAGCTATGTTTTCAAACATATTCCTACTCCAGCACGTGTGTCAAACGAATCCTTAAAACACAGGCTTACACCTATGCAAACATCATTCACAGAATACCTGCAAGGCTATAAATATTTACTATTCATCTTATTGACTGCTAAAACAAACACCTCAGAAATGGTAGCAGCTTTCCACTTCTTAGACACTAACTCAAGGCTGGTGCTCCTTCGTAGCAGACATCATCTAGTTCTACCAGAAGGTAGAAGGCTGATGCAGGAACTGCCCTTGCGAGCACCTTTCCGGGCTGATCCTTCAAGTGACACGCAAGTACATTCATAAGGAGTTCCATAACTCATACGTGGGGCAAGAACAAGGACAAATTTGTTCTTTCCTCTGCCACCCAGTGGGTTAACAAGAGGGCTGCATTACAGATTTAGACTTTCCTTTCCTGCTGCCTTTGTGGCCTCTACGAGCTCTTATCTTCCCTGAACCAAAGCGCTTCTCAAACAAAGCCAGACAGGCCAATATGAACAGCAAGCATTTAAAAGCAGGTGCATTATGAACAAAAGCACCCATCAACCCACTATTCTAACTGGTTTTCTCTGCCCTTAGCCGTCATCTTCCTTTCATGCTGCATCATGTGAACTTAGACACCAGTCCTACAATCTTATAATCACATAGTAAGTCTCATTCCTAGGTAGCCACCTTTTTTTTTTTCCATTAAGGTTAGCATTTTCAGATTCAGAAGTTTAAGCCAGAGGACACATGTTATTTATCTGCCAATCTCCACAGCACCACAGTGCACCTACCCTTGACCCACAGTGAAAGAGAGCAATTCCATATGCACTTGGTATGATATAATTTCTTAGGGTACAATTGGTACTGGTGACACAATGGATACATATGGAAATAAAGATCTATTGTAAGTACACCACATTCCAGCATACTGGCAATATTATTGTGCACAATGATTCATTATTCAATAATACAATTGAGAAAAATAAAGACAGGCAATAGTTCACAAGTGTCATCATAATATACATATTACCAGAAACAAAAAATAAAGATAAGGTTTCCCACTGCCTTGAGTTCCTATTTACAGTAGTGCAAAGAGAGGTTGACACTATTGTGCTGACATGGAACACTTACAATTGCTTTGTTAAGTAGTTCTAGCACTGACACAGCATCTCCAGCACCTAGCCATTTCTCCTCATACAGCTCTCCAGATGAGTAACCAAGGGGGGGACAAGCAGACCCCTTTTCAAGTTTGGGAGTTTGCTGTACATAAGGTGAGTTCCCGGAGACTCTCTTATAAACTTCACAGGTGCTGTCCGAGCAGGGCAAAGCACAAATGCTAGAATAAGCTGGACCCATTTATAACATACTACTCAACAGTATGCAAACAAGAGTCAGAGGGGATAGGTAACGAACCAGAAAGTAACCTGTGAAGTTTGCACCTGGAGTTCTTCTATTCCCTTGCACAGCATTGCAGTTGATACCAGTACAGGTCCCCAGAAAGCGAGAGGGGTCTTCTGTCTGAGATGACTTTATTAAGATTTTATGCAGAGACTGAGACACTGTGGTCTTCAAACACAAAAGGACAGCAACTATGCTAATTCACTGTAAAAAAAAAAGTGTAGAAACAGGTTGCATTACATGTTCACACACACATACTGCTTCCAGAATTGACATTCTAATTCTCACCACAAGAACAACCTTTCTGTTTTGCTACCTCTGCCCCTTTGACAACTGACGAGGACATGCGGTGTTCTGGAGCTTTCCAACATCTTTTTCCCATGCTGTGCTCTCACTTTATTCGAAGAATAAGAAAAAAAGTAGTGTATTTGTAGAGTTAACATATATGAAGTAAATAAAGCCACACAAGAAAACTACATTTACTGCAAAAGGCAACATTTCAAAAGCCATGACGACTCCACATCACAGGCTTTGCCAAAAAGAGAGGAAACCTCTCAGGAACCTGCCCTTCCAAGACAATCCACCTCCATAGAAAACTGGCTGTTTGAAAGCCTACATACAGTAAGTCTGGTGAGTCAAATCCAGCTCCTCGTGAACAAGCATAATGGTGGGGTTTGTTTCACTGATGTTTGGGACTAAATTATGTGCCATGGAGAGACAGCAGCTGAATGAGCTTCCATCTCAGCCATAAGACTTGTCTTATCATGGGACGCAGCACAATTACTTGGCCACTGATCTAGAGACACAGAGGTGACAGTCTCCAGTACTGTTCCCTGTGTCACCTTCTTGGCAATTTTAGGTGGAGCATAGGTCTTCTCTTTCCTACAGAGCAGGATATAGCCTTTTGTTACTGAAACATGTTGTCATAATTATGTGCTCTTGTAGGTCTCTGGGAGGACGCACGTGTCTTGAACATCAAAAATGTGTTTCCCTCACTCAGAACAAATTTGTCAAGGCAAGTGTGGGCTGAGGGAGCTCAGACAACTAGAGAGGGGACAGGCCCTGTGCAATGTTCTCTTGCATCACTGACACTTCAGCCTGCAACACCTTATAAACACTGCTAAAGCAAAAAGGAAAGTGCATACCAATTTTTACAGGAACGCTTGCTTAGAAACAGCTCTCTCCCCTACCTCTCCCAGAATGCACTAAATTGCTTCCAGAGTGCACTAAATTCTGCTTTTCTGGCTTATCTCTGACTGCACAGACTGCTTCCCTGGAGTCACTGCAGTCACTGCCTATCTCTCCTCTCTACAGCTCACTCATCCCTCCTCCTGCACATGCCGCTATGCAGGTCTCGAAGCAGTTGGGTAAGATAAAGAGTCTCTCTATTGTTTATTTTTATTTGAATCCTTTGGGCTGATTTTTCGGTTTCACACTCCACTAGCTTCAGGGTACATCAAAATCTGGAAGACAGTTGTATGCATTATGCCAAGTCATGGCTGCACTAGAGCCTCCGTGCACAAATTAATCTGACACAGAACTACAGAGCTTCATGGCCGTACTGCTTCCACAGGGCAAGAAACATCCAAGGAGGTCACAAGCATTCTTACACTTTAGGTACTACACTTCTATTCAATGGCCTGGGGGCCTGCCAGCCCGCAGAGAAAACTCGTACAGCCAAGAGCTTGCCCCAGGGATTTCTGCTGCTGTATGTCTACAGTAATTCCAAGGAAGACAGTATACCCTAGCTTTATGCCTGGTAGACCTTACAGCAGGATCTGGCCTGACTTTTGAGGTGCACTATGTATATATTGTTAGATGACCTCAAAGTAAGCCAGAGATGTTGCTACATTCTTCTGATGCACCCTTGAAAACCCATATCCAAGGGTTACCACATCCAATCAACTCACTGGCTGCGTTACAAAGCATGAAGCAAGAATTTCTGGTAAATCTGCACTCCATCCCCTCAGTTTACATAAAAAGTACTAAAGTCCCTATATACAGTTAGGGGAGACAGAAGCCAAGCAAATAGAATTTTTCTCTATTAGAGAGGAATTAGGGAGGGGAAGAAGAGAACAGACAAGGGAATAGCTTGGAAAGATGCTCAAACACACACACAGAGGCTTTGCCGTTTTTGACAGTTTTCCATGGTCTGCTTTCCTTCTACCTAGAAATCTAAGCTTTCCCTCTCAGAGTCATTGCTGGAGCCTAGAGAGGCAAGTACCTTTAGGAAATGGGAGTCTGGAATACACAGGTGTTGATCAGCCCCTTTTGAAGGATCAGCACTAGGATCTTGCACAGAGGCACAGGATCTATTCAAACAGACTCAGTACTACAGAATACTAGGAATATATGCATTTTAGTAAGTACGGTTCTTATTTGAACCTGTTGATGGAGGCTTATACTCATGCTTTGATTCCTTCACTGGTTTTATGATATTAACTTCCATTTTAGAAAAAAATTTTCTAAATCATCACCCCCAATCACAAGACTTCAGGTCCTGGGACTTTCTGAAAGCAGTATACCAAATATAACAGGACATACCATAAATTTCATCAGCAAGAAACATTTGAAGCCTGTCTCAAAGATTTCAGCTTCCCCTAGTCCTTGCAGATACCACAAACAGTTCTCAGCTCTTGCCTATAAGGCGTGCCAAAGTACCAGCCCAGTTCATCACCTTAGCCATCCTAACTGAAAAGTCTGAGCAGGATACCGAGTCTCAGCTGCCTGTGCTGTAAGGCAGGCCTCCTTTCTGGCTACGAGTGACCAAGGTTAAATTCTTTGCTTGTAAGTGCCATGGAGGGCTGTGACCCTGGGAATCCTGGCACACGATGACAGTGCCTTGTGTCATCCCTGCTGAGGAAGCCTGCAATGGGAGCAGATTGGATCCACGTGCTTCTCTCCGTAGTTGTGATCACTGACTAGATAGATAATCCCTTCATGGGCTGCTGCTCCACAACTGCAGTGCAGCAACCAATCCAATCCAAGATTCAGAACCAGGCCCAGGGGGATAATTCCCCTCCTACTTCCCTGCAACATGGTAAAATCACTTGTTTCCATAGAAACAAATCAGTTTGATGTCCACATAGCTCCTCAATGCTGTGCATCAACCCCAGGCTGCTGAGGATGAGATTTTAAACAAGTGTCTACAGCTATAGGTCAAGAGTCTACTGGAGAAACAAGAGGTACTCCTGGCATTCAAAACCAGCCATCTCATCCGAGATGTCGTTTGCTTCAGTTCATTTCTGCTGTGAGAGAATTCACCAGGAATATCCTTCCCCTCCTCCATTTTGAGGGTTGACTTATCTGTCAGGTCCCTCCCTGCTGTCTTCCTGCAGATGGGTTAGCCCAGAATATGTGAGGACGTAGAACACAGATGGGAAAGAAAAAGAGGGCACTGCAATACCTCAAACGCACTTGTGAGCCAATTTCCTCTTCGTATTTTTGCAGGTAAAAACTGCAAGGGGATTTTCTTGTTTGGAACCCTGCATTTTACTGTGGAGGATTATTTACTGAGTAGTATAGCCTACAGTGTATTGCCTGATCTCAAAAAGTCACTGCCCATTACAGCAAATGCCACGTTGACTTTAGGCTGCAGCACTGGGGAAGGGAAGAGTCTTGATAGAGTAGAAAATTGCAGCACTGCTGCTGTGCAGCTTTCTCCAGGATGTTTTGGGTAACAGAAAGTGAAGTCCTGGATCTTGCTTGCTGCCTTGGGATATTCAAGGTGAAGAGTAACACAGCACTGATTCTACATAACAGTATCAGGAACTCAAGGGAATACACAGCCTGGTGTATCCTGAATGGATGTGGCAGTAAGGATTACTTGTTTGGGGAAAACGCAGTTTTGATTTTCAGAATTACAATCCCAGGAGAAAGAAAACAGGGGTGGTTTCACTCTTAAAAAAAAACAAAACAAAAAACAAGCACAACACCAGAGCTGGGTAGCAATACTAGGATTCAGGGGAAAAGCAACCACAGCACTGGCTGCGCCCAGAGGCCTCCAGAGCCACAGGTATAAGAAATACATCATGCTAGTCCAGTATTCTCCAAAAGCCGTAAGACAGACCTTTCTGTCTGCCTTGCTGAATTTCCACCACCATAGCATGAAAACAAGTTTTCCTTTTGCTGCCTCCAAAGCATATATACCCTGGCAAAAAAATACCATGTAGATTTTATCTCCAGAATCTCCCTGCAACTTCCAGACAGTCTCAAAGAGGACAGTACCAGGCATCAATAACACCCTAGAGCATCAAATTAGGCCAGTCCTGATGGCAGTAGTGAAGAAACACAGGTTTTCATAGCCATAAAGGGAAACCTATGACCCAGCATCTTTGCTTGTCTCTTTTTCAAGCTGCGGTGATCTGTCATAATACTGCAGTAACGCTGCTCTGCTTTGGCACAAACAAATCTACTGACAAATTCTGGCTTTGCCATAACAGAGCGGTTGCAGCTCTGAAAAAATATGACCCGTACAGCACCCACATCTTGAGCTGAGAGAAAACAAAAGGACGAGCTATACACTAAAACTCTGGGACAGGAATGACTGATGGGAAAGCACAGCCACAGTAACACACTAAGATTAATGTATGGTAAGACTGATGAGCAACAGACTGACCCTGCTATTTCCCACTGCCAGTGTCTTAATCTGTCCTAGCTCTCTGGACTCAGCCTGCAGCTGAGTCTACACTAAAGGCTGTCCACCAGTAAAGGCTCTCCTGTGTTCAGGGACACCACTAGACTGTGCAGCAGTAACTAATATTCAAGCTGTTTGTCACACGGAGGCTCTGTATAAAAAAGGGTTTATCCCCCTTTTTGCCATTCTCTCCTTCAGAGAAGAAAACCAGGTACAATGGCAGACTCAAAGTTACCCAACGCTCATGGTAAGTATCATCTTAGATTTCCTGCAACACCCCCCCCCTCAACTCTGGAGGCCTGGTATTTGCTGCCAGACCTAAGAGAAGAACAAACGTAGCTCAAGGCACATTTCATCACTGCAGTATGACACTTCCTCCACTCCCAGACAGCACTGTGTGCTAGAAAAGGAAACAGTCTCCCCAGAGCCTGAATGCCATAAAGGGTACAGACAACTGAAAGAGTGCATTGGAAAAGGCAAAAATCGCTTTGATGAGCCCACTCATACAAACCCAAATGGAAGCTGTATGAGGAAAGCAGGCGTGGTATCTCAAGCCATGATGTGCTATTACGTGGCCAGACACGGGTGGCAGGTTTATAAAATTGCGTGCATGTACCCCAATAATTTATCTTGGGTCCGCAATAACACACAGAGTGTGCTGTGGATGGGGAGGTAGGCTGCTTCCCTTCCAACAGGCCGGACAGGATGGACCAAGTTCTGCGGGGCAACAGAAGTTCTGCCGCACCCGGGCATCCTGACCAAACTGTCCAAGGTGCATGGTTGTCATGCAGAGGGAATTTAAGAAGCCAGTTTACATCTCAGCTCTGCTTGGAGAAGTATGCAGGAACAGTGCCAAGCTCCTTGCTATGCACTGCACCTCTGCAGCTTCAGATATAATTAGGATCACCCTGGCTGGAAACATGGCGCAGAGGCACTGCTTCTTAAGCCCTTGAAAACCAGCAGACTGACTGCAAACACCTCTAGTGCAGAGCAAAGTCAGAGGCATTAAACTCTACTTCAAAAACTACACAAGACATCTCGATTTCAGACTATACCAGAATGAAAGTTGGATCAATAGTCCCAGAAGAGATGAGCTTTCAACCTCCTGGATGGTTCCAAGGTGTCTGCCAGAGTCTTTTTGATCAACCAGCAGGATCACATTTCTCACATCCCACAGAACCTTTTTCTCTGGTCAAGTTTGGGCAGCGACCATAGGAGGTGACAAAAAGGCAGGATTACACACAGATACACATCCACAGAATTTCTAAAGGATTCCCAGTCTTCATGTAAAATTTTTAGGGTTTAAATTCAAAAAGCAGAGCAGACTCAAAGTTGGTGTTGCCTATTAATGTGCACTCTGAATCTATAGCAAAACCATGGCACAGTGACCTGAACAAGCAGACCAGAGTCTTCTGGTCTTCCATTCCTTTCCCTATTTTCCACAAGTACAGGGTTTATTTAAATTCCTTCCCCTATACCCTCCCCCTACTCCTTCAAACCAATACATTGATTTCTAACAACATTTTCTTTTGCCTGCCCAGGTGTCCGGTTCGAGTTCAACTTTGTCCATACAGAAAACAGCAAAATATCAAGTGCTAATGCAGTGACTCACTTGTTCTTTTGCATTAAGTATTCTTTAAATATCATTCTTTCAATAGCCTACACAAATTAATTCAGGAAATGGACCTCCTTCTCTAAGATGAGTTTGGGGTGCCAGGTAGTTTGCAGGCTTGGAATAACAAACACATCTTGCATGAACAGGCATAAACAGAGAGCAAAGCCTAGGAACAGGAACATCAAATCAAAGCAGCACAGCCCAGAGGGAAGAAGTATATTGCTATAATATACTCTGCCGAGAGCTGCACCAATGTAGGAGAGGTGACTCAAGTTTCGGCACTGGAGCTGCAGCATCAGCTCTGCTGTGTGACATGTCATGCACCAACCCCTGAGGCTATTCCGTATTTTGGTACGTGCCAGTCCCCTCCTTACCTCTAGCTGTAACCCCACTGTGACAGATCTCCTCTCAAGGCCACCACCACACCCGGGCAATTCCCAGCTATTCATAGAGGAGCTTCTATTAAAAGTAAAAGCACAATCAGCTTAAGAAATAGCCAGAGATTACTCAAGAGATCACAGCAGCCAGAGAGAAAACCTAACATGTATTAGAATCAAGGGGCCCCTCCTGACCCAGAGCAGTGCAAGTTCAGTGTAAATCATACGCAACTCAGTGGAATTAAATATCAGCATAAAAACTGTGAGGGTTAGAGCTTTGTTTTTTATTGGCTTAATTCTGAACTAACAGGTCATTAGGTGTATTCCCCTGCTGACAGAGAATTCTTCCTGTGCTGGCAGGCAGGTGGCAAATGGACAGTTATTTTCATTGTAAGCCCCTGCTTGTAGAGGTTTATAGTTACTTGGATGAGGAAGAGCTCTCACAGCTGAAACAGCCTGTTAATTTGTTGTCAGAGCCCTAAGCCAGATACTACATAACTTACTCTGCCTTTACACATGCAAGAGTGGCAGGCAGGCAAAGAGGAGGAACTGAATAAAGACTTAAAGATTTTTGCCTTTAGGTACCTCCTTCCATGTTCTAAGAAATTCAGCACAGCCACCCCCGTCCCTGAATCTCCATTCTCAAAAAAAAGCAGAAATAATAGTTTTTCCTAGTGTTCTCCAGGGTAAGTTAGCTCTGCCGTAAAAACATTTGCAGATGTTGAGAACTGACTACTCAGCATCTCTGTAGACTTCTGCCTATTGATGCTTTGAGAAATGGTCTAAATGTAGCTGAAAAACTACTCTGAAATACAGCTGCAGTTTATGCTCAGCTTTACAGTAACACTACCCTGGCTCTTCAGCCAAAATCCACAGCAGTATCAGTTTAATAGCAGCTATGTCCTCTCTCAGGCATCCCATATATTGCATTGGCCACACTTACATCAAGGCTGTCTCACAGCCACAAAATGACAGCCCTAGCACAGTCAGACAGGATCCCACCAATTCTCATGTTGGTTATGGTAGCATTAACTCTTCAACACAGCTGCAACAATGCAACCGAAAGCCATAAGAAACAGGAAGGGGACTGTGAGGCAATATATTATTAAAATAGTATTTTCACCCCAAGAGACTCAAGTTCAATTCCCATTTCAGTCACAAGCAAGGAACTGGGTTTATTCCAAACCTCATTTTGTACAATTTCTTGTTCATTGTGACTGCAACAGTTTTAGCAGAGCTTATAGTTTTGGGACTAAGTCCTGATTTTTAGGAAGGAAGGAGCTGACAATGCAGGTCTTAGAATTTTGGGATTCTTTAGACTTGTCTCCAAGAGCACTTAGGGAAATTGCATCTTTTAAAGAAAAAAAAGTAGCCTCAAACATCCATGTTAGAAATGGATGTTCTCAATACAAAAGCTATACTGCTCTTCTGTTAGCTTAATTGCTGTGTCCATGGCTCTAAGAAAAGCCACACAAGTCACAAGACTTGCGGAAAAGTGGCAGAAGCTGGCGAGTTTGCTTCCAGTCAGCACGACACAGCTTGAGGAGCTTGCATAACGTCTGCTTCCAAGATGCTTCCAAGATGCTTCCAAAAGCACGTTATGCTGAACTGCAAGAAGCTACTGACCAGGGACTGAAACACCATCTCACTTCCATTTGGCCATGGCTGGGTCTGCCAAACTTTTCAGAGCATCTACCACAGCAGAGAACAATCAGAGACACTGTTAGTTTTCAGACTCAGGGCTCATTCTTCCCGTACTGTGTCTTAAAGGGAAGAAAAACACAGTTATCTATGAGAGTCAGCACCAGCCTAGGAGCTGTGAGAGGCTCGAAGGTCACACAGGAAGCAACTGTCAGCAACTGAATTGTCCTGTCTCCCCATCTATACAAGACAGCTTAAGAAAAATCAGAGTCACTTTATATTCAGTTGTTATTATTCACTAATAGGACAGTGAAAGCAAAAAGCTGGACTTTGGTACAAAGTATCAACGAGTCACCTGGAATAACTGTTTAAATATCTAACATTAAATTGTGCTCTCAGTTGCCAGCCACAATGTCTTGATGTATACTCTTGCCTGCTCCTCAGTAAACATCAAAATATTGTCTCAGTCCTCCCTCCACAGCCGCCCCAATATTTGTAGTAGTCAGGCCTAAGCAAGGCATCCAATACTCATGACTAAACTCCATCTGAGGTCACTCAAAAATAAGCGTGATGCATGCTTTAGAAGGATCATGGATAAATGACAAACAGCTTTTTTGAGCTTTTCAGAACTGACTGCTTGCAGTCTGACCACCTCCAGGCCTGACCAGACCATCTGAGTGTTTAAAGTCACTAGGGACAAAACCCTGGGCTCAGTCCTTTACAGGGCTGCTTTACCCATCCCTGCTCTGAAAGACTGTGCTCAAGAATATCAGTGCTACCAGCCCATCTAGTGCAGCCTCTCCTCTCCCAGTGCTTCCTGAGAATACCCCAACCCCTCAGACCCAGTATCTGATCTCTGCCAGCAGCCAAAGGCAGCTGTATCAGTCCCAACCTCTACACAGAGCAGACCTAAGCAACCAGCAGCACTGGGCACTGATGCTGCAGGAGCAGCTAAAGCTCCTGGCACACCACTTCTGGAGAGAAGGCAGGTATTTCAAAGGGCTCAGGAAGACATTGCTGTAACACCCTGACAGAGTTTTAAATTATTGTTAGGAAAAATACTTCCCTACTTTATGGTTAACCTTTTCTAGTGTTACTTCAAATGTCCATTAATGACATTAACAGAGACCAACAGCCTCACCTTTCTACAGATGGAGAAAGGTGTAAGAAGTTAGTCACACAAGAATTTATTTTCAGAGCCGAGAACAGAACTCTGCCTCAAGACTGAACATGTCCATCTGCCTGTTATCAGAGACAATATGCCTTTACCTTGAGCTTTCACTCTCTATCAGGTTGTGCAGAACTGGGTCTGAGATCAGGAAAAGAAAATTTCAAGTGGAATGAGAAACTGCCCCACGAGCAAGCTATTTTCCCACCATGCATGACTTGTGTTTTTTTTTTGGACCAGATTTAGTCTTAGCTCTCCTCCCATCTAGCAGTACTCTGACTCATGTGGTTACAGATCTGTGAGTCCAAGAAGGAAAGTATTACACCCAAAGTTTTTTTGGGTGTTTTTTTAGAGGCATATCAAGGAAGTAGGTTTACCCTGCGTATTACCAGTAAATTTCCTTTCACAGATGCCACCTCAAAATCAGTTTTACATTTGGCGTATAAGCTGAACACCATACGCTTCTAGGTGACTGCCTGCCACCCTTTCAGCAAATCTTCTGGTTTTGCCACTCAAATGCACTGCCTGAAACAAAGATCCAAGTATTGGCTTACATCAGTGGAGCACACATGGGTTTGCTCTTGTCTAATAAATGCGCTGCTCAAGGCATCATAATGAGTTTCACCCCAGCAGCCAGAACACAGCTAGAAGTGTTTTCTTGATTAACTTATGCTGTCATCTTCTTCCATTTCTCCTCAAAAAGGTTCATCTTAAAGATGCTAAAAAAATCCTTACTCAGAAGAATTTTAATCACACTTGTACAGACAGGCTCAAACTTGAAGTTAAGTGCAAATCAGGTACATTCAGTAATTCACCAGATCGGGAAAGGGATTAGCTTCCTGCCTTAGAAATACATTTTCAGAAGCTGCCTCAGATAAGAGGTGCTGCAGACAGACTCCCACACCTTCTATTTAAGTCTAGCTGAGTTCTGCCTGCTTAGAGCATCTGGAGAAGTCAGGTTCAAGGACTTGACTTGGCATCCCCAGCTAGGTATTGAACTACGGCTTCTGAAAACAATCAGTAGCCTTTAAAAACAGCAGACTGTCTTTGCTTTGTCTTTTTTTTCTTTTCACTATATGAAAAGTTACAAGCATGTGGAGTTTTGAAAAACAGTAATAGCTGACAGTTTTAGCATACGGGAATGCTTTTGGGAACTTCCAATACAGCCCTGTATCTGAGCACACTGTTTATAGAGCAAACACACAAAAAAGCCACAATATTTACCTATCTCAAAGTACAGCAAGGACTAATGGAAGCTCAGGCTGCTCTAAGATTCCCAACGTGGAATTATCATGGTAACATAGAAGAGTCCACTCTAGCAAAGGCAGCTTCCTCTTGATCAGCCAGCTATCAGATGATGAATTCCAGCAATGACAGGGCAACCTGTCATTTTCACACACCAGTAGGTCCAGGCAAGCCCCCAACCTGCACAACACTGAGCATCAGCTCCAAACTGGAGATACAGTTGGTTTCCTTTCCCTGGGTAAATTCTGATACGATCCAAGACATGCCATAAGGACCTCTTCTCCTAGTGAATATCAGGCTAGCGGGCAGTTACCAGACATATGAGATCATCACTAAAGAGGTAAGCTGAAGAACACAGTCAGACAGCGAGATCTGCAGAGAACATCCAACTGCTGCAGGAAGCAGAAAAGATACTAAACTTCTGTTTATTTGAGCCAACCCCTGTAACATAAAAGCAAGTAGTCAGAGAACAAATACACACAGGCACTGCTGCTGCATCTACAAACATAGAGATTCATGCCTTCCCCCTCCCTTACAGCCATCCACATTGTTATGTTTTAACTTAATTATGTACCTCCTCCTAGCATTCCTCCTCCCACAAGCGTCTGCTCAGAGCTGTACAGATTTCTCTTAAGTTATTTTATCTTTCAGTCTGCTGTGACACATTATCCATTTCCCCCAGTGCTCCATATTTTCTTCCTTCCCCAATTAATCTGAGATGAAAATAGGTATTTTCTTCACTGAAGACCAAAGGCTTGCTGCCATTTGAAGGACTATCATTTGACCACAATTTATTTCTCTCAACAGCAGAATCCTACACCTGGCTCTTGCACCATCCTCTGCAACTCTAAATAAGTCAGTTCCCAAGCAATGCCGATGTCTTTAACCTGCAAATACACAACAGCATTTGGTCAGCTCACAGATGTATTTATCATACAACAATTAAGGGTTCATGACTTGCAATTACTCTGTCTGCCAGCACTCTGGCCATGTAAATGTATCTCAAAGCAGAACAAAAAAAAAAAAAAAAAAAAAAGAAGAATCACATTTAAGGACCCCTTTTGTGGCCAGAGCAGAGCAAGTTAGTGAGTATATCTTCTTGTTTGAATTTGCCGCTGAGGTATTGTATTGCTGTACTAGGTAATACTGAGCATCATTCTCAATCTATACACAACTTAGCTATGATTTTTAGACGGTTTAAACCCTTAGTTCTCTTTGTAGCACTCAAGCTCACAAAGCATGTACTACAGCAGTAGCCTGAGCAACTCAAAAGCACAAAGATCACTGACGGAACAGTTTTCCTGCAGTACCGGGACAGGTCAAGTATCTGCATCTCTCTATGCATCCTTCACTTCTAGAAATACTGCTGTTGGCCTTTGAAGGTGTTTTGCTGAAGAAGCTTCCCATAACAAAGTATTGTTATCAAAGTAGGCATTCCCTCATCATATCTTGGGGGTGTAAGCATTCCTCTCTAAATAGCTAAGGAAAGTTGAGACATGAAAGTATTAAGTTGCTCCTCAAAGTTATACCTGAAATCAAACTAAATCCTGTGGCTTCAAGATCTAGCTTTGCATTTTCAGTACGTGACAATGCAAGGCAAAGACACACTTGCAGCACATGTTACCTGGCCCTTGCCTGGTTTTGTCAATGCAATGACTGTAGCACAAGTAGCAAGCTTAATAGGTACCTACCTACCCTTACCACAGGCATTGCAATGCTGCGTCTTCCCTGCTCTTTTACCCAAGCTGAAATGTCAGTTTGCTAGGAGAGGCAAGGTTAGCCCAACACTGTTGAGTTTAGGTTCACACGTGCCTCCAGTTTCCTTCCAGGCAACATACAAACATCAGCTAATTCAGCATACACCTTCGGAGCCTGGTGACAGGCTGCTAAATGCCCCTATTTGGTTTGGGACATAAAAGCTCCTAAGCAAGGATGCTTTTGGGGTAATGTTCAGGTCTAGGGTCAAGCAAACCCTGAGTCACTTCCCACAACTTTGGCACTGCTTAGCTCTCTTCATCACAAACAAGATGGTTTCACCTCCATTCAAGTCCTTCCACCCACTGTTCCCAGTCCGTAGTCATTGCCTCCTCAGCAGCCCCCTTAAACCATATGTTCCCCAGAAGTCAGAGGTGTCTTGTTTTCTCCATGAAGAGCAATGCAGCCATCCTAGCAGGGCTGAGCAGCACACTGCCTTGGATCAGACAACAAAAAACACAAGGCACAGACATTTACGCTGCCATCTGAATGCAGCCCAGTGCTTTCAGTTTTTGCTGTTTGTAAAGCAGAGATAACAGTAATACTCCCACAAATCCAAAGATTTGTGTAACAGTGCTCCAAGATCTTAAGATTTAAAAAAAAAAAAAAAACAAACACACCTACATTTGTTATTTTCACATGGCAAAGTAAGAGTGGTATGAACATGGATGATTTTACAAACAGTTTTGTGGGCTGTCTTGTACATCCCTCATTCTTGGTCCTTTGGGCTCTCTCAAGTCAAATTAGAATGTACTACATGTTTTGATCTTTTTATCAGACCAATTCTGCTGCTACTGGTGCCTGCTCTAAGACCTTCTAATTTAAGAAAGGCGGCAGCAGGGAAGTAACAATACCATAAGAATGGACTAAATGACCCCTGAGGTCCTTTCCAACCTGAGTTATCCTACAAGCCTATAACCACACCAACAGGAAACACCTGGGACTGACCCGATTAACCTTCCTTCCAGTTCTGGGGCCCAGGATAAACTAGTCTACGAAGAGATGTATCACCTGTCTGGCTTCTACATGGCTTCTCTCCTCTCTTCAGTGATTTTAACACCATCAGTTGGTATTCAAGTCACCATGCTGAGTCTCCGGCAGCAAAAGCACACATAGCAGCCACATTGACATCTGGTATTATAAATACAGGCTCTGCACTGTTGGATAATCTGTTAACAGCAGAGTAAGTGACACTGGAAGAGTAATTAGCAGCAACTAGTCAGCCATCGCATTCAGAAGAGAAAAAAAATATTTGTTTGGCAAGACATGTAACTAAACATTGATTACAGTCAGCATCACTCCTCTGTGCTTTGATGTTTCCAGCACGTGTGGGATTCAGCACTACTGCAAGGTGCCAGCAGCAGTCCTAGCCTGAAGCCCTGCATCGCCACCGGCTAGGTCTGGCAGTGGGGTCAAGAGTGCTGCCCTGCTACATGAACATGCCTTGATGACAATTTGAGAGGAGCGCTGCAGGTACTGAGTGGGGAAACCAGTCCTGGCAGGGCCTCCAGCCCCTCATCTAAAGTGTCCCCATCAAGCACATCAGTCAGTACCAACTGCATCAGCATTTGTTCTTGCACAAATTTCCATTCACTCAGAAAATCATCAGCCCTCACATTCACTGTGCAGCAAGCAGCTGCTGAGCAATAGCTGCACCACCATCCCCGTATCAAGCTGGAGCAGTGACATATGTCATGTCCACACTACAGCAATAATTGTATTTGTACACAGTAGGCCTACACACAATTTCTTCTATGCCTATTCAGACAAGAAACCACCCCTATCACAACTATACTGAGGAGCCATGCTTATTCTGGACACTATTTCCATTGCTTCTTATCACGGTTTTGAATGCCCTCAACAGAAAGAAAAGAGACTATACCTTACAGCAGGGCCCCAACATTATTTTAACAGGATTAGGTTTTGCAGCATATACACATACATTCTGTGGTAAGATGTCTCATGTTACCAGTCTCTAAACTGGCCAGCACTCAAGGGTATCAAATGGAGAAAGACCTCTTCCCTTTGACGTATTTTCCATTTCCACTCCAATTATTTCCTCTAAATGCTTTTCTAGGCATGTCTCTCAGCTTCTACTCAGGGGACCCTTCATTATTTCATTTTCTAAAAGCCACAGTGCTATAACTTGCTGCCAGAGAGACAACTGATGGGACACAGTGAGGTCACAAGTTCTCCTGGGACCAGAGGTCATCAGAAGGAGACAGAAAACAATTTAATTCATTTGCTCTCAGCCAGGCAGATAAAATCCCCAGTTCTCAATTGGTGCCAGTGGAGACGCACCAAGGATTAGTATATCCCCCTTCTGTTTGCTCAGTCTAAAAGACAGGGTCAGCATACCTCGATAGACAGATTGTCCTTCGACAAACCCTCCTCTGGCCTGACAGCCATACATTATATATTACGCCACTGCAGCACTGGCTGCATAGATCCTCTAAAAAGGATTTACGAGGTTAGACTGCCAGTACTTCGAAAGCAAGAAAACAGCAGAGCCAACAGGTGAACCTGGTTTGCTCACATATTTCAGGAGACCCATTTTCCCCTTCTTAGAAAGCTACAGTACAGCAAGTTTTTCACCTTGGTGGTAGGAATCATTATTCTCTTATGTGCTTCTGGACAAACAAGTGGCTCCTGGTCTGTGACCTGGTGGCTCAGTAAAATGTGTTTCTGCAATGTCCTTCCCATGGCATCATTCCCAGCATCCCTAAGGGATCCTGCATGGACTGTTGGAAGTTAGCTAGAAAGGATCCCAAACTCTTTGAATGTGTATCTATATTGAAGGAAAAAAATAATCTTATTTTGACCATGCTTTCTTTGCACCAGATACAATCCCTGTGCCTTCTTCCCTGTACACACAGCACACCCTGCACTCACTGCTCAAGGCTACCCTTGCACAAACCCAGAATTTGGGGCTACTCACAGCTAAGCAAGCAATTAATTCATACACATCACAGACCCTTCCAACAGCAGAAAAGCTTTATAAGCCATTCAGCAGCAAACAGCTTAAAAGTGGGGGTGGGGGAACAACATTCAATAGCGACAGGACAAGCGGTAATGGCTTTAAACTAAAAGAGGGTAGATTTAGATTAGATGATATAAAAAGGAAATTCTTCACAACGAAGGTGGTGAGGCACTGACACAGGTTGCCCAGGGAAGTTGTGGATGCCCTCTCTGTGGAAGTGTTCAAGGCCAAGCTGGATGGGGCTTTGAGCAGCCCGGTCTAGTGGAAGGGGGTTGGAACGGGATGATCTATAAGGTCCCTTCCAGCCCAAACCAGTCTACAATTCTAATAGATGTTGTCACAAATGCAGTTTGCTGAAAGAGAAAAACCCACTCAACCATCTGAGCAGGTATCACAGCAGCTGCTGCTTTTAAGACTAGTCACCAGCAACCTGCATGCCCCTCACAGCATAAACAAAAACCCACCGTGATGACTAAAACCTGGATATCACCGAATGCAATCAACTAACGGGGACAGAAACAAGCTGAAGAACAACCCCCTCCCCAGGTGGTGTGTGTCTACGCTGGAGCGGATAACCAGGCAGCTCGGTCCGCAGTTTACTCAAGTTGCGGATGATGAACGCGAAGGTCACATGAAGGGAAGGCATCAGCACATTGCCCGTCACAAAATGGTAGCACCGGGGGATTTGAGCGCATAAGAGAGAGATAACCCCGTCCTTCCTATAGCCTCCCGCAGCTCCTGACATGGCATCCGCTATGGAGGACAGCGAGGCAGGGCTGCGGGGGGAGGACGGAGCAGATTAAACTTCAACATCCCCTCACCGCGACAACGTCCATCTCCCGGAGCCCCGCGGAGGGGGGACCCCGGCCCCGCACGGCGCAGGGGAGGGGAGGGGGCCGGTCCCGGGCATTTCAGCCCCCGCCGTTATGTAACGGGTGGGGAATGACACCGGTCCCCAGGTGCGGCAAAGACGGGGACCCCGCTGAGGAGATTCCCCCCCCCCCGGAGGCGGGGAGCCCTCCCTGCCCCGCAGCGCTGCCCCACTCCCGCGCCCCCCCGGCTAACCAGGGACCTCCCGCGCCCCCCCATCCTCACCTCCCGACGAAATTCTCCAGCACGGAGCTCTTGCCGGCGCTCTGCCCCCCCACCACGGCGATCTGCGGCAGGTCGAGGTTGGCGTTCTGCCCGATGGCGGCGAAGGCGTCCTGCAGCCGGTTGACCAGCGGGATGAGGTCCTCCATCCCGCGGTTCCCCATGGCTGCGCGGCACCGGCTCCTCGCACAGGCGAGCTCACGCTACTCCCTTCCCGCGCCCTCCCCGGCTCTCGCAGCCCGGCTCTCGCCGTCCCGGCCGGTGGGCACCAGCACCGACCCTCGCCCCGCTCGACGCCGCCGGCTCCCGCCCGGGCTCGGCTCGCCTCAGCCCGCCCCGCCGCGCCTGCAGACAGCCCTACGCCGCCGCCAGGGGGCCTTAAGAGCGCCAGGCGGCGCGGTGCATCCTGGGAGATGTAGTCCGGGCCCGGGGCGGGGGGGGCTTGACGCTGGGGTCGCCTGGCGGCAAAACCCTCCTGCACCCCCCCCGCCGAGGCCAAGGAGGCTTCGGGTCTGCGCCCAGAGACCCCGGGAACGGGTCAGCTCGCTCCCCGAAGCCAGAACAGCATAGACCGTGGGGGCCGTGTTGTGCCATGTGGCGGGTTGGCGCAGCAGTAGGGTCCGGTGTGGGCGTGCGGCCTGGTCAGCGTGGCCCAGTCAGTGCGTGTACCTGCCCAGTGCTGCTGCTGCACCGGTCCGTGAGGCTGTACCACTCGGTCACAGGCCCGGTAGGGTTCTGCCACGACATCCATGCCGCGCAGTCGATGTACAGGTACGGTTTAGCGGCTATACACGCGCAGTTTGGTCTTTACACCCGTAGAGTTCATCGATACGCCCATGCAGTTGGGTGACGGTACCCGTCAGGTTGGTTGACGTACCCATGTAGGAGGGCTTTGGGCCAGGACAGCATTTGTGGAAGCGGTAGAACACAAGAAATACTTGATATGATTAAACTGGAGGCTCGTAAAAGCACTACTGCGCTTCTCCTGCTCCATCTTCATTCAAACGTGGATGAAAAACTCATTAATTTCTGTTTATGGCTGCAAAACTGTGGATGTTGTTGCTGTTGCTATGTTTGTTTCACAGAAACACAAGTGCTTCATTTTATGTGCTTAGATTTTGTTTCTAAAAATCATTTGTCTACAATAAAGAGAAAACTGCTTGGTTTTAGGCTTCTAGAAGAGCTGGGGTTTTCATAAGAGTGTAATGTGAGGCCATATTTTATTTGAAAGGATAGCAGTGAAAACAAGTGTTCAGAAAAGAAGCTGATGGCTAGCGGTGACTCAGGAGGATGGGGAATGCTGCATTTCAAACACCTCTCAGTTCGTGCTACCCAGTACGCTTGTTCACAACTCAGAGAGCTGGGGGTGGTGGGGGAAAGGAATAACAAAAAACTGCGACAGATTTTGAGCTGTATGTTTTGTTTTAAACAGCAACTTTTTAGTTATAAAGATTCTAAGGAAGATTTCACAAATGTCCATCAAATGTAATCCATGCAGAAACACCTACCTGGGTGTACAGAGAATCTGAAACACCATGCTGAGGGGTGAATTTGCCTCACTGTGTGAGTGGAGATGCCAAAGAAAAATGCTCTGAAAATATCACCAGTGTGCAGGTAAGAACACTGAAGGACGGGAAGGGAGCTGCACCATCTGTATGGGTAACACCAGTGTAGGGCATACGTGGGCTGTTTTGGGGGCTGTTGATGCTATTTTTTCCTCTAAGCAAATTGCCCAGCAAATCTCAAGAAACAAGCTTAGGAAACTCAATATAAATTATGGACAAAAGTCTTTGAGCATCTGTGCAGCTATTCTGATTGTTTGTGTTGGAGGAACCTGGAGAAAAAAAAGGTTTTTTTCCTTCAGAAGATGATAGCTGCTCTTTGTTAGAGGCCACCGCAGAAAGAAAATGAAGAGTATCAAAGACTTAAAGAACTGTGTCTCCTTCCTCCCTGGGTCAGAGCTGATGCTCAGGGAACCTCAGACCGCGAGGATCTTTGAAGCTTTACTTGAGGAACCATAAAAAGAAAATTGTCCTTTTCCCAGAGGTTGCTGTAACCTGAAGTTCACCCACACAGTTCTACCTTCAATATAGAAAAAGGCTGCCTAGCTACATCACTGCAATTGTCTCACATAATTTAATAGCTGTACTAATAAGCCTTAATGGCCATGACCAGCCTCACCTGGGGCTTCTCCCCACACCCATGGACTAGGAGCTCTATTTAAGCTCAACCCAGGGCTAATAGTCCCTGATGAATTATGGAGAAGTACTAGTCTGCAGCTCAGTTGCAGCTTTACATACCCATGGTGTCTTTGATTCTGACTTTAGTTTGTAGGCTGACTTCTTGGGTCTGTCTTGTTGCTCTGGATGTACCTAGAGATCACTAGACCTGGTTCTAATCTTGGCCTGCAGGTTGGTGTCTCTGTTTGGCCTTAGACCTGCCTTATTGCCATGCTGCTGCCTTATGATCTGGACTTTTTGTTGGGCCTAGCCATTACCATTGGTATGTCCTGCTTACCTCTCTTGGGTGCTGTGGGACTGGGCCCTGGTTGGCAATACCCCTGCCAGCTGTGGGATTTACTCCTTGGCTCCTGCCTCCCCTTCCCCTGGGGAGCAGCCCTGCTCTTGCTGCTCAGCTAGTATGTAAGGTAACCTGACATTGCATCTCTTCTTGTCCCCCTACCCCATCCTGTGAATCCCCACCTGCCTTTAGTACTTCCACAAAAGAATTATGTTTGTAGCTATCAATGTTTTTGCTAGCAATAGAAACTTCTGCCTACAAGTGTCATGTTCCACTCCCTGCTTCGTGCACTAAGAAGATATTTTGTTCTGGGTGAGCCCACTCTGGTCCAGAAACAATAATTCAGATTTATACTATTTTTTGGAAAAGCTAAAATTAAATTAATACATTTTCTTTGAGAAAGGTTTGTGAAAGAATATTGAAAGTACGTTATGTCAAAGGCTGACATTGAAGACTACAGGAGGCCAAACATAGGGTTCATGTTGCCAGTTAAGGAGCTGGTACAGCTGAAAGGCTCAAGCATTATTTCTTTGCAGGTATTCTTTCATACATTCTCTGGCTTTATTTTTCTGTGAAACTGGTGCTTAGTTCTTGGGAAATGTGGTCATTGGGGGGGGGCCTAAGGGGGTCCTTGGTCTAACTTACTGCCATCTCAAAGGACAAAAGTGCACTGGAGGGACAGGAGGGAGCTAACAGGGCGCTCTCCAGGTACAAGAAAGGGGAGGTGTGTGGTAAAAATCTGCATAAATATTGGCAAGCTTTGCACAGATTCCTCAGCAGATCAATATTAGTGTAAAACTGTAAGATGTACAAAATGTGCTCCTGCTTCCTCTGCCTTGCAGAGATGCTTGTAAGGAAATGAGAGCACAGTGTATGCCTGCAGCTTTACACCTGCAAGAATTCCTTAATATTGTGGAGTCTGTCTAAACCCTGCTGCAGCCGTCCTAGACACACAGAGACCCAAACTCGAGCATCAGGGACAGTGAGGCTTGGTTTTTAAGAAGCTTTAGAAACCTACACCTCCCATCGATGAAAAAGAGAACTGCAGGCACTCGGAATCACTCCTAAAGCCTTCCATTTTCTCTCTTGCAAGAAACTGAGTTGCAAGGATGCTAGCAGCAAAGAGGTTTTTTGATTCTATAATATCTCCCACCTGTGACTTATGCAGCAGCATGTAGCAGTTATAGGAGGAAAAACAATTGTGATCATCCTTCATGGGAAATACTGAAATATTGCTATGACTGAAATAAAAAGGAATTTTATAAACTGGAGTAGACAGGAAAAATCTATTTCTTTCTACCTTGGTAGAAAAACTTAAGATGTGAGTAAAGAAAAATGAGGAGGATGAGAGATTTTTTTCCCTCCAGGATGCTATAAATATTTCTGGATGTACTTTAATATGAATCCCTAAAAATGCATGTGGGCATAACTGTGTGTTTCTATGTATGGCTATCAACATAATGACAGTTTTGTACACTGATTTTGTCACCTCGTGCAAATAGAACTCCCAGCTTAGTTAGCATAATTAGAAATAGACTCTTGAATGCTGGATTCTGTCCCTCGTTCCTTGCCCTTGCAAAAATAACACATCTAGTCCTCAGAGAAAAAAGGCAAAAATGTAGAGTACAATTAGCTTATGAATCTCCTAGTTACCTGCAAACTGTTTCTGTTGGCTCCAGGCAGAGCTATGGATGTTCAGAACATTTCCCTGTGGGCCATGAAGTGGATGTTCCTGGTCCTTTGGGTCCTAAAAAATGTTTATAAACACAGGTAAGAATTTAAATTGTATGTTTACAAGCAGAGGTTAAAATGTAAGTTCCACAAAGAATCAGGGCTGGGATTGTCACTGCCTGTGTCAGTATAGAATACATTATGCAGCTAACAAATAGTTAAAAAAATTGATTAAAGTTAGCCTCTTAAATTTACATGACTATGTAAATCTGCCTATAGAGATAGAAACAATTTCAGTATCTATTTTATAGATACTTAAATGCTAATATAGTAGCAATGATACCATAGTAACATCATTGATCTCTTGTGGTATCAGTTGCTGAGAAAGAAGTTTCTCCCTAATGTTCCTGTTGGTTGGAAAAGCTATCTGAAAGAAAAGCAGCCTTTAATTTTTGATTTTCAAATATAGAGCTTTTCTTTCTAGAATAACATAGTGAAATGCTTCTTCCTCTTCTGTTCTGAAATGGGAAATTTGCTGAACTGATCTGCAAATCCTGGTAAAAGAGGGTAAATCTAGCGTATGAGAGAGTGGGTCAGGTTTGTCTCCAGCATAACTCCACAGAAGCCAGAACATACATAAGGAAATAAATAAACTGAATGTTATAGTCCGTTAGGAAAGGGATCTAGACATGGATGTGACCTTGAATTAATATTTTAAGGGCAACAAAGCTGAGTTCTCTGTGCTTTCCACATCCAGTGAGATGATACAAAATAGCTATTTTAAGTTGAGACTGAAAATCACTGATAGAAGCTGATTGGCCATGTGGCAAAATGGGTGTAAATCCAGTATCTTAGTTTATATCCTGTGGGTCTGTTCTGTCAATCAAGAAATATTGGGAATAGGTTTCTAGAGCAATAGAACAAAGAGTGGGTGCAAATATCCCTTAATGCACAGATCATTTTGCTTTGAAATGTTGTGTGCTACTGCTTTCTCATGTGTGGATACACACTTCATCCAGACAAGAGAGACATGGAAAACACTGTAATTCCAGTAATTAATATCAGCTGCTGAGAGCAGGTCTGGTGAAACTTGACACATGCTTTCAACAGATAGGCCCCAAAAGCAGGAGGAAAAAGTACTTTAAAGCTCTGTATGCCTTTTTCTCCAAGGAGTTGGGGAGATTTCAAGACATCACGGTGAGAAATAGCTATATCCTAGTGAAATGGATGAGTAATAACACCATCCTTGCGGATTGCAGAGGAAATTGTGGGCACCGCAGTATGTTGGTGCTGTTATAGGCACTGAGGAACACTTAAATTTTCAAAAGCTATGTGGCGTCACCAAGGGCTGCAAACCAAGTCTTTTTCAAAGCCAAAATTAAAACATACAACTGCCCAATCCAGTCCTGTGCTGGAAACTAGAAATCTCTGGTTATCTGCATGTCTCGTCTGATCCCTGCAACAAATTCATATAGCCCAGCAAAACCTTGGCTATATAAGGCAATCCAGCTCCTGAATAAAAAGCATTCATATGGTCTGTCCCCTTGTCTGCCGAGAGATTTCATAACCCTGTGTCCTGGTTTGGCTGGGATAGATTTTAATTTTCCTCTCAGTAGCTGCTATGTTTTGGATTTAGGAGAGGAATGTTGATAACACTGTTTTCAGTTGTTGCTGTAAAATCAAGGACCTTTTCCAGTTTCTCACATTCAGCTAGCGAGCAGGTGTGCAGGAGCTGGGGGGAGCACAGCCAGGCAGATAGCCCAGCTGGGCAGTGGAAATATTCCATATCATAGCCCTTGTGCTCAGTTTAGGAATGGGCGTTGGCTGGGGGTTGGGAAGCTCTCTGCTCTTTTTGTTTCTGTGAGTTCAGATCCTCTCTGGTGTGGGAGTTTGAACTTCTTCTGGAATTTAGTGAAATTCATGATTTTGGGGTTCTGCGATCACTGCTCAGGGACAGACTGTGAATCGTTCATTAGGTGGTGAGAAAATTGTATTGCATGTATTTTGTTTTGCATATTCATTAGTATCAGCACTAGTATCTCCTTTGTTGTCCTACCAAACTGTCTTTATCTCAACCCAGGAGTTTCCCCTTGTGTCCATTTCTCCTGCTCATCTTGCTGGGGGGAAGGGGAGGGTGAGTGAGGAGCCATCTGGGGCTTGGGTGCCGAGTTAAACTGCGACACCCTGATCTAATCATATAGAGGTGTAATGCACGTTGCCGTCTAGTGATGATCCAACACCTCCGCTGATGCTGGTCTCTGTATTGCAGTGTACTTTCTGGGTCACTTTCTTACCCTGAACTTCTAATTCTTACTCTGTTTCATTCATTCCCATTGTCAATGAGACGCAAACTTTGTGTAACCATCTCAGCCTTGTAGATACTTAGCTTATTTGCAAGTAATAATGTTGTAGTCTGTATTGTAGCACTATATTTTTAAAGTTCCATGTATTCTCACATAAAGACAGGTATCTACCACTGCACACTGAACAGCACATTGCTTGATAATTGAGAGGGAGATGTTGATAACAGGAAAAAACAGCTGTCAGGAGATGGGAGGTCAGGGTCGGTGTACCAATGCTCAGTGGGCACCAACAGTAAGTACCCTTCGGCTGTCAGCTTAAGACACGTTCTTTTATTGCCTGTAATGAAAGAAAGGATCATAGCTCCATTTCCTGTGCTGTAACCTGACATCTCTGTGTGACTTTCAGATTGAATGGTGTGATTAGCTGAATCTGGAACCTTCTCCTTTGGATTCAGCTAAACCATTTCTGGTAGGTGTGATGTTTATGTCTGGCACAAAAAGGCATCTCTGAAAGTCAGCCTTTGGATCGCAGGTTGATAAAGCAGCATGTGTCTTCACTTCCTACAGCCCTAATCCTGACTTGTGTTGTGCATGCACAGGACTAAATCCATGTCCAGGTTTGTATTCAACGCAGTAGTGTATCTAGGCATTGAATTGCAGGCTTAGTGTTCATAAACTCTAAAAGGCTGCTTGTTTAATAATTTGTATATAGGACCTCGCAGAAGAAAGCCCAGTCTTCGACGGGAGCCTCTAGACTGTGTCAGAATATAAAATCTAACAGTAAAAAACTGTAGACTTAGCTACTTGCGTATCTCGTTAACATGGCACTTTGTAGATTTCCAAATATTTTACATTCAAAGAATACTCACAGAAACTTTAGTTGTGGAATTAAGAACAGAAGACATCAGTTTCACATTTACATTTATTTGCACAACCCAGATTCATGCCTGTTGCATGTCTGGCTAATATACAGCCTAGCTAGACATGTGTAGGACCATAAGATTAACTGATTAACCCTTTCCCCACCCCTGTAAACTAGCCAGGCTGGTAGATGCTGTAATAGCAACATTAGAAGAGCAGAGGATCAACTATGCAAAATGATCTGAAAAAAGGCTCGATGTATGTATTCCCTGGGATAATACTTCAGCTTTCATGCTTAACAGGAGAGCATTTGCTCTGTGTGCAGACAGCTGTGACTGGATAAAGGACTCTGGGCATTAGCGTGGCCAGTCATTGATTAATATGGATGGTTATCTCCAAATTGATTATCGTAAAATCAGGATGGTATAAAAAGGCCCACAGGAAAAATCAGCATATGCTGCTGCATTGAAAATATGAATGCTAACTGTGTATCACCAGTAACTGTGTCCAGCTTTACAATACTTTCAGATAAAAATCAATTCTGAGGCCTTTAATTAATCATCTTTATTGGTGTGAATAATAAGACGATAAAGTAAATTGTTTCAGATGGATTGTCTGGAATGGCAAAGACCAGAAATGCATCTTTACTCTTGCTGGGCTTAGTATAAGAAAATGACAGTGACAGTGTATTCTCATGCAGAGGCCATGTGTACTGAACACCCTTAAAATTGATTCACTTACAGAAAACAGGTGCTGCAGGAAAGGTTTTGCTGCAAACTCGCAAAAAAACGGGGAGGGGGGCCGGACCTTCTAGAGCAGTCCCCTCGGTCTGCAGCACAGGGTCATGTTGCCGAAGTCCCAGTTTGTTTCCTCCCAGGTCCTCATGGCAGGCTTCCCAAGATGGGACCACAGGCTGCTGGGTTTTTTCCACCTCCTCGGCGAGATGGCTCCCCAAGATTCCCCAGGACTATTTAAAATCCCACAAAGAGCCGAAAACCCCACGCTGCTGGCGGCCATCTGCTCCCCCTCTCCGGCCGCTGGTCCCGTTCCCCCGGGACAGATGGCGGCCGTCCCCTCCCAGCCCTCCCGAGGGACGCGGGACCCCGCTCCGCTGCGAGGGCCGGGCACCGGGGCTGCTGCGGGCGGGGGGCGATCCCGAGCCTCGCGGGGGCGGCCGGGCCCGCCAGCCCCGCCGAAGGAGCCGCCTCCCGCCCGGGCTCGGCCGCGGAGCGGGGCCGGGCGCCCGGGCATTGTCCCCGGCGGGAAGATGGAGGCGGCTGGCGGGCAGAGCTGAGCGCCGCGGGCCGCGCCGTGAGTGCCGGCGGGGCGGAGGGGGGGAGCGGGGCGGGCTGCGCTGCGCTGGCCGGGGAGGGGGGGAGCGGGGCTGGGGAGGTGCGGTTTGGGAACCTCCTCCGCGGGCGGCTGCTGGCGATGACCCCGGGGGGAAGGAGGAGGAGGCAGGGGGGGGATCGGCTCAGTGAATGAATGGGCGGCAGTGGCGGCGGCGGCTGCCCTGCTCAATGGCTGCTGGGCTCGTAGGCGCCAGCCCCGCAGCCGGTGCCTCCCTCGCCCGCCCGTGTTTTGTCTCAGGCTCGCCCCGCTCGGGGCTCTCCAGACATGTTCAACCAGCAGCAGTTCCAGCAGCAGCTGCTGCAGCTCCAGCACCTCCTCCAGCAGCAGCAGCAGCACCACCACCACCCCCCGACGCAGCAGGGAGGCCGGTAAGCGCCGCTACGCGAGGCCGGGGATCTCGGGCCTGTCCCGGGGGACCGCTCTCCTCCGCCTCCGTCCCTCCTCCCCCGGCGGGCAGGGCGACAAAGGAGGGGGGGGCGCAGGCCTCGACGGACGGCTGGGGCCGGGGGGGGTGTGGAGGGGCAATGCCGGCGGAGGGGCCGGGCTGTGGGGCGGGGGCCTCTTTCCCCAGCGCTGCGGAGGGGCCGGGTCGCTCCCGCCGCGGAGCCCCGAGGGCGCCGGGGGCGTCCCCGGGCGGGGAGCGCTGCGGGGCCGAGCGTCCCCCTCGCCGCGGGCCGGGGCCCGGGCGGCCGCCGGGCTGAGGAGGCGGCGCGGGGGGAGACGCCCGTAGGCAGCCGGCTGGGCCGGCCGGACACAGACACCAGCTTTATTTTATTGTGGAACTTCGCTGATTTCTTTCTGTTCTTCCCCTGGCTGGGTCGCCTGGCCTGGGCGAGGTTATTGAACTTCTTTCTGCGGTGGCACCAGCGCTGAGGATGTGACTGAGCGCTGTGGGGCGGGGATGGAGAAGAACAGGGTTTATGTGTTAAAGAACAAATGGGGTCTGCCAGGAATGAAAAGGCGAATAGCCGGGGTTTTCCTAAAAAATGCAGGAGATAAAATAATTGTCATAGATGAGAGCAGGTGTCCCTCATGAGCTGAGATTTGTGGAACTAACACAAATTCTCTGGACTGATGCATTTATTTGCAGTTACTGTTCTCCACAAAGCTTCTGGGAATCCAAAGCAATGGGATGTGAATTTAAGAAGAAAGTTAATTCCTTATTTAATAAATTATAGTAATTACTTTACCCTTATAAGGCATGTATCTCTGAGGTAAACGTGGGAATCTTTCTGTTCTGCTAGAAATACAGATCTGTCTAAATCTGTTTTACCATTTTTATGTGTCTTGTACTGTAAAGAAAGCTGCCGTTACGGTGCCAGTGTGGGACTGACTGCGAGATAGCACGGGTGCATCTTACACCTTTAAAAGTATGATTTTTCTGGTATAAATATCTCAGCTCTGAGACTGGAACAATCTAGAGCAGCAAACGTGAAGGCGAGCTGCTGTAAATTCTGTGAAGGGGGTTGGTTTTTTTTGTCAGTGTGGATATTGTGATCCATGTTTGTACCTCTTCACAGCCCCGACAGATATAGCTGTGTCAGCAGTCGTGCTTAGAGGTGGGCCTGACCTTGCGATCGCCTGAAGAAGTGCCTGCCAGTTTCTTCAGACTTTTCTCTCATGTCTGCTCCACCCTCCTCGGGACTGGAGAGTCCTCCTCGGCTGGCTTCTTCCTCCCCGTGTTTTAAATATGAAGGCCGTGCTTGATTTTTCCATCCGGTGCTTGCAGTTAGGGGGCACCACTGACAGCTCTGACCCGGCTGGCTCCGTGTGGGAGGCATCGATTTTGAGAAAATGTGCTTTAAGCTACTGAGAAAACTCCCTGTTTTTCAGAACTTCTTTTTTGTTGTTGTGTTAAGTGTAGGTGCTGATCTAGATCGCTCATTTCTACTGACGAGCGCTGCATAATTCTGTAGAGCTGCAGTGAGCTCCTGGGCCTTTTTTATGCCACTTGACAGGCTTTCTGTGGGCTTGGTGCTAAGGAGTTCTCTCTGACCTCAAATTCCTTGATAGACAATCTGTCAGCTTTGGAAATTCCAGGAGAGTGGAAGAAAGAGGATACAGTGCTGGTGTATGGTATCTTTTTGTGCATGTGTATCAGCATTTCAGCTGTTCTTCGCTCCTCCATTTTATACTTTTTAGGTGCCTGGAATTGAAGGGTACAGTTTTTATTGGGTTCTTATGATTAATGCCTTCGTTTCCAGGGGTTTGCCGCCACCGCAACAGCAACAGATGCTGAGCTTACGGGCAACAAATCAACCATCGCTGCTCAATGCCAATCCTATGCTTCAGCGGGCCTTACTCATGCAGCAGATGCAAGGTACTGTTGTTATGGGAGACACTCTTTGGAGTTATTTAATCATCCTTCATGGACTGAAACCATACTTTGGCTGTTTCTTGCTGAACCATTGCAGTCCTTGTATTTGGCAGTTCCGTTTGTCATCTCCCCTGCCCGCCTCAAATTTGACCATAGTCCACATCACAGAGGTTCTTCAGTTGTTGAAAATCCCATGTGCCCAGCTGTTCACCACCAGGAACAGCACTAGAAAGTATCACATTAGATACTAAATATGTGCCTGCCCTCTTAGACTTGGTGGAGAGAGTATTTTTCCATCAATATATTTAGATAAAATACTTAGATTTTTGTTATCCTGCTTGGTTGGAGGGTTTAAACAATGTATTTCTTGTCTGTTACGTATACTCTAACCTTGTTTGCAGTAGGCACTTGACTTTGTCCAAACTTAGTGCAATACAAACAAATAAAGTATATTGTGGTGGTATATGGTTGGGGTTTCAATTGTCTTGTGAAATTTCGGTTCCCTGAAATGACTGTCATTTTTGTGGTGGAGAATATTGCTGTTCTTCCATTACTGTGTTTCCACAAGTGGAGTTGTTTTTCCAGATGTGATGTTTTCAAAATAAGTTTATGAAGCTGCCTTAATAATAGCATTGCTAACATAAAGATATTGGGAATAAAGCTATGTTTTTATTTTTGCGCGTGTCTTAACCTGACAGCTCTTTTCAACACACAAAATCAGTACCTGGGATCGTTTTACAGTGCCTAGTTTAGATTAATGCCTGCAGTTTTTATCTTGCCTGTGAATCATGCTCAGCTGTGAAGACAATAGATTTATTCTGCATGTCGGTAACTCTCCTTTTGTTCTCTCTTGCCCATTTAACGAGAGGGCTCTCTAGTGACTCCAGTGGCTCTCTACAGATCTCCCTTAGGTTGTAGGGAAACTGTCAGTGAAAAAGGATGAGCCCCGCTCTGCAGATTGGTGTATGTATTTGTGTCAGGAATAAAGTCTGACTCCTCTCTGGTCAGCCATACACCTTTCAGATACGTTTGATGTTGGCATGGGCTGACCTTTTCCCTAAAGCAAAATCTCTTATAGAGAAGTTGTGTTTATAGTATGCCAAGGACCTGAGGCAAATCAGTTACACGAGCAGGATAAGGTATGTTAATGAACGCTCTACATGCACTGTATCTTAGCGTTGTACCTTGTCTTGCTGAGTTGAGTTGTGACATCTCTTTCCATAACCTACATCAGCTAGCCACCAGTAACATGTAATATGGTTGCAGTGTCTAGTGTGGCCCTTCTTAGGGATCTGAATTTTTTTGGTTGCTCAGGTTTGGATTACACGTAAGAATATCTGATGCTGTAGTATTTCTGTACCTGGGAAACATTGGCATAAATAATTCACTAACTGTATGTGGCTTCAGCAATGGGAATAGGAAAAGATAGATACTTCAGGTTGGAATGGATGTGTGGTTCTTGAAAGGTATTAAAATGAGAGCAGAAGATGATTTCTTGCCTTACAGATTTTTTTGGTACAGCTATATCTTTTTACAGTAAGATATTATTTATGGTAAGTAGTAAGAGATTAGATTACTTTTGAGGACGAGCATGGAGGAGTACTTCCTATCGTGTTGCAGGCTTTAAACAGTGTAGCTTGGTTTTTCAGATTTTGGGTGCCTGTCTCCACACTTTGCTGCCCTGTTTTGACAGCTGCTAAGAAACCAGAGTATGCACTAATTCAAGTGAGAGATTAAAAAACTGCAATATAAGTCCAGGTTCCCAGAATGGCGAACAGGTTCTGAGGAGGTAGCTGAGGCATCTGGGCACTTCCATTCCCTCACCCTTGAAATGGGGATGGCAAGGACTGCCTTCATAAGACATTGTTGAGACTTAGTTAATAGTCTATGGATGCTGAAGAGAACTGCTCAAAAAGCAGAGCATTACAATTGGAAATGGCAGTCTCAAGTGTCGGAGTTTAGGTTGACATGTTGAGCTTGCATGACAACCAGGTGGCAGAGAGGACTGTGGAATCTTTTGTTTGAAAAGTCCAGTGTTGTTTTAAATGAAGCGCTGTGACTGGCTTGTATTAAACAGCATCCATACTATGGTGTGAGCTGCCAGCTGCACAAATGTGGGATGAATTTTCCTTTTCTACAGAGAATTTTTGTAAAACGAGACCTTGTTTGTTGCAAACACAAGAGCTAGTGTGCTCAGATCAAATAATTGCTCTAATGATCTTAGTCTGCAGTGACAATTATAATTAAATAGCCTGATACATAGTGATAGTTGCTATCACATCAGATTCTGTTCTGTGGGTGCTGAAGAGGGTAGAGTGTAGCGCACCCATACAGTGCCCAGTGAAGTACAGGGTCTTGCGCGGAGGAGCCCTTCCTCTCTCTGCCTGCTGCTTGTACAGATGGAAGATTTTCTCTCTCCTTTGCACGCTGCAGGGTGGTGATATGCTGTGTGTTTGCATTTATAGGAAACCTGCGTGGATTTAACATGACGGCACCGGCACTGCAGCAGTTTTTCCCTCAGGCTACAAGACATTCCCTCCTGGGGCCACCGCCTGTTGGGGTCTCATTAAAGCCGACTCGGCTGGGCTTCCCCAGCCTTCCCTTCCAGCGGCAGAACCGGACCTTTCGCAAGGTGGGCTCGTAGTTTCCCGCTGTTGGTGAGATTTGTAATCGGTTTGCACTTGCAGCAGTTGACTGTATTGTAGGTGTAGAACAAGAGAGAAAGGAGAGAGAGCCTTACAATGAAAACTAGTTTTGCACTGTGCTGTTGACAGAGAAATGCAGAAATAAGTCCATCCTTTAGGTTCTTGTGGTCCATATTTACATTTATGATGCAAAGGTCTCTTGTCACCACTTGCCCAAGAGAGAGAATTCCTCGGAGCAGAACTGTTTAAACCTAAGATATAAAAGGAGCCTTTAGAAGTACCAGCTTCAAAGTAATTACAATAGAAGAAATCCTGGCTGAGTGCTTTGCTCTTCACAGAGGCCAGAGTTCTGCCCTGTTGGCCTTCCAAAGAGTTTGGTGTTCCCAAATGACTTACTCCTACCATGGACACATCACTCTGCCTCTTTGGGCTGTTTTCCCTTTTTTAAGATCAGGATCATATTTGTTTTTGTGGATTTTGTAAAATCTACAACTTACATTGTAAAAAACCTTTCTCACTTTCCACCATGAAGACCTCTTTTTGTATCCTGGAAATAGTTATTGGATTAATTGGCTGGTACGTCCCTCCTCTTAGATTAGCTTTTACATATTTTGTCCCATTCTGTCAAAAAGATTTGTTGGATAAGATAATTCCACTCTTGGACTGTCCCTTTTTCCATAGTCAAAATGAAGGGGGATTATTTGAGACTGTTCTTTTTCCCTGCCTGTGCACCTCTTGCCAGAGTCCCTCTAAAGTGATCCCACTCTCTGCAAGCAGCTGGGTCTTCTACAGCTGCTGGTTAAAGCACTGGAGAAATGTGGAATTAAAGTACATTGCTCTGTTTAACCATGTAAAATTGCCTGAAGCAAGACAGTCCATTGTAAACCATCTATTCCCCTCCATTACCGCATGCTGGAATTCCTGTTCCTGCTCCACAGTAGAAGTGTGGTGCAATGGGCAGTGTGGTGGGTCTGAGGGAGGACCGAGAGCTGGCAGTGATTCTCTGCCTGTTGCAGGACTTCCAGAGGATCCCTGACAGGAAGCGAGAACTAGATCCTGGTTCTTCATCTCAAACACAAGGTGATGAGAAAATGGAAATCCCAGAGGGAGTGCAAGCTGCGTCAGAGCAGAACAACTCCTTGCCATCTGCAGGTAAGAGGGATCCTGTAGCGAAACAAATGCTTCTAGACGTGACAAACTTCTCTTTGCTATTCCTGCAGCAAAGACTGGAGGTGGCTTTAGTCTTAATCAGCTACATTTCTTTCTAATTGTAAATACTTAAACTGCCTGTGGCAGCCCTCTGCTACATGCTTCGGATATCCTTTTTTTGCTGGGTGTGTTTGGTTTTTGTAAGCTAGCTCCGTATCTCTTGTATGCAAGCCTCTCAGAAGTCACTTGGACAGCAAGACCCATCTAAGATGGGGGAAGAAAATAAAGCTGGTTTGAAATGAAAGCTTCCACATTGTCTTACTAATGCTGAACTCAACATCTCATGAAATCAAACACAGGAAGCAGAACCAGTTGCAATCAACATGCTAAAGAAAAGATGAGTTGAAAGAATACTTGTACTCCCTCTGTCAGAACAGAAGCTGTTGGCACTGAGTCTCTTAGTGTTGAATACAGTGCAGATGTGGGAATGTTATTTCTGACTGAAGAGTGCCTAATCTAATAATGCAGGCATATGATGAAGTTGTGTCCAGTGTATATGCAGTGGGGAAAATTACCTGATTACGTGGTTGCTGTCAGGTAGATATGCCACCTGGGCTTATGTTAATGTTCCTATGATCTGGGCTCTTGTCTCCTAAGTATAGGACTAAGACCCATTTAATAGACGTAAACATAGATTTCTTTCTGGGTGACACCTCATACAGTGACATCTGCAATAAAACTCAGATCTCTTAGGTCATTATCTAACCTTGTCACTACAATTCGCAAATTCAGAATAAGCAGTTTTATAGTATTGTTTGCACCAATAGAGTTTTATTGGCATTGGCCGTTCAGTTAAGAAACATGCTCGAGGTGGCATGGTCTGCTTTGCTAAAGAGATCTCCTTCTGTGTTCCCGCAGAGCCAAGAACTCCAACAGAATCTGTGCTGAACACAGAGCCTGCAGCAAAAAGACTGAAGAGGTATTTATTGAATGGGGTATTGAAATAGTTACCGGGTTTAGAATTATTGTCTAATTTTATTTTCTAATAATTAGGGCTAGACTGCACTGGCCTGATGTCTAGCATGTAGGAGGTATTTCAGATGCTCATGGACTATTCGAAAAATCTTGTGATGATTGCTGAGATCCAGGGTGTTGTAGTGTCTGTGTTATGGGTGATCCAGCTTTGGGAATGAAAGATGTGACATGCAGCTCATGTAAATGTGCAACAACGTGGAGTTTACTCATGTTTTCTCCTGCCTGGATTCCTGTAAGAAGCAGAGAGGTTCTTTTCTATTCTGATACATTTCTCTAATTTTCTTCTCTAAATGTCAAAAAGGGAAATGAGCAGCCACGTATCAGCAGAGAGGAAAAGCCTTGGAATATGTTAGGTTACAGTAGGTGTGGGAGAGGGTACTTTATTTTGAGGAATGAGAAAGGGTAGGGAATCAATACGCTCTAGTATCCGAGCCTGTACCCATGAGTGAGTTCTGTATCCCTTCTGCAAAGATTGTCTTGCCAGTGCCCCTGTCAGCTGGGTAAAAATAGACAAAAGGCAATGCTCTTATCCTCAGGGATGCGCAGCACGGTCGTGCTGGCCATGGCAGGACCAGGTGAGGCTGGATTGCCATCTAGTGGGAAGGCACTCAGGGAGCTCCCGGTGCCATCTCTACCACGCTGTAGCTCTCCCAGCACTGTCACCACTAGCTGGTGCGGAGGGAGAAGAGGAGGGAGTGAATACGGATTTCTGGAGGCATTGATTTGAGAATTTTCCAACATGTGTTAATGACCATGAGTCAGGACTCCTGGGTCCTCTTATCCTCCCTGTTAACAATTCACTGCATGGTGTCGGACAAGTTTCTTCACCTCTCTGTTTCCCATCTGTAGATTAGAGATTAGTAGCTAGCTTTGGGGACAATATTGCAGGATTACTTTGATGTTCAGATACTACCTTGATCATGTAAAACATTAAAGAGTGATAAATACTATGTGAGCAGGGACCATCGGTGAATTATGGACGCTGATTAGCAAGGAAGTGAGTCAATTCAATTAAAGCTAAGTCAGATGCATTTGAGCGTATGCTTTGTTAATCTGTTTGCCAAAGCTAGTTTAATTTTAATTACATTAATATTTAATAGGGTATTAATCAAAGTCCTGTTACATACAGTGAAAAAAGAATCAAGTATGAGGAATGACAGATCTCACTGCAGCAAGTCTGCTATTAGGAAAATCCTTTCCTAAGCAGTAGTTGGGGACTGCCAGATTTGATGCATATATTATGGCTGGTATTTACTTAGAATAGATCATTCCTTAGCCTTTTTTTGAAGTGTTTCTGCTTACTTCCAATGAACAGATGATGGATCTCTAAAAAAGCAGTTTACTGTTCTCATCTTGCCCTTCACAGATGAGAAGGGCAATCCCCCCATCCCTGTCACAAACTTTTGTTTCATGCTTCATTGTTCCATTTCCCTTTGGCCAGCAATACCAGCCTCCTTCTTCATTTCAGGTTTTTCCCACTTCTGCCTTTTCTCCTATGTACCATCTGTATGCCTGGAACAACATCCTCATTCCAGTGCAGAAAGCACTCATCATCTTCAAATCCTCCTTGAACACCCACTTCTTCTAGCATGGCCTGACAAGTATCCATATAATACCATTTCCTCCTTAGATCATGCTTGTGATGGCTTTTGCTCCCTTAGATTGCTCCTTAGATTTGCAGTTTAGACTGCAAACCCTTGCCCTGGAGTGCTGTCACCATCTGCGTGCGGTATAGTGTTGAGCCTGCTGACAGCACTTGACAAATAAGGTTAATGCCAGCCACTCTTGTTTTCTTCATGTTTGCACTGCCCAAACCCTGCTGCATATTTATAGCTATGTAACCCAGTTACATTATCACTTATCAGTCTGATAAATTAGGTGGTATGTGTGTGTTTGGATCACAGGATGCAGTACCTGCACAGTCTGTGTTCTTGCTTGTGTAGAATGTGCTGCTCCTTGTTTGCAGAAGGACACCAGTGGGTGGGATGTCGAGCCAGCCTGAGAGAGAAGGCTTTCAGGCCATGGTGGAAAGTATTAGCCCAAAGGGAAAAATGAGGGATGGAGAAAGACATTGTAAAGTACACTTTATGCCCTTTGCAAGTCAACTGTTCATTCTCAGCAGACCCCTCAAGATCTTTTTTCTCTTTAGCAGATCAGCAGTACCAAATAAAACAAAGCAAAGGCCTTTTGATTTGTGTCTTGTACAGCTCTGCTTCCCCCACAAGCAGAACTGTAGGGACTGTGGAACGAAAGATGACCGATACAAACAGCAGGCAGTTATGATGAAATCACTGTAAGACACCGTTGAGAACCCATTCAGTTCTGACAGGTCTCTGTTCCCGCAACCACAGAGCAGCCTGGAGCACTATCCGGGTGTTGCAGTTTCCCTGCAGGTCACCAATCAAGACAAGAATGAGCTCTCAGAGCTCTTATTAAGAATATTCCCTGTATGAACTTATTTCCCTGCAGGCCTCTTGCAGGAGAGGGTAGTGATCCAAAAAATCAGTTATAAACTTCTTGTCCAGATTATTTGGCTGCTGTTTCTGAATCTGTTCTAGAACGCCCACTCTTAATTGTTTTTATTTATTTCTGCTGAATCCTTGCCTGAAATACCACTTCCAGTAGCTTATTGATTTGGGGGTTTAGTGGAGAGTGTGGTAGCTAAGACCCCAGCCTGTGCCTTGGTGTGTCTTGTGAATCTCTTCATCAGTAACATGGCAAATAAGATTCTTTTCTTAATATCCTTGAAGTGTGACCAAGGAGTCTGCATTAGAGGATGCAACAGACAGCAAGGAAGCAGGAGAGTCAAGCAGCCAAGCTGATGGTGAGTTGCTGGGTGCTGTGATTCGCGCTTTTAGGGCACTCCTTGCTGGAAGTGCACCCGTAGGCCAGCAGCTGTAGACCCCATGACTCTTCAGAAACGTCCTCCCTTCTGCCATCCAGGGTGGGGAAAGGAGGAGAAAACCTAGGAATCAAATCCAGCCATAGTCCACTAAAAGCTGTTGCTGTTGCTTACCAAATGCAAATGATGGGAAGAGTTTCCTTCTTTAATAAGGCTTTCTTTGGAGAAAGGTTTGTAAGCTGGGCTTATGGCCAACAGCACTGTGAGGAAAGCTCCCTGACTTCATTCACCTGCTGCTTTGTTTTTTCTGTCATCGCTGTTTTGATTTTAGGCAGCTAAAAGGACTCTCTCTTCTTAGGTACAGACAAGGCAAAGGCATATACAGCTGAAGATCTCTCTCAAGAGAGGAAATTCTCTGAGGAACCAAAGGCTCCTGAGGTGAGTAAACACGACTCCATGCAGCCTGGGGTGATGCAGAACATATGACCTCCCACTCCATCCCAGAGAAGCCCGTTGCCACTGGGAACCAGATGGCACCCACGTCTGGAGCTCCGTCTCCTGCTGTAAGCTGTTGTCCCTGGCAATAAGGCATAATATGTCTGCAATTAGTGCACAGTCTGCTCTGATTTGCTGCTTTTGTACCTCTGCTAGCCTGTGCCTTACCTACCGCTGGCTGTTAGTGGATGCTGGTGTTCATTAAGGTTTCATTATTCATCTGCAAAGTTGGAAAGTTGAATTGAGCCACTGAAAAATAGGTGTATTGAGAGTCACGGCTAAGTACATCTTTTATGTTGGTGAAGAGCAGATGTAAAAAAATGCAGGTGATGGTAGTAAAGATGCAGCTTTTATGTTGGTGAAGAACAGATGTAAAAAAAATGCAGGTGATGGTAGTAAAGATGCAGCTGCTGTGGCACTTGCCATCACAGCAGGTGTGAGCAGATAGTGCGAGTCTGTGCTTTTGAAAGGCAGCTTGGAAAAATGAGACACGGGTGAAGCCAGCAATCTGAGATTCTTTTGCATGAAATATCTTGCCTGCATGTTAGATGTTAAAACTGGACCTTACACTTTGTAAATCTGTCAGTACACAAAGATTTAACCCATGGTGGAAGTAAGACTTGATAGTCTTCCAGAATTGGAGACATTAGTTGATGTGATTGATTGTATCACCCAGCCCTTGTGTGAGTACCTAGTCCATCAAGTGTGGTGCTCAGTTGGCTTTAGTGCTACAGTGGAGAAACGTGAGCTGATCGTGTCCCTTACCAATGCATTGTTTGTTGCTCCAGTGTCCAGACTGGATCGCATAGTGTCTACCGAGGCTGTAGAAACAACCATCTGTACTACTAGGCCTGGTGCTATGACACAGGGATCACTGATTTAGCAGTGTTGGGAGGAGTGCGTATGAGAGTCTTTCTGATCAGCCTCCTGTGGATTCAAGCTTAAGAGCATTTTCTAAGGGGTAGAGATCTTAGGTTGCATACAAAAAGCAGGTGTAATTCTTAGTGTCTCCTACTGAGAGATTGGACTTAATCTTGACTCCTTCTTTTGGCAGGTGTTGAGCTCTGGAGGTTCACTGAAAGTGACTATCCAGCAGAGCAGTGAGAGCAGAGCTATCAGTACAACAGCTCTGAAACCGGGGCACTGGACTTGCGAGGTGGGCACAGCTGATCCCAGCCCTGAATCGGTCCTTAAATTCTACTGTTACATCTGCAAGACCAACTGCTGCAGTCAGCAGGTAAGAATCCGCAGGTCTGACTGGGATATGGGTGGTCAGGAGAAGTGAATTAGATGGCCAGCTGCCATGGGGAGGTGCAGCAGGAGACTTGTTAGCAAGGGCTTATACTTCAGGAACAAAGAACATAAAAAATTATGACAAGCATGCAGATAAAATAAACCTCTCCTGAGGAGCTGGCAAGCAACCTGCTAGAGAGTGAATGTGGGTGGATCCACAGGCAGCCATGCTCTTAATCTTTTATACCATTTCATTGTTAAACAGCAGTCAAGAGAATGGAAAGCATAGTTCATACCTATTATTCTCTGTATTTTGAATACATTTAAATGGATTTTTCTGCTAACCTCTCTCTCAGAATTTCCAATCCCACATGGCTGGAATTCAGCACCAGCAGCGACTTGGGGAGATTCAACACATGAGCAATGTTTGTTTTGTTTCACTACTGCCCATGGTGAAGGAGCAGAAGGTGCTGGCAGAGAAAGATGGGTAAGTGTTGGTCTGCGCTAGAAAACTCAATCTGAATGTGGACCTACAGGGGTTCTAAAATTCCTCACAGCACCAGGGTGCCCCTGTGTTCTAGGTAAGGTACAAAATCCCTCTGGTTTCAGGGGCCTTAATCTCCTTCAGACAACTTTGCTCCCTGCTTGCTGCGGGGGGGTTGGACTAGATGACCTCTAGGGGTCTCTTCCAACCCAAAACTTTCTATGATTCTATGAACTTTCTTCCTGCTGAAGGATACCAGTGCTGACTTTGACCTGCTGTGTAGTTTTTAATACAGTAGATCAGGTCAGACACTTGTTTTAACTGGTGCCTTCCTGTCAGCATGAGCTAAAGCAACCTATATAAATGGCTGGGAAGGGAAGATAAATCTAATCCTGTAAAGCTAGGAATGCTGAGGAAAACAATGCCAAGAACAGACTGCAAACTGCAGTATTCTATGGAGAATGTAAAAAGGTGTGACTTACAGATATATCCGTTGTCACTTCAGAGAGACCCAGCAGCGATGGTGTAACACTTGTCAGATACACTTCACAGGGGATCTAATCAAACATCGCAGGACCCAAGAACACAAGGTAACAACCGTAGCATGGATTTCATCTTTGCACTGACCTTTCATGGGGATTGAATGGAAGTGTCTAGCATCTCCTGCTTTCCAAGCAGCAGAGGAAAAGTGATTGGAGCGGAGAGATGCACAGAAAGCTCTGCCAGTAACATCCTCACTGTCTATGGGCACTACCATGCTGCCTGCTGCCTCTGAGCACTGGTACTGTTAGAACTTCCAGTTGTCATGCTATGTCAGTATGGCCTGAAACACCTCTAATTTATTGACTCTATATTATTGACTTTTCTCAATAAATACGGCCTATTATACTTGCTTAATCAATAGAATGGAGGAATTGGAGGGCAGCCTGTAAATTTTCAAGCTAAAATTTATGCAGGCCACCATATTTATTGGTTCCTAGGGGAGAAGTGCCAGAACACCTTTTATAAACCACACCTGTTTTGCTCTGCACATTTTCCATCTTTTCAGCAGATAACAGCTAGGCAGTCCTTTCTGCTGAAAAGCAGACTTTCCTTTTTTGGTCTGCCTGTTTTAGATGCAGGGCTGTGATTTTGTTTCATGCAAGATTTATCTGGCTTTCTCCACAGTGGCACCTCTTGTGACTTACTGGATTACCCTTCTTTCCTTAGCTGGCCAAACGCTCGCTTCGTCCTTTCTGCACTGTCTGCAGCCGCCACTTCAAGACCCCTCGCAAGTTTGTGGAGCACATGAAGTCCCCTGAGCACAAACAGAAAGCCAGAGAGGTAATACTGCCAGAGTGGAGGCAGCTACAATGCAGAGGAGTTAACTTTCTGCATCCCTGACTATTGCAGGAATGAAAGGGAGACATGCAGTTTTTCCAACCCTGTGTTAATTTTCATCTTCGGCTGGACTTCGATTGTTAGAGCTTAAAGAAATTGAGTGAAAAAGGGACAAGGAGTTAAACGTGTCTAGAAGCAGGATAGCTTTGTGCCTCTTTTGCAGTCCCTTCGACTTATCAAATGCAGTCTGTTCAGAGTCTGGGGTCTTCCATGGTTAAATGGAGAGTGCGAAGTTGATCTGATTTTTCTGTACCTGACAGGTGAGGCTAGGAGAGAAAGAGTTGGGCAGCCCAGAAGATTCGGAGGAGCTGATCACAGTGGATGCTGTTGGCTGCTTTGAAGATGATGATGATGAAGAGGAGGAGGAGGAGGGGGGAGCTGGTGAGGAGGAAGACCTTGATGTAGTGCTGATAGAGAATGAGGATTCTGCTGCCAAGCAGGTATGCCATGCAAAAGGAGAAGGAATGATTTATCTGAGAATCTGCTGTGGGATCCTGTGACTTGGTTAATCTTGGCTGGTTGAGCTCTGAGTTTCAAGAGTCCAGTCAACCTTGCACCCTACAGCAGAAGGGTGAGGGCTCTGGGGTTGTTCCAGAGCACAGGATGGTGCAAAAGAGAATCGGGCAGTACGTGTGGGATGCAGGAAGGTGTTTCTGCTGTGTTGTACAGCTCCTACTACTGGTGCCTTCAAACATTACCTTGTTGTTGAGGAGCATTAGCAACCTTTTTTCAAAGGAAAAAATTTGACAGACATTGACATAGTCTCTTTAAAGAGCGCAACAGCAGGTTGATCTCACAGCAAACTTGTGTGGAGGTTTATCTTGATAAGTATAATGTTCCCAGTAAAGAGCAGTTACCAAGAACATGGCTAAACTACTTCAGGCTTGGAGTGTAAGGGGCATTTTTGACCCTTGTAATGACCTGGCCTCCTGACATTGGGTTTTGTATCTGACCCTAACCAAATGCTGTGCAACTTCATCTCTGGTATGTGAATCCTCTCTTTCGCTCCCAAGCTTACCAGAAAAACATAAGAGCCCAGGAGGGAATTGGCATAGATACAGTAGGCGCTAATGTTCTTTTGGTTTCCAGACTGGGCTGAAGGAAGTGTCTTTGGAGGATTACGAAGGAAGCGAGAAGTATTGTCCAGACACAGCCTATGGTAAGCAAGCAGAGTTAAGCACGAAGGCCCACAGAACCTTCTCTGGCCATGTGCTGTATCTATAAGAGAGGACAGTCTCCATCTACTGCTGTAACATGTTCTTGAGCCATAGTGCTCCAGCGTCTGCATCGGACTGGTGCAGGTCACTGCTGCCTGGAGAAAGAGCCAAATGTTGCTTTATTACTGTATGGTAAAACATAAGGATGTGATTGATGTTTGTTAGCTGCCGTTTGCTTTGAAGAAGAAAGGATGAAAGCCAGATACCTTACTAAGGAAGGAAATGGAACAAGTAGGGCAGGAGTACTGAAGAAAGTAGGTAGCAAATGAGGGATGCTCTGGAAAGATGGAGCCTGAAAGCATGTTGATTAGAATGCTTTCCAACTGAAATGCAGCTTGTATAGAGATACTGAGCAGTACTGACAGTATCAAGCTCTCTGCCAGAGCCCAAACTGTGCATGTTTCCTCCGCTTCAGAACCCCCACGCTCTGCCTAGCGGTTATGCAGACATGTTGCTGGACTGGTGGGCAGCATTGCCTCCAGATGGCTGTCTCTGGTCCCCACCCTGTAAGCGATTCTGACTTCAAACCTCTAACGGCCACGCGTGTTGTGAGGAGGGCAGCTCTGCAGAGGCTGTTTTGTGCCCAAGGAGAGCTCTGTTTACACCAATCTTCCATATCGCTGTAACCTTCCACTATCGTGTGGCAGATGGAATAATGATTCATGCTGTGAATGTTCTCTGCGTGTTCCTCTTGCGCGCCTGCTGTCTTCTGCTTGGTTTGATCCCATTACATTAGATCACATGTTTTCTGTAGTTTTCCATTGTATTCTTTTTTCCTCCCCCCCCACCCCCCCATGCTCTGTGTAGTTTCTTTGCTCTGGCAGCCAGATTTCTCTCTGAATATCAGCCACACAGCCATTCCATGGTAAGATGAGATATTCAGCAAGTCATCTTGCAAATCCTTGATTAACAGAAGCAAAGCTTTCCACTTTTCTTTTTCTCCCTCCCCTGCCCTTCCCTTTTAACATGCTTTCATTATTTGAGTTCCATTCAATGTGATCTGTGATCTCCCTTCCCCTCCCGTTTCACAGGCCTGGATTTTCTGGTCCCCGTCGCAGGTTACCTCTGCAGGCTGTGTCACAAATTCTACCATAGCGACTCTGCTGCCCGGCTCGCACACTGCAAGTCCCTGATGCATTTTGAGAACTTTCAGGTTAGACCCTTTGGCGATTGCATGGCCTGGCATTTGTTACCCCAGTGCGTGTCTCTTCGGCGAATCCACCACGTTAGCTGTCTCATCTCCAGTTCATTTCCATCATCCTTGGTGTCCATTGTGCCATAGCTTTCTCCTGGTGTGCTCTGTGTTTGTCTCCCATCACCCCTGTAGAACTAAAATTAGTTCAGTCCTGCTTCCCAGCTACTGCTGCTGTCATCTTGTTGCCCGTTTCTGGCTGGAAATCTTCCTCAGAGTGTCTGCTCTGTTTGCTGAACCTGTGGAGTCTGTTGTTCAGTCTAGGCCTCTTCTCTGTTAGACAGATTACAGGTGGGTCAAGATGGGGAAAGAACAAGAGACAGGCTGTTCCTTTTAAAGAAAGCTGGTACATACGCATCTTTTCATGCGATACCACAGGAACAGCTCCTTTAGCCAAAATTGCAGGTGTGATTCATCCATGAAGGGGCCTAGTAAAATCAGGTATTCACCCTAGAAATCTGGAAATTTAGTATTACAGACTCTTTATGTGATGGAAGCTACAAGCTGGTGAGAGTCCATTGGGTCAGCCTGCAACAGGAAGTTTGTCTGTCTGTCTGCTACCCTTTCCTAGAAACTCCTTAGCCCAAAGCTCTGCCAACTGGTGCTGTTCCTTTGCTTTACTGGCTCCACCTAAAGAAGCCGTATTGCCCCTTGCTGCTTTTGTATCTAGAAGCTTTTCCTTTTGGGCTGGCCTGGAATCTGCCTCCGTCGTTCTGTCCTTGTTGACTTGCCAGGGGGTGAGGGGCCTGGATTAGTACCTTGTGGGTACATAGGGCTTGCACCGTCTCTGCCCTCTCCCGTGACCACTGCCTGGGCCCTGGTTGTGCAGGAGAGTGGTGTTCCCTGACGCTGGCAAGGCAGGAGGCTCCCACACTGACTTTGTCCTCTGCCTGCACTCAAAACCTATTCCAGCAAAAGCTGTTGTGCTTCCCTATCACAGATGTATCCAGCTTTTGCTAGTGTTTTAAAAAAAAAAACCCCAAGCAAACCACTTGGTGTTTTTCTGCTAGTCTTCAGACAGGTTAACTATTCTTAGTCAACCATCACTGCCTCCAGAAAGGGGTGGGGTGCTGCAGAAGCCAGCACTTAGAGCAGTGCATTTGGAATGGCAAGTAGCAGAAGACCACAGCTGTTCCTTCATCGTTGCTCATCCTCTCCCACTCCTGCAGCTAGTCATTTCAGGAATGAAGGAACCGGCCTTGCAGTTCTCATGGCTTATTTTAGATCAGCTAAGAGTGAAACTGCAGCAGCAGTGTGTATGTCTCCCTTTTGGCCCACTTAGAGCTGAAATCAGACACTCTTCAAATGGGATGCCAGAGTGACCTGGGGGGATTATTTATGACAAGAGTCCAACCTTAAATATCTGCAGGCAGATAACTATTATTTTGGCTGCCTATGTGCCTTGGGGTTGTCACAGTCCGAGTTAAATCATTGCCAGTTTCTGGGGTACTCTCAGCAGAGGGTTTCAAAGCAGAGAATCGTCTGCTGTTGAGGCAGTTCACAGCATTGCTCTGCAAACAAATTGACATGCTTGCACCTGGTTTGGTTTGGGTACAACATTATGACTTCACTGATACAGTTCCATGTGTTACTAGATGACCCACATAGGTCCCTTCCAACCCCTACTATTCTGTGATTCTGTGATTCTGTGACAGGGGAAGAGCAAGCCTGCAATGATAAACTGAATTGCGTTGTAAAGCTGCCTGTCTGATGTGCTGCAATCCCACACTGCAGACTACAGTAGCACTGCTTAAGGCAGTGGTGAAAGCCAGTGAGCTCAAAATAGCTTGCTTAAATTGTCAGGTCTGGTGCTACTGCCAGTTGAGGGGACCTTTTAGCAGAAAGCTGAAAGGGACTTGATTGTGGAGGGAATTGTTATGGAAAAGAGGGAGCTTTGGTTTATTCCTTTAGTTCATGCTCTGTCTGCGTCTTGAAGACCAGATACCTACTACATGTTAGATAGCTTTACAGAGTTGCTGTTTTTCTGAAACCCAGTCTTGACAATGGCTAGTAGCCATTTGAATCTCTTTACAGACCTCTACTGGTTCATCGTGGTAGCTGGTGCAAATGAGTAATTTTGTTGATGATATGCTTATCTTTATTCTGTAGAGAACCTCAGTACCTCGTAACAAGAAGATATTCTTGATATCTTAGTGTTCCTGTCAACAGTTTTGCTGGCTGCACAGATTGTATCAGCAGAGTGAAAAATCATAAGCTTTCAACTTAAGTCTTGCTTTGGCTGATAAACATTAAATCACATCTCTGTAGCTGAGGGCAGTGCCTAGCTATCCAGGGTACATGTCCAGAGTAGCTGGACATGTCCAGTAGTTGCTGGCAGTAGCTGAAGCAAGAGCTGTCACTTGCACTGTTACATCTACAAAGTCTTGAGTCTGACTGGGATTAACAGTTGCCAAAACATGGGTTTTGTCTCAGGAGCCGCAGGTCTGCCATGCACTCACTTAGCATTTAAGTAATGGGAGAGGGAC